>NC_041338.1:5060759-5405759 GCF_004354835.1 Perca flavescens | reverse complement strand
GACGCATCATGGCGGAGAGCAGCTCGGCGGAGTAAGGCTCTGTGTCCTCCATACGACTGACCACATCACACACCATCTTAGCATCCGCCTAGAGGAGAGCCGATGGGGAGAAGCAGGAGGTTGGTATTCTTTAGAGGAGCAGCGTGTTCTCTAAACTCTAAAAGTCCTGTAATCATCGCATCACACCTCAAAAAGACATTAGCATAATTATTGTCAACAAACACAAGCACCACAGAGAGACTGTCAGTACAGTACAATGCATTTCAAAGAGACACCCTACAGTATGATGAATACAGTTTGTTAGTTGACAGTGTGATATTTAAAAAAAAGAAAATACAGAGCTATTACATATAGCAGTAGAGCAAGAACAATGCCCTGGAGGAGGGAGGATTAACATGGATGGAGGATGAAAAGGAGCGAAGAAGAAGAAGAAGAGGAGCTTTAAGGGTAACAACAATTACGGAAGGCGATTACAGGAGATGACAGGAGAAGAGAACAAGATTAGGGGGAGAGAGAAAAGAATGAGGGCATTTTTCAGCTCCCGCTGGTCCGTTTGTTCTCCCGGTGAAAAGCCTTCACAAAAGCATCATTTAAAATTCATGTGTCATTACAAACCCTGAATCAGTGCAGAGGCAGAAACACGCCAGAGAGCTACCGCAGTTTATAGGGAAGGCCTGAGTTCCAATACCATTTTAATGTCATGTCTTTAAGGAGATTCGCTAAAAAGTATCAGCCAGGTGGACTCTGACAAAATGTTAAGGTTTTCTTTGGGGTCTTTTTCTTTCATAGCTGCAGAAGGACGCAGAGGAGACCGTTGTCGTGCAGCAGTGATCTGGATCTGGTTCCTTCAGGGGTAGAGACTCTGCACTTAGCTCTTTCCAGACAAAGATGCAGATAAATCAGCTCCTCCAAAGGACAACGATGAAAAGAAACTCTTGGGTTTTATCCTTTTGACAAATTTTGTACAAAGATGTGATGCCTCGTGGTAACGCTTATAGTCATAGTTATAGTAACGCTTATAGTCAATAAAAAAGTTGAAAAGTTTCAATCCTGGTAGCTAAAAAAGAGTAACTGTCTTAAAACCTCAAGCTGTTTAGGTCATAAGATCATAATAGTCCCGCAAATAAGGTGCTGACGTTATTTCATACATTGATTGCATGATATAAGCAAGCTATTAGCTATATGGTTCCTATTGTAACATTAAAAGAGACCTATTATATACCGTTTTCAGGTTCATACTTGTTTTTTTTGTGTTTCTACATGTTTACATGCTTTCACATTCAAAAATCACTTTATCTTTCTCATACTGCCTGTGGCTGCTGCTCCTGTATTCACCCTCGGCCTGAGACCCTCTGTTGGAGCGCCTGTCTCTGAAAAAGCCAGGTCTGCTCTGATTGGCCAGTCAGAGTCTGTGCATCTGTGCTCTGCTGTCGCTGCCTCTGCACAACGGAGTATATACATAGACAGTATAAGAATGGACCAACAGGTCCCGTTGCTCTGGACGGAGACAAGTGAAGGATATTAGAAGCACTTTTCCAGTGAGCGCTAGCGTTACTGCGCGGCCTCCAACTGAGAGAGACAACGGAGATGTGACGTGAGCAACCTGTCTGAAAGTTGGAAGTCTTCTGGTAGCGGTGACAAGAGAAATCTCAATCATTCCCAATCTTGCAGAGACGGAGAACGTAGGTATATGTAAGGAGATAACATGGGCACAGGCTAATTATTGCTAACTAAAATGCTAGTTAACATCAGTAATTAAACCTAAACAGCTCATGCAAGTCAAAACTACCTGCGAGCTTCTCCTGTACTATACGGTAATTCTTCTACTATGTGACACAATCGTTAGCTTACAAAAACGTCTGCTACGGAGCCATAACGTGAGATACAAGGAAATGGAGCCTTTTATACATTGTCGTGTTTCTTTAGAAATAAACAATGGACAAATAGAGTCTTTAAATGCTTCAGATGTTAAGTTATTCGCTGTCAAGTGACGTCAAAATGAATGCTAGTCAGTGGGATGCTAACGGGAGGTGATCTCTTTGTAGCATCAAAATGGCGCCATAGGAGGGTTGAGTTCTGAAGCGAAGCTTACCCCCCTTAAGTATAGCAGGACTTTGTGAAAAAAAAGAACCAATAAAGGCTTCTAAACCAAATAGTACACAGCCGCACATGTTCCAGCAGGAATGTGAACCGAATGCGATCAAGAAGTTAACAGCATCGACAGCCAAGGTTACAGCTTTCCCTGACGTTAGCATGCAGCTACATGTGGAAGGGTGTGTACCGTTAACGTAAACACTGCAGTAGTGCCTGCCTGGAGCAGATGACCATATATGAAGAAAAAACAAACAAAAAAACGCCTCGGTATGACATCATACGGAGTCAAGAGTAAAACAAACGGGAACGGTGGGAAAACTGAGGTTTCGGCTCACAGGGATTGCTTTTAAATATGTTTAACTCATTATTTAAAGCTTTGGCCACGTTTAACATAAACATCCGACGTTGTAACATTATAGATATGACAGAAAATACAGCAAAGCATTATAGGTCTCCTTTAATTGTTATCGACGGGGATGATATTGGTGGAATTTAATATTGTACATTTGCCTCGAAATCCTGTCTCATTATTGCATTAAGGAGTGCCACATGATTATTTTTGAAACATTATATTTGTTTAATTTCATTCATATTAGATGTGTCATTCTGTGTTTATGGGAAATCTAGTTAGCCACATAGCTATGAGTAAACCAGCTGCACAGATCCCCCTTAGATTCCGCTGCCGTTACCGCATCTCTCCTTTGCCATTTGCTGTTATTCCTTTCTTTTCCTAGCACTTACCTTCTATATGACCATTCTTGCTCACAATAATATTGCAAGGTTACTAATGCCGCGTTCTATTTACCTTGGAACTTGGATTTTCCGAGGTCAAAGTTGGAAACACGCCCCCCCCGACCTCAGATTTCCGAGCTCGGAACTCTGACAACCTCGCAGTAGCCTGAGTTCAAAATCCAACATGGCTGCCCCCAACAGTTGTGAAAGCTGCAGTAACATAAAGTTATAAGCACTTCTGTCTTATTTGTGTCACGAAATCAGTAAGGCATGTTCAACTTCTATCTGTGGACATGATGTTACACTGTTTGCATGCACAAAAAAACGGTGTAATGCGTTGTTATCAACTGGTATTGCTAACAATAGCTAACTGGGCTAGAGCTAATGAAAACAATGAAAATCCGACTTTTAAATGGAACGCATTCAACTCGGGTATGACGTCATTCCCGGCTCCGGCTTCCGAGTTCCGAGGTAAATGGAACGCGGCATAAGGCCTTGCCCTTTGTACTCTTAACATTTGGTTTGTTACTTCCACCCCTCACAGTCAGCAAGCTTGAAATTTGAGAATAACGGACCTAAGCATACTAGTGTATAATGTTTCAGTACTTCTATAAATGTGATATTTCTATTACTGTGGCCTCAGAAATGTTTGAGTCAAATGAAATATAAAACAGAGTGAAGACAGTTCAAATATCTAAATAAACTATGCAACGCGATACCTGGCGGACTGCATCACTGGAACAATATATGATCAGTTCTTATGTCCTAAAGATTTAAATACCTTTACCAATGGAACAGTATCGTATCAGGATGAGTGTTGTCGTTCCCTTACTGCAACTTTATCCAGGCATTATAATTAGATCGCACGGCGCTCAGGCTGAAATTAAAATAACTGCGGACATGATCGGTTTGGGTTTCCACATACCCCCTTAAAATCACAGCTTACCGAGCAATCAGGAGGAGATAATAACAGATTCCGTGGGGTCGGAGATTTGACAGTATGCATTATGCTCCTCCAGCAGCAACATGATTAAAACTCACCCAGTCTGACACACTCACACCTGGGAGTGGCCTGCTGGTGCAACCAGTGGAGCCGTTGTAATGTAATACATTTCATTTACTGAGAGATTTCGATTACCGAGGTGAGAAACTTAAAAGCTTAAAACCTTAAAAAGCCAATGATGTCAACGTAGACTTCTCCAGCAGACAGGGAGCGATTTCACAATGCTGCTTGCTGATAAAGTGTGTTTTTAACAGGATGTTACAACATATTAACTCGAAACTTGATTCATTCGTCCAAATTCAACAGATGCATGCTTTGATAAGCCCTTTAAAGAATGGGAAAGGCATCTCCATCTCTTTCTCTCTTTCTCCTGTTCCACTCCATGATTTCCCACATTATGGATTCCTTTTCTGTTTTCCATAATCCTTTTCTAGCTCTCCCTCTCCTTCCCAGCTTTCCTTGATAGGAACCTCATTAGTTAAGCAGGTATTTGGTCATAAACCAAAGTATTGGACAACATATATAATTGACCGGATGAAAGGTCAGGGGATCACAAACGTCAGTACGATTCATCATCTGGTAACCAAGAATGTGATGTGCAAATCTACCCTGTAGATCACGTGTCAAACTCAAGGCCCGCGGGCCAGATTTTGATCCGGCCCGTATATCAATTTGGGTTCACAATAAATTTTGGCCCCCCTAGTTGTGCGCCAAACCAAAAACACAGGAAAGTGTTTTTTAAACTGAAATTACCTGCAATTCAAAGCAGAATTTGGCATATTTGCCAACTCTGAGACTCAGAAATTCCCCCAGAAGGAGAGAGAGTTTTCATATTCAGGCTGTGAAACAGGTTGTTTTAAAAAAAAAAAATTAAATCATTGTTTTGCTTGATTTGCTAAATTCTATGATTGCTAAGAAACTCTTTTGATGACTTTTATAGGACTTCATGTCAACAAAAATGTGACAAAAAGCTTACACAAATGTCGGAAAAAGCAACACATTTACAAAAAGGTGACAAATGTCTGAGAAAGCCACAAAAAAGAAATTTTATATTTATATTTATTGTATTTAATTAAAGTGCATCAACATAAACAAAATTGCAAAGGCAAACCCTTTCTCTAACTGAAGTCACTGTGCAATGTGCAACAAAGATTGTTAAACATCCAAATTATTTATACTGTATTTGGACTGAAAAAAAATTTGACCTACTAACTTGATTTTTAAATCAAATAGATTTTTTTCCCAGCCCTAATCCAAACCACAATCTTTTTCCCAATCTTAACTCCGAAACGCAACTGCCGTTGCCGCATGACGCTCACTTTTTGTTGGCCGACTGCCACGGCCCCCCTGAAAGGATCGTCACCTCGCGGTGCCCGGCACCCGGCTCACAGTCTTGTCGGCTAAACTCAACTAGCGACGGCCCCTGAAAGGACCGGCAGGTCCCGGTGCTCCGTAGCCGGCTCCTAGTAACTTTTTGTCGGCTACATTTCACTGTAAAGACCGCTAAATTTAACTGTCATGTGACCGGCCAGTAGGGCTGGGTACCGAATTCAATTGTCTCCTTGGTATCGAGGATCGAAAAATGCCTCGTTGTTCAATACCCAATTTCAATAGCTGAGGAGCAAATCTGGTCAGCGTCATGGGGCCAATAAGCATGCATGCTTCTACCAAGATCTAATAATGTTTCAACGTTTGAACGTGACTGAACGTAGAGACATGCAGCAAAAACTCTAATCTAAAAAGATTTGTGCCGTGAAGTGTAATGTTGTAATTTCTTTTTGTCAAAATGTTTTCATGAAATTGGTATGCAAAATTGTTCAAGAACCGGTATCAAAGTCACAGTATTGCTATTGAAATTTTGTAAATCATACCCAGCCCTACCAGCCAGCGGTCGCCTCATTTGGTAGGATATCATACGAACTGGCGTGCGTACATTTTCATACGATATTGTACGAAGTCGTTCATGAGAGTGCGTTGCAGGCTTACACCTATTGGTTCGTTTTTAAAGGTCAGTGTGAACATGAATTAGACCAGAACTATGGCAATGGTGCATCTCTTTCTTTTCTTTCTTTGGTCCAGAGCCAATGAACCGAAGTACAGGTGTGAAAGTGACCTTAGTCTTGTACTTTCATTGTTTGTGTACTATACAGAGTTGCTGTGGACTGTCAACGACGGCAGGTCATCATGATGTGAAGTGACTCACTGGTTTAAGACTTATAAAACCAGAATCTGTCGCGGCTGGGTTGGTTCAGCGGGTAGAGCAGGCGCACATATACTTGGAGGTTTATGCCTCTACGCAGAGGTCCAGGGTTTGAATCTGACCTGTGACCATTTCCTGCATGTTTTCCCCCCCTCTCTCCCTCAGCTAGCTGTCCTGTCAAATAAAGGCGGAAAAGCACAAAAAATAATCTTAAAAAAAAAAATCTGTCATTTCTTTATTATTCTTGTATTGTCCTCCTCCAGTCTTTCTTTCAGCCATTAGCCATCCCTCCATCATCCTCATCTCTGTCGTTCTATCTGACCTCTAGCTATCTAGTCATTTCTCTACAGTGTTTTGTGTCTGTCTGTCCTTCATCTCTCTTTCCATCTGTGCCCATGACCATGTTTGTTTTGTTCTCCATTCGTCCTCTCCTGGTGTCATGTTTCTGTTTTCTCCCTTTCTCTCCTTCCCGCCCCCTGTATTTCTGTCCATCCTCTCTTTGACTCTTCACACAAGCCTTCCCTCTCTCATTCTTGCCTATGTCACTGTCCTTTGGTCAGTCTCCTGTGCTCCTCCCCTCTCTTCCTCTCTATTTTCGTCGCCCCCCTCCCTCTCAATCCCTTTTCTTTTCATAACTCTACATTCTGTCCCCCTCTCTCTGACCTGCTCTGCTCCTCCCTTTCTCACCTCTGTGACACCCTTGTTATGTTGAACTATTTTTAACGCTGTCACCAAGGTGTGTGTGTGTGTGTGTGTGTGTGTGTGTGTGTGTGTGTGTCTATGTGCAAGAACATGGTCAAGCAAGCATAAATGTGTTTCTACATTTGTCCCATGGATTTATTTTTGTGTATGAGTGTTTTTATACATCCATATCACATTTCTTTCTGGACTAAAAGGCTCCGTCCCCGTAATGAGAGTGTGGGAGATATATTTTATATATATATATATATATATACACACACATATACATACACACATATACGCCATATACATCTACCTAACGACATAACGATATACATGGAGACTTGAAACTACAGTACAGGGACTGTCTGAAACCTCCTGTCTCGTCACAGTGACCTTTACAATCTCTGAACTCAGTCGGACACACAGACACACAAACACACACACACACACACTGAGAGGGTGCAGGCATGTGTGTGTATGTGGGTGTGTGTTCCTTCAAGGCTAATGATAGACGTGCTATCTGTTTGCCTTCTCTATATCCCGGCTTGGACATTGCATAGGCTATCACCGATGTCATCATCTTGACCACCGTCATCATCATCATCATCATCCCTCCCACATCCTCTGCATCTGGTCCTTTCTCTCTTTCCTTACCTCTGTCACTCCACTCAGTAGCCAATCAGAGCACTTCACCACTTACTGTAGGACCTTTCGCATCTCAGTTATTATCTCCAATCTATAGCCAATCACTGCTCTCTGCTCATTTATCTGCCTAAATTAACTGTACCCAACATATTTTTACCAAATTCACATCCATCCATCCATCCGTGTGTGTGTGTGTGTGTGTGTGTGTGTGTGTGCAGATTCCAATTTCTGCAGAAATGTCAGTGCTGATGTTTGAGGACTTGTAGAATGTTTGCATTGCACAGCAGCAGCAGCAGCAGCAGCAGCAGCAGCGATGATACGTGTGTTCCATCCACAGTCTCTGATTTGAGAGAGTGTCATTTTACACCGGGATGGCACAGCAGCGTGACTTCATTAATTGTTGATGTCTCCGGACACACTGAACCGGATCGGTCAGGATCTAACAGTAAACAATGTTGCGTGTTTTCTTAACAGCAGACTGGAACGACTGTACTCGCAGATTTCAAGTTTAACAGTAAAATCCCCTAAAGTAACGCAGATGTCGTCAGGACATTCTTACTGAAAGCAAGAGTCGAAACTCCAAGTCAGAATATTTCGCCCAGTCATGTCAAGAGGATTATTACGGTGACTTTTCTATTTTGCCGCTTCCAACCTTAATATTTGCACTTGTGGCTAATGCGCATGGAAACATATACTGTACATACTGTATAATCAGTAGCACCACTAAATGATCCAGCCTTTACTGTATGCTGCGGACAAATCATGTTAGTGATAACATTTTAGAACAAGTTAACACTGTTTTTCTTTCTTCTTTTTTTAAATCAGAGGTATAGTTTGCAAACCTGTACCTGCCCCACATCGGCAAAGCTCAACATGAACCAATTGGTTACCTGCAATTACCGCTAAGACAACCGACTCGACACGTTAATATATCTAACCTGATCCGACCCATGATTAAAGTAAAGGCTCAGAGCTGCTGCTGGGCAGTAACGCCAAAAGAACGGCAAGAGGAAATACTTTGCGTTAGGGCTGTGCAATTAATTGAATTTCGATTTCATGCGCACATCCGCACGCGCACATCCGCCCCTCCCGAAGCCAGTCAGGGAGGCAAGTCGTGTACATATCAACCGCTGGAATTTAAAAACTCAGCGCGAGTAAAGATGGCAGCAGTGTTTGGTGAGCCAAAAAAGGCAAATCCAACTCAGTTGTCTGGGAACCTTGCGGTCCCTCTGCCTTTGCCCCCCCGCACCCCAGCTGTAGTAGACTAGAGTAGCTATATGTAAATGAGCAGGGACGTTAAATCACCTGTTTCACGTAACGTTACTCTAAGGTACCGTCTATGTGCTGGATTTTCCCTAAGGTTAGCTAGCAAATAAGTCCACTGACGGCGACATTACTGTTGATATTTTGGCACAATGTTTAGTAATGACAGTAGTAGTGGTAATAGTGAGTGAACATGTGATGTGAGATGCACATTGTGTTATGTCTGTGGAACTGTTCATTAGCTGTGTAACGTTATGTGTGATATCTGTAAAGCTGAACCCACAGTAGTAAAACGCCAAAGACTCTTTCTGTGAGATAAAGGACACTAACAGATTATACCCTGGACACTATCCATTATATCCAAATGTTTATGAGTAATCGTGTTAAATAATCGTGATTTCAACATTGACTAAAATAATCCTGATTATTATTTTTTCCATAATCGAGCAGCCCTACTTTACGTGCAGATTGTGGAGGCAGAAACCCCCTCCATGTTTTCAGTGGATTAGGTTCACTTGGTTTTCCTTCTGCTCAGAACCAACTCCATGACGCACGCTCACACCTTTCCAAAATCCTGCTCTCTTTATGCGAAACTGGCGCAGTGAAGATCCCTTCGCTAATTATTTATTAGTGAAGGGATTAGCAATATTTGTTAAAGGCAAAATATGTGTCAATATGTGCTTACAAATGGTATCCTACAGACTTAAAGAAACATCTTTGTTTGGTACAGATCCTCGTAAACATCACACTATCCTAAGTGTGATAGATGTCTGAACCCACATTGCCACTTGAGCCATAGGTTTTTCCTTTTTTCCACGCTTACACAACTTCTGGTCTGGTTATTTCCACACAATTTCAATTATGACAGGAATCCATGCCTCTTAATTGCTATTTTTGGGACCCCAGATGAGTCAGATCGAATAAATTTGGCACAGAAAGAAATTCTTACATCTTTACTAGCCAGACGTCGAATTCCTTTACAGTGGAAGTCTCCAAACCCTCCTTCAGTTTCACAGTGGCTTAAAGATACTAGGTACTGTTTTTCTTGAAATTTGAGAAAATTAAGTACGCGATGAGAGGGAACACTGATGTGTTTTTTCATATATGGCAGCCTTTTCTATCATATTTCTAAGACTTTCAAGTCTTACCAGACTAAGTTCTGTTATATTTTATATATGTATATAACTCAAACTAAGCCTGGGTGGGTGGGTGGGCTGTGTGCCGTTTTTTTACTCATATTTTGTATTTTTTTCTTTGCCTTTCTTGTATAAATGGTTGTGCTCTGTCATTTTGTTTCATGTGTCTTTTTCTGTTTAAAATCTAAACTGCACAAATTGCTACAAAATTGATTCGGTTTTCAATTAAATATGTTTAAAAAAAGAAAAGAAATCACACTATTTAAGCACAGTCATTTTAATTTGAAATATTTGTCAATGAAAATGAGAACAATGATACGAAAATGATCATTCCCTCCAATATAGTAAATCAAATCGCAATCGCAATATCAGTCAAAATAATCGCCATTTCGATATTTTCCCCGTATCGTGGCCCTAATGGAGATTCACTTTTTTCTCTCTCGGACCCCTCGCCCTCTCCGTTCCACGTTTGCTGCTTTACACGAGATGAGGGGAGCTCATGTGAGTGGTGATCGCTGATATCCGATATCTGATTCTGTATTCCTCCGACTAATAAAGTATTCAGCCTCTCTTCCACGTTGCGCCCATCTGTGCCTATTCTCAGCCAACGCAAGCGGTGTGCTGGTCACGCTCATTTGTGGGGGGGGAGGGTCAGCTCAGGGTTAACTCTCGGTCTTTTATGAAAACTCTCTTTGACAAACTCTGTTGTGTCAGATAAACATGAAAGGGGCTAAGATGTGATTCATTTGCCCTCTGACACGGTGGTTATGGCCTGTCCACGAGCCACATGTAAACCCAAGTCCACCGTCTGCTGTTTGGCCTGCTGAGACACCACGACGCCCCGGACGTGCTCTCAAACATGTCTGTTATCCTCTACTAGGCGCCAATCCCACTCCAAGGGATTTGATTTGATGTAAATGTGTTTCAGCCCGGATTAAAGCTTTGTTCCAGCTTCCTCTCTGCTAGTGATGCGCTGTCCACTCCGTCAGCAGCCGCACAAGGCCTGATATGGAATGAGAGAGAGTGAGTGTGTACCTGGGTGTTTGGGTATGAATGACGGGAAGAGAGAGAAGAAACTGAGCGTGTGTGTGTGTGTGTGTTTGCTCCAGATGGAGTGTGTTCCAGTTTAGAGCCCTGGGCAGTGGGCCACAGACACACTTAAAACCCACTGCCCAAGCCAAGGATACTGTCTAAACAGACATATTGGAAGGCGCAGGGTCAGTGTGTGTGTGTGTGTGTGTGTGTGTGTGTGTGTGTGTGTGTGATACTAATGGACTGTTCAGACAAGCACAGCTCCTTTTTTTTCCCCGACGCAGCCATGTTTGTACTTGTCTCAAACTTTAACACATGCATGCACAAACAATCACAACCACCCACACAGTCACAGTTGTCAAGGGAAAGTAGTTATCGGTTAACCTTTGTACGACTAAATCACTCACTCTTATCTAGGTAGTCGTAACTAGATGCATCTGCAATAATTGTGTTAAAACACTACAAAGGCAAACATCTGCCAAGGTATGAGAACTTGGGGTGTCACGATTTGGATTTAAAATCGAAAATCTATGAAAATGAATTTCGATAGCCGAAATCAAAAGCATGACCGGCGATTCCCCAGTGTATATTTTTTGCCTACATGCAGCCAAAGATTGACGATGCCCAATTACATTTTAATGGGTTAGAGTTTAAATGATACAAGTAGTCCATGGTTAAGATGTTTCAGTCCGACTTTGGATAACTATTTGGGATGCAAGAGGCTTACTTTCTGACACACTGCTGTCCCTGTCTCGGGCCACGCACATGCAAAGTATAAACAAGGCTAAGGCTCTTTTCCAAATTGCATACCAACACAGATTTTTTAACGTGAAACTGCTTTATTCAGTGTTTTTACCGGTTTTAATCACCAGGTCTGAATTTGTTTTTGCAAAACAGGAGACCTCTGAGGATAATTCTGCTCCAGGTAAAACCTTCTGAAGGAATCCTAACCCTGAGAAACTGACTGCAATGAAACATTGACTTTAAAATATTTAATGACAAGCTTGGATAATTTAGGGCCAATCTGCATTAAAGGTCCCATAACATGGTGCTCTTTGGATGCTTTTATATAGGCTTTAGTGGTCCCCTAATACTGTATCTGAAGTCTCTTTTATATAGACCTTAGTGGTCCCCTAATACTGTATCTGAAGTCTCTTTTATATAGTCCTTAGTGGTCCCCTAATACTGTATCTGAAGTCTCTTTTATATAGTCCTTAGTGGTCCCCTAATACTGTATCTGAAGTCTCTTTTATATAGTCCTTAGTGGTCCCCTAATACTGTATCTGAAGTCTCTTTTATATAGACCTTAGTGGTCCCCTAATACTGTATCTGAAGTCTCTTTTATATAGACCTTAGTGGTCCCCTAATACTGTATCTGAAGTCTCTTTTATATAGTCCTTAGTGGTCCCCTAATACTGTATCTGAAATCTCAATGAGTTTTGGGGGGGTGGGGCAAACATAAATTTTTTAACGTGAAACTGCTTTATTTAGTGTTTTTACCGGTTTTAGGTGCGAAACCAAACCAAACCAAACCAAACCAAACCGACCGAGGGCAAATCGCTCCAACTTTACTAACTCGCCAACTGATTCGGACCAAAGCAAACGAACTACAGGTGTGAAAACGCCCTAAAAGTATCGTGTTAGCACCTGTATCGGAAAAAAAAATCCAAACGATACCCCAACCCTACTTATGATGTTATAATAACCATTGATTGATACAATACAACTGTGCCAGAGTTAGCCAATAAAGTCCATTTTCATCTGGTGGCCCTGGGCAGATGATGTACAGTACATTAGATACAAAGATTGCATTTGTTATGGAGTTAAAAGGAACCCAGCCACAAAGTGCATGTACAAGACAGAGATATGAATAAAACACAGGCAAGGAAGAAACACAACGTGACTAGAGATAATAAGACATGCACATGTCAGAGTGTGTGTTTGTCGTTGACGTCACAGTGAGCCCCAGACATCTGATATCTCGGAGATAAAACATGGCTGGCATTCTCCATGAACAATCTGTTCTCACTCCCCTTTCTCTATCTGTTTTTCTCCCTCACCCCGCCCCTCCTCTCTTCGAGGAGGGGTTGGACTTGAGTTCATTTCTCAATCATTTTCTTCACCCTTCTTGTCAATCACACCTCCTCTCTGTCTCTCATGGTCTAACATTTATCATTCTTCACATGACCTCACTGTAATCCAGTGGCCTACAAAAAAAAAAAAAAAAAACAATGGTAAATACACACACTCACAAGTGACTGTACACATACTCGTATATCGGATATTTTTTGGTTTTGTTTCATCTCTTTCTATCTATCCCTCCACTTAACTATTTTACCTCATTACCCTCGCTTTTCTCTTCTCTCCTCCTGTCATCGCACAAGCCCACCCTCTCCTTCAGTCTCTCTCTCCTCTTGCTCTCTCGCACTCCCCTGCATCATGTGACTCTCAGCTGCAGTTGCCATGGTGACCATCCTCATTCCCCAGGAATACAATTTTGTCTGATTCTCTCTCTCTCTCTCTCTCTCTCTCTCTCTCCCCCCCTGCCCCATCCATT
This sequence comes from Perca flavescens, assembly GCF_004354835.1. Classification (NCBI taxonomy): domain Eukaryota; kingdom Metazoa; phylum Chordata; class Actinopteri; order Perciformes; family Percidae; genus Perca; species Perca flavescens. The sequence continues at coordinate 5,392,413 of NC_041338.1, read as the reverse complement.
CTGCTGCACCCTCCTCCATCAGCATTATCTTTCCCTTTCGTTCATCTATCCCTCCATCCCTTCGCTTCTTATCCAGCTCCGCTTTCGACTCCACCTCTCCTCCCCTCCACTCTTCCTCCTGTCCTCCCTCTCTGTAGCAGTTGCTAAATAATGGAAGTGATGAAATATTAAATTGTTGTTCCGCCCTCATGTAGACTGCCCCAATGGAGCCCTAACACACATAAACACCCACACGTATGTATGAGTGTATGTATGTATGTATGTACATATATGCATGTCTGTGTGTGGTCCATGCCTTGCTCCAGTGAACTTCCTTTGCCACCCTCACAGGGCATCTGGCAACCACACCCACGGCAGCACACACGCGCACACACACATACACACACACACACACACACACACACACACACACACACACACACACACACACACACACACACACACACACACAGGAAAGAGGTGGCGGATATGGGGCATGTACAGTATGTGCTATTATATGGGGGGGTCGTTAAAACACACTTAGTCAATAGCAACCGGAGAGCACAGTAAAAAAAAAAAAGAAAAAAGAAAAAATCAATCCCACTGTCCCCACCTCAACCCCGAGAGAGACGGAGGAAGAGATGGAGAGAGCAGGAGCAAGCACGGCTTTGCATGTAATCAGAAGCTTGTACATGAGTGTGTTACAAAACATTAAGTATGCAAAAATCTTAGTTGCAGGGCAGTTTATTTACGAGGGCATTGTTAGTCTCCAGCAATATTGTAGTGATCCGTCTCCAAAATAGCTGCAAATTGCAGCAGCAAATGGTGGATGTGCAATGAGCTTCACACCGTTTAGGCTCTCCTGAAATCTGTGATTTTTTTTATTTCAGATGGCTCGTCTTGGCTGGGTGTGTTTTTTTCACTGTACATCTCATAGCTGTTTCGAGGAAAGTCGGAGCTACTGAGTCTATATCAGGCTTCCAGCAACGGCTGTACCAAAATGGTATGACAGGATTATTTAAACTAATGCTAAACGTGACAAATTAAAAGGCCAGAAAAGCAAATTTTCTCTAAAAGCTTCATAAACACGTTATGCCAAAGTTGCAACAGTTTTAGTTATTTCTAGAGATGCACCGATTACAACTTTCTAGGCCGATTCCGATTTTCTTTGAGTTAGGCCAGCCGATACCGATTTTAGCCAATTCCAATTTTATTTTTTCTAACCTTTACACGCAAATATTTATTTACTTTCTTTCTTTAATAAAACATTTTGCACAGAACATAGAACATTTTGTGAACAGATAATGGATCACTATAAAATAGAACTATATAAATGACTCCTGGTGTGGGAAATTCACACACATCTAAAGTACAATGTTAGAACCATTTCCTTCTTTGCACATCCAATATCCAACTACAAAAAATGTGATTTGGGGTTTTTGGTGTCGTCCCTCCACGCCCTACTTTTTCCTTGCAGGTGTTGCATATTGCAAACTGGTTAACTTTCTGCACACACGCTGAAGAATCTCCAAACAGCTGACATGTTGCAGCTTAATTCACCAGGTTCCCTACATGTGCGTGCGTCCTTGAGAACTTTAGCTCGTATAACTTATATTGTCAGTTAATTGTAGCGTTGACCGGCATGAAATCAGCATATGTCAGACTGACCTGCCGGTCGCCGGGTAATGGCCGAGCACGTGAAAACCGGCCAATTCCGGTCACCGGCCGGTCTATTGGTGCATCTCTAGTTATTTCACACAAAATCTTTCTTCATCTTCTGTTTTTGTCTATGCTAATCCCACTGGTGTGAAGTGGGCAGTATGAAAAGCGTACACCTGTCAGGATTAAATAACATTTGAATCAAAATCTGATGACAGTAGTGGGGTTGTTTGATCACGGTTACAGTCCAACCACACTTACACAGCCATATTAACAAAGATACGTTTCGAGATTTTGACTGTTCAAGAAACTTTTAAACTCTTAAAAAAAACAAAAAAAAAACACTACCTATGGATTTCATTCCCCAAAACTTTGATTGGTTTATTAGTCATAAAAGTGTGATGGTATCATGAAAAACCCTTTCAGAAAGGCCTTGAGGCAATTCCAGGGCGTCTAACTTTTAACAGTCATGCAGGGAGACAGAAGGGTAAGTCATGCAACTCAGCTAGAATGGAGCTGGAGACGGCATGTGACTGGAACACCAGACACCCAAACACAATGTATTTCTTATTCGGGGCAGGCCATGTTAAAAAATAACACTTTTGGTTTAGTACAGTCAATGGTAAGACAATATTTGCTGAAAATGTTGTTTCATGGTAGTGTAACCAACATGTATAACCAATTTTGACTTTGATACTGATACCAGCCAAAACCATGCAGAAAGTCGGTTGTGTAATATTTGTACAATACAACTTTTATTCCATGAAAAAGAAAAAAAAAAAAAAAAAAAAAAAACACTGAAAGTCACTGAAAGTTCATTTAAAGACAGAATCTGATAAAGGAATTCCACATATGCAATATTCTGCTACCATCAAATCAGCATTGAATCGCTTTTTCGTGAGTTATGGGAAATGTGAGGGTAATTAAACTGGTTTCATTTCATTTCATTTCATTCCTACTCATTCAAAGATGAGTGAAAGATGAGTTATGTTGCTATGGAGATGAAATTCTGGTCTGGTCTGTCACACCTACACACACACACACACACACACACACACACACACACACACACACACACCAACCAATTCCCCCATATATATATATATATATATATATATATTAGGGCTGCTGTGTATCGGCAACAATCTGGCGATACGATACGTATCACGATACATGGGTCACGATTTAATATATTGCAATATATTTCGATACTGTGCGTAAGGCGATATATTGGGATTTTTTTTATGTATAATTTTAGAAAAACTAATATTTGAAAAAAGACATGATGTTCATATAAGTTTAGGTAAACAATTCAGTACACAGAAAATAAAATTTGATATGCTAAAAGTTCAGCCATAGCTACATTGTTAGCTTCTAGCAGAAAGTCAGGCACTGTTAGGCACTGTTAGGCAAGGACACTAGTGGTGCGTCTCAGCAGTAGGGGGTTTAAACACAACATAAACGATACAGTATTACAAAATAAAATAGTTGTGTAAAGTGCATTGATTTTTTCTTACACCCCTAATATATATATATATATATATATATATATATATATATATATATATATATATATATATATGTATATATGTATACATGTATACATGTACTTAATCCAAAAGATGTGTGTTCCTTAGTAGCTGTACGGTAGTTTAAACAAATGTGTGCAATGCTGCATTTAATTCCAGCCTTCGTGTGTGTGTGTGTGTATGTGTGTGTGTGTCCATTTATATATCTAGATCACACTCAATATACAAGCTACATCCCAAAGATCACATCTGTGGCAGTTGTGTCCACACACACACACACACACACACACACACACACACACACACACACACACACACACACACACACACACAATAAAACAATCAAACTGAGAACATTAAATGAACCACTTTATCAGCAATTGTCATGACCTAAAATAAACCTTCCTGCCTTTCCTGTGGAAAATGTATTTGTGCACTAAGGCATGTTAAGGCAGGACGAATAGATGGCATGAAATACACACACACAGACACAGACACAGACACACAAGGACATCCATTTGTCTTTTTTAATAGCCATTCTTAAAAAATGACCTACGACAGCCATATCTCTCTCTCACGCTAACCGTCTGTTCCTACTTGTGCTGACCTGGCACTTTGTTTTAAGATTTATCTGCTGGAACCCGGAAAACTGACCTGCAATATCTGTTGACTTGCTGGCCTTCTCCCTTCCGAGTCATCTCTCATCTCTCTACTTTCCCATTTCTATCGTCTCTGTTTTTAATTCTTTACTCTACAACACATCCTTTCTGTGAGTAAGAGATCTGTGGTTGCTTGTTTTAAGGTGTTCACAAAATGGAGGCAGCATCACACATGATTAATGTTGACTTTGTATCTATACTGTGACAAGGATTTATTAATCACAGAGAAGATGCATTGTACAGTATATGCATTGGTGATCCACTGTTTCCCATCTTTTCAAGTAGCCTTAAAATGGGCTAGAAAATAATTATTTTGTCTTACTTTTCCCTTTCCTTTTTATAGCTTGCATTGCTTATTTATTCTGTTTTATCCTCATATTCTGCTTTGCTAAAGCAATCTGATTTGCCCACACAAATTAATACATCTTGAGATTATTTCCGTGTCTGTTTCTTCCTCAGATTTTCTATCTCTCTCAGGTAAACTCCCCTCCCTCTTCCTCTCTCTCGCTCTCTCTCTCTGTCTAACGGTCACCCGTTGTGTTCTGAGCTCTCTCTCCTCTCACTTTCTCTGCTGTTGAGTATCAGTCTCTCGTCCAATCTGCCTCTCTGTCACTCACGGCCTCTTTCTTCTCACACTTCATCTATACTTAGATCCAAAAGTAAGCTGTTACCTCTCCACTCCAAACATACCTCAAAGTCTACTGGTGAAGCACACACACAGTGCGTTTCACTATCTTTGTGGGGACCCGCCATTGACATAATGCATTCCCTAGCCCCTTACTCTCACCTTAACCATCACAACTAAATGCCTAACCTTAACCCTTACCAAAACCCTAACCATCACTCAATTCTAACCCTAACCCTAAAACCAAGTCTTAACCCTCAAACAGCCCTTTAAAGTTGTGGGGTCCAGCATTTTGGCCCACAAAGCTGTCCGGACCCCACTAGTATACTGGACTCCTGGTTTTTGGACCCCACGAATGTCAGTTAAACGAGAACACACACACACACACACACACACACACACACACACACACACACACGCAACACTCATCAACATACAGTGAATGTTAAACCCAGATGAAACATGAAAATAAAGTTACTTGATCAAATCGTTTTAGAACCAGGACGTAATAGAGTAATCAATTCCAGCCTACCAGCACACGTTTGCATTTCAGACACTGTACAACAGATTCTCATACTGGATTCCTATCTGCCCAAGGGAGACCATGAGAGCAGTTATATAAAGCAAAGATAAACAAGTGAAGAAGAGCTGCAATATTTAGGATAACTAGTAGTTCCTGTGTTTGGGTGTTGGCTCTCTGGCAGTTTAGCAGGCTAATTATACACATTATAGACGCATGTGTTGCTGCCTGTGTGTGTATATGTGTGCCCTGCTGTCATCCATGCCAACCATCAGTGGTGTGGATTCTTTAATCCTAATGTTTGTTTATCACCTGTGCTGTGCTGCATTTCAGTTGGATCCTGTAGCGCTTGTTCACTGTAGCTCTTGGGAAAGGACAATGTTTGCATTCTTCAGAAAATGTGATATCTATTGACAGTAGGGGCTGTGCAATTCATTGAATCTTAAATCGCGATTATAATTTCGGCTCCTAACGATCACAAAAACAAATTATTTTTGCCCATTACGTTTTGCAAGGAAACTCTTATTTTGTCCTGTGTTCTGAATGAGAAAAAAAAGTTCAAAAAGGGAAAAGTATTAATGGAAATGTCACAGTTCAACCGTGATTACACTGTTGATTCGTTTCACCATTTTTTTATTTTTATTCAATAGTTGCAGCATTTTTCCAAAAGTCAATGAGTAATCGTGTTAAATAATCGTGATTTCAATATTGAGCAAAATAATCATGGTTATGTTTTTTTTTTCTCATAATCAAGCAGCCCTAATTGACAGGCTACCAAAGGTCTTGCCAGAGAGCTTTGCCTGGTGACATTAATGTTAAATGAATGAAGGTTAGAAAGTGAGATCTCACTTTCTAGGCCAAGATTCTCCTAGAAAACCGTATCCTGTTCCACTCAGATGGGGAGGCAGCAGCTGACCTATGTGCACTTCTCTTAAAGGAACACGCCGACTTATTGGGACTTTAGCTTATTCACCGTATCCACCAGAGTTAGAGAAGTCCATACATACCCATCCAGCGGCACCGGAACTATCCCCCTAACCCTTGTGTTGTCTTCGGGTTAAATTTGACCCGTTTTCTAAATGTCTATATCAGAAATATGGGTTTCTTTTTAAAGCCCTCAGTTTGATTACCCAAAAATAAATGAACGGATGATTACACACAACGTGCTTCACAAGTACAAAGATCGGATCTCTACTTTCAGTGAATTTGGTTTTTTTTGATAAATTCTTTTTAGCCTGACAAGCGAGACCCGGGTCGGGATAAACGGTTGTCTTTCAAATTCCCTCTGCACGCAATAGGATAGCGCTACAACCAGGCAGATCAACGAAGAAGGTAGCGAAGCTAGTTGATAGATTAAACTTTAAACTTTTGCCGTATCCGGTCGGCAAAACTCCGAACACATCTTCCTTTATTAAGAATGATTTCAGTGCCGTTCTTTTCTCAAAGAAAAGCTTAACTCTAAGCCTTCCAGAAGACCGCTGTTCCCAGCAGCAGCAGCAGCCATAAGCCCGCCCACCGACCAGATTTTGTTTTTTGTTTTTTTGCCTAGACCCCCCTGGCTGCAAATTAAATTTGCTGCCGCTAGCGTGCGTCCAGATTTCTAGGCTAACATTTTTTAGCATTTGAAAAAGAAATTGAAATGTTTCAAAACAGTATTCGGACCGAACGTTGACCCTTCTGTGATTGTCTTTCCTTTAATATTAGTCTAAATAATTCATAATTTCAGCTTTTTTTAAACTCAAGGATTAGGTATCATTTCCTTAATAAATGAGGTTTATTGACCATGGAATCCAAAAAGTGTAAAAACAAGTAATGAGTTGGTGTTAGTTTATTTGTGGTAGTGAAAAGAAGTGTAAAACGGCAAAAGAAACGCCAAAAACATTGAAAAAAGGGACAAAAGCGTTGACAAGTGCATGGTCAAATGGAAGACAACGTCGTTGATATTGACTAGGAGTACAGTGAATCAAGAGGAAGAAGGTACCAAACCACTTCATAGTGGTATTAAGGTTAAGGGGGCACTCCAGGCACTTCCCTTCACCCCCAATTTCCACCGGTTGCGGAACGTCTGTGGATCCGCTCCGGAACGGTGGCGGAGTCATTAGGTTTCCGTTAAAGTCAATGTGTGTATTTCCACCGACTGCGGACCGGCGGCGTTCCGACTCTGACACAGCTCAGGCGATCCACAGCCCTCCGGAGCAGATACGCAGAGCTTCTATTTTTGCCGGATGCCGGAGAGCTCCGCAGCAATTCAGCACCGGCCAGATAGTGCGGGACAGGAAGTTGAGCACAGAAGCAAAATAAAACATCCGGTTAATTTTCAAAATAAAATACACCGTGCTCACGGCGGATCATATTTCCCTTCACTACACCTTGAAAACGCAGCACAGAGTGGTTTCCCCTCTACTCCTCTGGATGGAAACAAACTGTTGTTGGATTTGTGGTTCTATTGTACCGGAATTCGCAGCCGTTAGGCAACAAATCCGGACCTGCTGGGTAATGATGGACGGCGGAGCACGGAGCCGACACGCAGCGGAGCCGGTCCGCAGACGTTCTGCATTCGGTGGAAATCCCCAGTTACAGTTCTAGGAATGATCAACTTTGGAGGTGACTTCAGGAAATCATCAAATTATGAGTTAAACCAAATAAAGATGAAAGCCAAAAAATTTTCATTGCTTACTACTATTACTCAATCTTCCGCGTGGCATCCAACATTATAACCTATATATACAAAAAATAGAGCTGAAACAATTAGTCAATTAATCAATAAGTCAATCAACAGAAAATAAACAACCTATTTTCAAGATCAACTAATCGTTTCAGGCATTTTGCAGGAACGTAGAGACTGTAATATCTGATTTTATTTTCTTAAACGTGAGGATTTGTTGCTTTTCTGAGTCAACTATATGATAGTAAAGTGAATATGAAGTAAAGGAAATATCCGGCAGATGAATCAATAATGAAGATAATTGTTTGTTGCAGCTATAAAAAAAAAAGAAAATACACCACAAAAGTCAGAGCTGTGGCAATCTACTTCCTTTCATACAGTACCTCAGTTGATTTCAACCTGCAGGTCATGAACACGAGGGAGTCATAAGATCATTGGGGTGGGTGGTAGGCCTGTAATAATTATATAATAATATTAAGTTTGGGGTCATTTCCATTCCACTCCATTACAGACAGAATACCAGCTGAGGTCAGTTGCACTGCTTTTTTAACCAGGGCAGCAGTTTTCAGATTATATTATGTGCTTACATAATTGCAAAAGGGTTCTCGACTGTTGTAGAAAGAAGTGGCTGATCTTTAATGCAATAGCTACATTGCCCATTATCAGCAACCATTCATCCAATGTTCCAAAAGGCACATTCTTTTTACTAATCTGATATCATTTTAAAAGGCTAACTGAGAAAACATTGGTATTCTCTCTATAATGGAGTGGAATGGAAATTTGTAAGTGACCCCAAACTTTTGACCGGTAGTGTAAATGTCTAATCAAAATATTTTTACCTTATCGCCATTTCTTTGTTTAACTGCAATTAATTGCTGACATTAGCTGAAGTCCTAAGGGGTATGGCTGTTGATGGTAACTGTTGACTTTGTTTGGATATGCCAAATTGTAATTATATAAGTGATTATTGGTTGGACTGTTGAGCTAAAGCTATGCTTTTCGTTAGATGTTGACACTGACTATTTTTCCACACAGTTTTGCCAATAGTGTTGACTAGTTTTTGTACTCCTAATTCAATTCAATCCATTATTCTGTTAATGATCACTGCTTTGTTTTTTATTGATGAGGATAAATGTTCTATTGTCAATTTTATGTCCATTTAAGAAGAAAAAAACGTTTTTACGATAATAAAGAGCCGTGGTTTACTTCAAATTTTGTGTACGTGTGTTACTACAGTATCTGGCTCACATAACAGTGATATGACCAAAGGACGTATCATGGAATTCATTCCAAACTTTTAATTTGTTTGAAAAAGTAATAAGTACAAATTGATCTAATAAAGCAGGATGCCTCTATATGTGTATGTGTGTGTCAGGGTTCGTACACCTTTTCCAAGGTCTGATTCAAGCACTTTTCAAGCACTTTCAAGGTCCATTTTAAAGCTTTTTCCAGCACCATACACAACCGTAAAATATATACCAACACAATACATTATTATTTAGTGTTTTTGTCACATTAAAAGACATAATACTATAAACACCCAAAATTCTGTTTCGTAATAGCAGAAGGATCAGATATTTAGGCAAAACACAAGTTTTATTTTTCAAAATGTATCACTGTCTAAGCAGACTTTGCTATCTAACCTGCCTGCCTGTCAATGTAAATACAATTACCCCAAACAAAATCACTTGACAGGTTCACTTCACTAACCCTGAATTATCACCTTTAAAATGTTTAACCTCTTCGTGGTTCCTAACATAACATACAGTAAGACAGCTATGGAGAGGAGCACTGAGTGGGAGGATCTGAGCCAAATGACATGCAGCTGGGTCATTCTATGTCAAATTCCAGGAAAAAAGGTGGTCCACCCTCTTAGAGTTTCCTCAAAGTTTATGCTACCCTTAATGTCCTTTCACACTTTTTTTCTAAATCTAGGGCATGCTGTACAAACTTGTAATGGTTCAGTCATATCGACATGTTTGTCTTCCAACCTACAAAGTCTGGGCTGCCTATGAATTAATGTCCAAATATTGCTTCTCAGATAATGTGATTTTCAGGCTGTAAAACTGAAGTGATTTCATGGGCTAAAAATATGAAGACATAGGATTTGAACAGAAATATTTTACAGGCCTTGGTTTTGGGACACATTCTTGATATAGACAAGGTTTGAACAACATCTGAGACAGTGCAACAACAACCTGTAATTCCAACCCAGAAGACTCTTAAATCGCATATATAAATTGAAAAAAAATTTACTTCATTGCCAAGACATATACATTTATTAACTGGAATAGAGCAGTGTAAATTGTGCATAAGGCCATCCTCAACCTTACAGTAGGCTACTTGTATGACACTCCAGCTGACACGATTCCTGTTCAGCAATCAACAATTGTTGATATGCACTGGACTAACGTTTGCATGTTTTAATTTGCGGGTAGTAACGTTACAGTTACTGTGATGTAACTTTGGCTATGTTCACTGCATATTCCACAAATGAACGTGCCATAACGGACATGCAATTATTAACATTACATTATCACACCATGTACTCTCAGTCACTTAGACTGCAAATTGCTAGCTAGAAGTTACTAGCGTAAACAAATCGGTGCTAACTGGCGCTAACGTGTACAGTAGGCTACTTCAGTTGGCTTACTTGAAACTTACTTCATGTGACTCAAGAGCGCAGACTTGCCCATTGTGAAAAGCTGAACGGGGTTTGTCCCCGTTTAATCCATAATTTGTATTTTTCATCTTCCAGCCAACGTTCATTGAAACAACAACCTGCCGGCAGCGATATTACCATAGACAGTATATAATGGACCAATAGACCCCGTTGCTCTGGACGGAGACCAGTGAAGGATATTAGAAGCACTTTTCCGGTGATCTCTTGCTTTACTGTGCTGCCTCCAACTGACAGAGACAACGTAAATGTGACGTGAGCAACGTGTCTGAAAGTTGTAAGTCTTCTGGTAGCTGTGCCAAGAGAAATCTCAATCATTTCCAATCTTACAGAGACGGAGAGCGTAGGTATATGTAAGGAGATAACATAAGCACAGGCTAATTATTGCTAACTAACATGCTAGTTAACATTAGTAATTAAACCTAAACAGCTCATGTAAGTCAAAACTGCCTCAAGTAGCTTCTCCTGTACTATACGGTAATTCCTCTACTGTGCGACAGTAAGTCACTTGGTTATGACACAATCGTTAGCTTATTTTTACAAAAACGTCTGCTACGGAGCCATAACGTGAGGTACAAGGTAATGGAGCGTTTTATACATTGTCGTGTTTCTTTAGAAATAAACAACGGACAAATAGAGTCTTTAAACGCTTCAGATGTAAAGTTATTTGCAGTCAAGTGACGTAAAAAAAAAAATGGCGGTCAGTGTAATGCTAACAAGAGGTGATCGCTTTGTAGCAACAAAATGGCGCCATCGGAGGTTCGCGTTCTGAAGCAAAGCTTACCCCCTTGGATATTACGTATCCCACTATGGCCACGCCAAGACCCGCCCTTCAATAGCATTTATTGGCCTGGTGTCTGTGATGCTTACGCAAGGTAGCGTAACCGTGACCAATCGGCTATCCTAACCTTAGCCACTCAAGGTGAAATGCCTTACCCCAACCAATCGAGCTGCTTCCTAGGGCGGGTCTTGGGGTGGTGGCAGATCGCAGTCACACATGCACAAGCGAGCAGGTTTAATTTTAGGCTCTCCAACATTTTATTTTTCCATTTAATAAAACTATTCAGTAAGTTAGGTATTTGTTGTGAAAGAAATGCAATTACAACTTCAAGCATTTTCAAGCATTTTATCCAAAATTCAAGCACTTTCCAAACCTTGAAAACACAACATCAAAATTCAAGCATTTTCAAGGATTTCAAGCACCCGTACGAACCCTGTTGTCCATAAGGCAACTGTCTGATTACTCCACATTTTAATTGTGATATTTTTTGATTAAATTCTGAATCCGTCACGTTCTCTGTCAGCTAACTATAGTAGCACAATGTCTTCCTCTGATGTAGAAGTAGCCTACACTGTAAGTCAGTAGTGGGCTGTAGAGCGGAGTTGCATACTAAGTGGTTTGGGGTCCTTCTGTAAGTAATTTTGGGGTACATTTTGGTTTTGGAGAATTCTACAACCAGCAAATACCACAGGCCAAGCAATCGGCCCGTTCCAAACAGGCACATTTTCAACGGGCACTGTACTAGTTTTTCCAATTTGACTGAAAGAGACAAATATCTTGTTAATCGCATTTATTTTTCTGAGACTATTAATTGTACAGCAAAATGTGGAATTCTCACAGCTCTAGATTGTGGATAAAGAGCAGCATTGTTTTTTTTAAGATTAATGAAAAGATTAGAAGGTTGTTCCATTCCAATAGTCTTTTTTTTTATTTATTTAAATGGTTTGGAAAGGCTGAATTTGCTCTTCATTTATCGCCTTTTTTAGCTGATGCTCCTTAGTTGAATCCCAATGCAAAACATTTTTCATAACAGTCAAAGCAGAAGTATGTAGATCCGTGCAGTGACTGTAGCATTATGCTGATGTAATCCAATCCCTGTGTTTGCGTGAGAGTGAGACAGAAGGAGAGGGGGAAGTGACGGAGAGATACAGACGAGAGATGCAGAAAAAAGAGAAAATAGAGCAAGAGTGTGAAAATGAGAGGAGAGAGAAGTTGTTGGGGCCCCCATTCCAACCAATAGCATGTGAACAGACGTGGCCAAAACACAGCATCCAATCATGGGAAGGATAGGTGGTCAGGTGGCTGCATGGCTGCGTGTTCCATGGTGTTGGCCGGCTAGCCTGGTTGCTACGGTAACTGCTCGGTAGCCTAGAGACTGGCAAAGGGGCTTACAGAAAACTGAATGGTAAGACACCCAGAAAAGAGAGAGCGCTGGAAAAGACAAAACCTCATCCCATATCCCACACTGTGTGTTTGCATGCATTTAGAATGTTGTGGCCATTAGAGATAAGAGCTGTTGAATTAGATTATCTTATTTTCCAAGCTATAAACACACACATGTCCATGTCCACACACACACCTCTCTCTCTCTCTTTTTGTCCACGTCATAAGCAGCATTTTCCAACTCTCATGCACAACACACAACGCTCACATTCATACACACATTGACACACAGACACATCACCTTTCTGTCAAAGACATGTTTCCCTACAGTTGCTTTTCTCCGTGATTATGCCATACCTGCACGCACACACACATACACACACACACACACACACACACACACACACACACACACACACACACACACACACACACACACACACAGTGCAGGCAGTGATATTCAGGTCTGATGCTTCATTGAACTATAAATAATGACAGTCCACACTCACAAACACACAGAGGGATGCTTGATGAGCCCAGCCTAGATATGCCTGTGAATCATTTGAAAAAAGCTCTGTCGACTTTGTGTGTGCGTGTGTGTGTGTGTGTCATCACAACCTGAGAACACATTGGACCTCAGTCACCAAACGTTCTTAAGAACAAATATAAGAAAAAGCTACATTTTGTATGCACTTTATTTATGCCTTAGAAAACCTTTAAAGCGCCCATATTATGCTCATTTTCAGGTTCATAATTGTATTTTAAGGCTGTACCAGAATAGGTTTACCATATTTTTGTTGTACTGCACAGCTCTCTCTCTCACTGCTGCAGATCCTCTTTTCACCTTGTCTCTGTTTTAGCTACAGAGTGAGACATCTTTTCTTCTGTACTATCTTTGTTTGCACTTGCACAGATCGCTCAGATGTAGATCATGTCAGCTAGCTAGCTCCATAGACAGTAAAAGAAAGGCTGTTTCTCCAACTTCGGTCAGTTACAAGGCAGGATTAGCTGGGAGACTTCTAAACGAGGGCGCACATGTAAGTAGTTCTTTTGTAGATTATGGTGAACTTGTGTGTGTTGTAGCATTGCTTTACCATTGAGAACGAGCTAGCATGCTAGCACTAGCATGCTAGCGGTTGCGGTTAGCCAGCTCGTTTTGGCTAGTGACGTAGAAAGCCGTGCAGATTTTGACCAGCTCACCCGGACACTGAAGGCAGGACACATTCAGAAACCGTATCTCACTCAAAACAGCATGGATGGATTTTTTTCCAAAGTTTGTATGCGTGTGGAAGCACCAGAGACACAAAATAACACCCCAAATCCCAGAAAAAGTGATTTTTTCATAATATGGGCACTTTAACAGCTGGTTTTCTGTGTGTATGCATGTGTCTTGTTTAATAGCAGAGCTGCAATACGAGTCCCAAAGCTCTAAGCTTGTCATTTGGAGAAATGGTTTTTCTGTTTTTTGTTTTTTCAGACCTCTCCATGGTGAATTTGTACGCTGACAAGTCCATGTATCACCATTGTTCGATTTGGACCATTTTCAGAAGTGTGACACTGTATTATTATTATAATGATATCAAATAGAAGTGAGTACATGGTAAGTGACGATGCATAGGGGATAGGGTGAAGTTAAACTCCAGGAAGCTTCTCCCAGTGGCTTAAGTCTCTGGCGCTAATTTCAATTCATATCATGGACTGTTAAAAACCCAACCGAGGCAGAGGCGTTGAACTTATCTCCCTCACCAGATATAAAAATGAGTGTGTGTAATGTTCTCCTTCAAGGCCGGGGTCACATCAGGAAGTGGCACACATACAATTCATCACACGTCCTTGATAAAAAGGAAGTGCTAAAAAAAAAAGAATGTGATGTTGGGCCTTCAAGCAGGGTCAGTTGGTATACTACTGCCTATGGCGAGCTAACGGCTAACATGCTAGCAGCCCAGAACCACGCTAGCTCTAGTCAGTAAAAAAAATGCACTCAGAACTACTTCCTATTTTCTCATTAACTCCTCCCTTGCATTTTGTTCCCATAATTGCACATCATTTAAAGCTCTTTAACTGATTTTGCAGTTTTAAATGCTTTAAATGTTTTAAAGGAAAGCTTTTCAGTAGCAGCTTGTAAAAAACAGGAACAAGATTTAAGACAACACTAAGACAACACTATTGGTGATTATGAAAATGCATGTGTTTTGCTCGACTGTGAGTATTTGTGTGTGCCCAATGAGGTTGTGGACAGCCTACTGTATGTGGGTTCATAAGTCATAAAGATGTTGATGCTCCTCTGGCTCGGACACTCATCCTACCGTGATAAAACTGTGCAGTGTTAGTGTGAGTATGCATGTGCGTGTGTTTGTGTGTGTCAGCACCCCGTGGGCAGAACTTTCTGCAGTACAAGACTAGAAAGCAGCAGTGGTGCACTAGCTGCCTGGCTGACACACACACACACACAAACTCCTTTTTTCCCCCCATTTTCCTCTCTCTCTTCTCTCTCTCACCACTCAGACCATTACTCTAGTCTATTCAAGCTGCCCCCCACCCTTCTCTCTGTTAGAGGAATGGACAGAGAACAGCTCCACCACACACACACACACACACACACACACACACACACACACACACACACACACACACACACACACACACACACACACACACACACACACACACACACACACACACACACACACACACACACACACACACACACAGAATGGAAGGGGTGTGCTGAGGCATATTACTGTATGCATGACAGAACTCATACACGATTCACTATAGCAGTGTACTCACAAAGAGCACATTGGACCATACGGACATTCAGACTTGCTCTCTCTTTCTCTGTCCTGCAGCACTTTCTCTGTGTCACCCTCTTCATCACAACAGCCTCCAGTTCAATCTATCTCATATCAAGGCCTTCAGCTGCACAGCGTCACAAGCCCTGTGCGTGTGTGTGTGTATAATATACATATGTCCTGAATGTATGTGATGTCTTGTTCTATCTTCACTGAACAGAAGAGCTCTCAAAATTGTGTTGTATGTACAATGACAATAAAGGCTATCCATCCAACCATCCATCTGAGAGAAAACATTGAGCATTAAACTGAAATAGTAACACTAAAAGATTATTTATCAGCCGAGGTGATGTAAAAGACATTAAAATTCAAAAGTCGCTAGCTTAACCATAAACCATAGAGCAAAATACTCAGCCAAAGCAAGAACAGATTTAGTATAAGTGTAAGGGCCTGGTCACACCACAAAGTGGTTCAGTGAAATGCATCTGCATCTGAATTATTTTGTTGTACAAGCACAACTCATGGCCTCAGGGCCTGTAGGTAAACTACTGCAATTGGCGAACTAATCGCCAATTCACACCAGCCAGCCAGGAACATGCTACAGGATCACTGGTCAGTCACAGCGCTTTGAGCAGTTACTCCTACAAAGGAGGCTAGATTAAAGTAGATGGAGCAGCACGGCTACAGTAACAAGCCACGACAGTTTCCTCCATATTGGACTCTTCGGCTCTCTGTTCCCTCAAAAGGTCAGCACTGTCAAGACGGCTTGCTATAAAGTGTATTCACGGGTTAAAGTTCACCAAAGTTCACCTAGATGCAAGAAATGTCTGCAGATTTATTTTGCCCCCGAGTTGAAAGCCAAATGGTGCTGTTTTAAATGCTTGTGTGCAGGGGTGTAGTGCTATTTCTTTAAAGCAACACTAGAGAACTTTTCCCGCTTCGGTACCCCTACGGGTTGGAAGCGGAATTGTCCATTACGTTACATTATGCAAGTTGTATGCTGTAACCTGACTCCACCAGATGGATCGCTTCGCATTTGCTTGGCATATCCATCTGGGAACTTTACGTTGGTACTGGTTAGATGATTGGATAAACCATCTGTCTATCACCACCTATGTTGGTGATAAACAGGCCAAATCAACCAATCAGATCAAACTCTTGCCGAAACCAGTCGGGAGAAGAGCAAAAACATGTTTTCCTCCGAGAAAAGCCTCCAGTGCCGTTTTTTGCTCTTCTTTCAATGAAGGAATACTTTCTAATCCGGATAAAACTTGCACGATAGCTTCGCTCACCTAAACCCATCTCAAAACCCACGCTGACTGGTCGGTCGTTTGGCGAACGGCTCCAAATTTTGGACTGAATGAAGAGAGAAGAGTGAGTGAGGGAGAGAGGAAAGGAGGAGCAGCGATGGGAAGATGACAGAGATCAAAGAGAGGGAGAAAGAAGAAGAGACAGTGAAAAAGGGGGAGGAAGGACACCAATGAGAATGGTTGAGAGGTGGAGAGGAAGAGAGTCCAACCAGCTTTCCAATAAAAGTCCAGACACGTTGGGGCCATGTTATGTCATTGCCTGACACACACACACACACACACACACACACACACACCCTTGAGCCTTTCCTCCACTAGCTGATCAATAGAGGCGGCACTCAAGATTGCAGCACCAGAAGTGCTAGGATGGGAGAGTGAGGGAGGCCTTTGAGGAAGATTTAGGAACAATCCAACAGCCCCAATGTCAGAGTCCGCTAGGTATCTTACAGCACTCGTAGTCACGACCGTAGGTTCAGACTGCAGAAATAAAATATTGTCGTGCTGGTGTGATGTGAATGCTCCAACATCAGTGTTGAAAATCCAACATAATCAATACTGCTTACAGACTTGATTTCTTGAAGTGCAGGTCAAAATCAATTTACAGTACTGTATATGGCCAATGACGTTCTAAACTCCATGTCCATATAGGCACAATATAGAACAAATGTCAGATTGGAAAGGCAAACAATTTGAGGGAACCAATATTGCAGTTATATCCTATTCATTAAAATACAGACCTGTATTTGTGGCCTACATAGTATCAAACAAAAATGTATGGTACCCAACAAAATCACAAAATTCTTGTTTTGCCTAACTAAAATCAGATCAATTAATGCAGTTGCTTGTTGTAGAGGTCCAATAACTCGCATTTACTGGTCCCATATCATGCTCTTTATCAGGTTATATTTCGAGTTTCTACTAGAAGAGAAAGGAGTCTGAACATTGTGTTCCATCCCTATTTATTGTGTTTGAAATATAAGTAAACATGTGTTTTTTAGGACAGAAAAAAAAAAAAAAAGTACCTCTGATATATTGTGTTGAAACTACGACATTGGAGTGACATCTTCAAATCACTTTAAATGTGCTCTTTCATTTTCGCCATCGGGCTTGAAGGAGGAAGAAGCAGCAGCAGTTGGACATCAAAAGATAGACCGATGCATAGATGGACACAGGAGGGTTTAACCCTTGTGTTAAACCCCCCTTTTTTTTTCGACGCCTTTTGTTTTTGCTTTTTCCAACGTTTTAAATTGTAAATTGTTTCTTCTTTACATTTTCAGCACTTATTTCTATGTCCCATATTTTATGATATAAAACAAAAATTGAAAAACGGGTCAACACAAGGGATAAAGCAAAACTAGTGAGGGGTTGCGAGAAGGTTAGAGGGAATAAAGGAATATAGGAGGGAGGAAAGAGAGAAGGACAAGTGGACAAGATGGATATTTTTTTTTCCCATCTCACATGTGCACAAGGGAATGGGTCTTATGCCTTTATGCCCCCCCCACACACACACACAGGGGACACTCATTTAAGGATAAATTATTCATGAACAGACAGACGCAGCTTTTTATGAAGTTAATAATTGAAGCAAGATGAATTAGAGGAGGGGGGGAAGAAAGTGAGGGGAAAAACGAGGATAGAGTGGAGAGACTAAGATAAAGGATTTTCTCTTTTTTTTAATTAAACCAACTCCAAATAAAGGGCTTGCCTCCTCACCTTCCTCTCTCTTACTGCATCAGATTGAAACAGGTTATGGCTGGCCAGCGGTCCAGCAGGTCGTAGGACCAGCCCTACAACCCTCAGTCACTGAGTGATGAAGGTCAGCCATTGGTCGGAGGGAGCGTGATGATGTTGAAGTGTTGCCGTTTCTCTATTGGCCATTGCCCTTTCAAAATGTATTAGGTATTACCTGCGCTATCGCCCATCAATCAGCTGATTAACTTCCTCCACACACGGTGGATGTTGTTGTTGCTGCCACCCGTTTCAAACGTGTGTGTGTGTGTGTGTGTGTGTGTGTGTGTGTGTGTGTGTGTCTCTACTCCTCTCTGTCACTTTCTTCAGACACAAATGAATGTGTCGAACAAGTAGGCCCTACGTAATTTAGAAAAAAAAAAAAACGGTAACACTTTATAATAACCATCACTAATAAATGGTAAATTGATAATTAATGTTATTTTATCATTAGTTTAGTGTCATATACAATGATACGTTTATAACTTCAGATAGACGGGTAATACTTTGTCAGTGGTTAATAATTATTTTGTAAACTGTCTATAAACATTATTTGAATGGCTATTATAAAGTTGCAACTAATCCTTATAATAATAAGGTAATGATTAATAAATGGTTTATAAAGCATCAAGTAACATTAATTTGGCCCCATTAGATCTTTATTTGGCGATCTATAAAAGAGATGATTATTTTATTATTTCAACACTGATAATAGCTATCTAAATAATGTTTATACATGCTTTATTAACGATTAACAAGGTATTATTTTCATCAGATGCAACTTTACAATAGACATCCAAATTCTGTTTACTGACGGTTCACAAACGATTTCTTAATCATTTACAAAAAGTTAAAATAATATATAAAATGTTTTGATGTGAACAATAAACTTTTAATATAACATAAATTAAAGCATAACTAATAATTACTAAACATTATTAATTATTATTATTTATTAGTTAACAGTAAAATAACTATTAATTAAAGTTTAATTAACTATCAATTTAACATTTATTATATTTATTATAAAGTGTTACCAAAAACCACTCACAAACAGTGACACGGGGCGATTTCTAAATGAATATAGTGGAGGGGCAGGTTTTGACATTTCATTATGTAAAAATTGGGGGGAATTGAAACTCCAGGACGTGCACTACATGCATATACGCGGCTTATTTCGAGCCCTGTGCATCACCTATATTTCTGTTCTCGGCTATCCCTTGAGCTTCTTCTCCTTTTATTCAGTCTTTCCACACCAACAGTGGTCATCTTCACTTTCTCTTCAGCATTTTTTTCCTCCCTCCCTCCTTCTCAGGTGTCCCCGTTACTGTGGCAACAGCAGACATCGGAATTAATCACCTAGAGCGCTCGCTTCTCTTGCAGCTACAGTAAGAATGCGCGCGCGAGCGCGCACGCACGCACAAGTGCACGATTGAACCACTCTCATGTTGTGCATCACGCTGCTGTCTACCAAACCCCAGCGGGAATTTCATCTGATGAAAATGTTCACGTATTAACAGATATGAATGAACATTGCGTTTGCATCATCTGCGAGGAAAAGTGCAACCAACAGTGTGTGTGTGTGTGTGTGTGTGTGTGTGTGTGTGTGTGTGTGTGTGTGTGTGTGTGTGTGTGCAGGTATGGCATAATCACGGAGCAAAGCAACTGTAGAGAAACGTGTCTTTGATAGAAAGCTGATGTGTCTGTGCGTTTATTAATGTGAGCGTTGTGTGTTGTGCATGAGAGTTGGTAATTGCTGCTTATGAGGTGGACAAAAAAAAATAAAAAATATATATATATAGAGAGAGAGAGAGAGAGAGAGAGAGAGAGAGAGAGAGAAAGAGACTCATGCTGATGGTATATGTTAACCTTCAATTAGCAGCAGTAGTCAGCAGGTCATTGATTAGCCTCTAAATGCCAGAGCAGTATGCAAACACCCACATCCAAAGACACACACACACACACACACACACACACACACACACTCAGAGGTACAAATTAATGTCACAAGAAATTTCATGATCAGGGATTCCACGTTCATTGCGACTATTGGTGAAATGGCGGTCAAAAGTAACCGATCAAATACTGTTGCAGCTTTAGCCATAATAAGCACTGGTGGAAGAAGTATTCAGATCCATTACTTAAGTAAAAGTAATGATAGCACACTGTGAAAAATACTCTGTTGCAAGTAAAAGTCCTGCATTGAAAATGTTACTTAAGCAAAAGTATGCAAGTAGCATCAGGAAAATGTACTAAACGTATTAAAAGTAAAAGTCAATGCAGAAAAATCCTCACATTTTATAAACTGGAAACGATCAAAACATTTCTGTCAATCAACTAAGTGTTTAACCGGCTAATCATTTCAGCTGGACTTGGAGGCCGTTATATTGTTGGGTAGTTTAGTTTACAATGAAACATAGAATTTAAAAACCTACATGTGTGTTTTAGTGCAGTTAAAGAAGTAGAAAGTGGAAAGCAAAGAAAAGAAAACACTTGAGAAAAGTACAATTACCTCAAATGTGTACTTAATAGGAGTGTAACGGTACATGTACTCGTACCGGACTGTTTCGGTACAGGACTTTCGGAACGGTACAGGATTTTCGGAACAGTACACAGAATGCAATCTTTAACAGAAATGATTAGGCTTGTTTCGCGTGTGGAACATACTTCAATTCCGAGTTCCCACACAAATATTTTAAGTGGCGGACCAAAAGTTTGTTTAGTCTCCGCCCCCTGCACTTTGAGCGCTTATACCAGCTGAGTCTGTCGTTAGCTAGCGTCATGGCCAACGTAGACAAGCCAGAGCTTGAAGATTAAAGGAATACGCCACCGTTTGCTGAAATAGGGCTTATCACGGTCTACCCTGGCTGTAGATAGGTGGGCCAACGCATTTTTTGTCCCAGTGCAAGTAATTAGGTTGTTTTTTTGTCTTTTGTTGGCTCACTTTTACTCACAACATGCTAACCGGCAACATAGGATTCCATTCACTACGCTAAGCTAACTAGTGGTGGCGCTGCCGGTGTTGCACCGGACTAAAACATTGCATGAACAAAAAATGCATTGGCCCACGTATCTACAGCTAGGGGAGAGCCCTATTTCAACAAACGGTGGCGTATCCCTTTAAGCTGACCAATGGTGAACCTCTGGGTCTGTTCATAGACTTCTCATGTTCCCATTTACATGTAGTTCCTGCTTCATATTTTGCAGAACTATCAGGTGTTCCCATTTTAATGGCCACAATACTCAGTTGTGCTTTTTATTTAAATCAAAAGGGTGTATATGTACCTGTGAGCCTGTTCTAAAAAGAGCTTGGTGTTTTAGATGACAACCACTTTGACCTGAACAAACAAGATACAGCAGTCATTAAAGAGAGATTTTATTGATTTGAATCCAGCTCTGTGTCAAGGCAGTGTGGGCAGTATGTTTACATAAACAATGTTTGGCTTCCGTCCGTGGCGCCAGTGCAGAACAGCCGAGATCCGTCGGATGACACCGAACGAGGAGGAGGTCTGCAGAGCTCTGCTGCTCCGCTTCTCCGTGCACTGGCGCTACAGAGGCAAGCCAAACATCGTTCATCTAAACACACTGACCACACAAAGATGGCACAGAGCTAGATTTAAATTGGCAAAGTATCCCTTTAAGTCCTGTTTTGTCAAAGAAAAAAAGAAATTCTTTATTCTTATCATACAGACACCTAGACGTAATTATGCATGCATTCATTGCTCACCCGGCCGACATTATTTCCCTACACCTCTCTGAGTCAGCAGAGACTCCAAAGACGAGACCTTGTCCATTAAACTAAACGTCCATGTGAGACATCCTCCTCAGAGAGAGAGTGTTCTTCTGGCTCCCTGTCAATTTCATTGATTGAAATAAATCGTGGAATCTATGTATATGTTTGTGTGTGTTGGTGTGTGTGTGTGTGTGTGTGTGTCCGTCGGTCTTTGAAATATCTCATGAACCGTTCATCCAATCTATTTTACACTTGGTTTCCTAGGTACCCAATGAACATGGGGTTTGGAATTTGCTGCAAGCTGTAAATTCACACAGCAGAAGATAACATAATCTCGGAGATGACAGGCAAAGAGAGCTCTCCTTCTCACTCAGACTCACACTGGGTCCGGTTGTTGTAAGTGTGCTGGTAACTTAGGCTATAACACTAATAACATTACCGTCCGGCAAACTACACCCGCGAATCAAATCCATACTTCAACCGTCAAGCCACTGAGCCTGTTTGGAAATAACACACCTGCTAAAATGTTAAATTAATTAACGATAATAATGACGAGACAGCACCGCCGTCATTTAACACTGACTGTCTACATGCAGACGCGTTTTTGCTCTCTGCTTTGCATTCATTCCAAACTCCACATCTGCCTCAATCCTGCATTATAGTCACAGTGACAGCAGCTTTACCCGGCAGGAAAGATGACAAAAGTAGCACATTTCTTTTTTTAACATGTCATTTTCTTTTAACTGTGTGTCAGAGAGGCGTTGACTTGCCTCCATGGTACATCGCAACCGAACTTTAAGTTAAGGAAAGGTTATAATTACAGCAGGGCTTTTGTTTTGGCTTGTATTGGACTGTTCTGCCATTTCTGAATGCTAACTTCTCAGACTCCTGACAGAAGTATGCCTCGGTACTCATCAAAACCTTCCAGGCAGAGCTGAATGTCAGAAATGATTAGAGAAGAGTGTAGTGCTTCAAACGAGGATATTTGAACTGGAGAAGACTTCTGAACTCCATGACAATCTCTGAGTGACTCATGCCAGCATGATCTAGAATCAAACTACTAAAATGCCCACACAAACCAGCAAAACAAGCCACCACAAACAGTGTCTGCTTGTTGATGACCAGCTAATATCCTTAATAATATCCTTACGAACCCCCAACACTCACCTCTGGCACCATCGTCCAACTCTTCTGCAACAATTTTTTTTGGCTATGGCTTGCACAATCAACCAGTCCTAACCGGCAGTCTTGCTGATAATGAGTCGACAGAAAAAGATATCAGCTCTCACTTGCAGCAACTCATAAAGAAGAGCCGCTGCCCTGGACTGACAGGGCCCCTGCCTCACCCTGTCCCCCAAAATTCACATTATTTCTGCTGTTAGGCACGGCCCCCTGCACCAGCAGAAACAGGTCCTACATCTACAATTCCTGTCCACATCTTTATTTTGATTTGTGGTTGAGTGAAGAAGTAGGACTCCGCAAACCTATCTACTGCTGCAAATGTACAAAAGTTTGATATCATTTCTTGTCAGCCACAATCTGTCTCCTAGCAAATAAATGTCACTTCTTTGGTAGGAAAATCGTTCATGTTTGTAACTAAAGGTTGGCTGGTCATAACACAGTAGTGCACCAAACCTTATTGAAGAACTCTACTGCCAAGTTCTTCAATACTGAAAAGAGCTCCATTTGAGAACAGAATGGATATAGGCAAGTCTCCATGTTGACATCACAACATGAAAATACACCGTCATACGGCAACAATGGGTGAGAAGGTCAATAGCAGCAACCTTTTACCCCTTCAATCCCTATAAACAGACACATGCCTACAGAAAAATGGCACACTGAAACACACACACACACACACACACACACACACACACACACACACACACACACACACACAGCTGCTGCAGCCATCGCCTCTGGCAGGTTTCTAAGTAAAAGGTAGTCATCAAATATAGATTCAAATGTCCTCCATAATTTACATCCACAAGGCACACGCATACACACACTGCGTATGCACTGGATGTGAATATGTGTATACTGCATGTGTGTACTTTAGGGCAGGGCGATATATCGACTTTTTAGGGTATATATAGTTTCAAATGGGATATGGGATGAGGCATTAACATTTCTATAGATATAGTTTGATGCTGCGTTACATAACATCTTCCGTAAAGCAATGCCTGTGTTTGCATCTATCCTCTCACACACTCTCTGGGCAACCCCGCCCTCACCCGCTCACAGGCTCTCCGGCAACATGCAGGGAGACACAGCGCCACATTCATCTACAGTGTTAATTGTAATTTGCACAGCTGTATATTTTGTAAAGCAGGAGAGGGAAAACCTGTGTGTACCAGTGTTTCCGCTGGTAACGTTCTGTTGTGGCAGGCCCCAATGGCGAAAAACACAGAAGAACAGTAGTTACTGGATGTCACGTTGATTTGAATGAATGATTTGATGAAAGATACTGAGAAAAACTGTTCCCTCTCTGTCATCAGGTATGACCACTTCTCTCCCAGGCAAAGTTAGTGAGCCAGTTTTGATTTAACGCTGTAAGTCAGTTGCTTATTGGTTTGTAATTACAGGTGTGCTTTGTCAGTGAGGCTGAGATTTCAAGATTTTTTTTTTCCTCAGTGCATGTGATGGTTGGCTAACTGGGCCAATGCTTGGTGAGCACAATTATGTAACCACTGTTCACTACCACATTATTATGATGGATAGTCTTATAGCAGAGTCAACCACCTCCACAGTTAAGCATACGGTTCATAGTACAGTTTTCTATCAGATAATCATATCAGGCAAATGTGCATCGTCAATTTCCGTCCACTAAAAGTGCTGTTTTTGCCATTCACAGACTCAGATTGTTATTCTAAGTGTCTGACAACATTATGGAAAGGATCCCTAAAGAAAGAGACCTTTTTGTTAAAGAGTAGGATCCTTTTTCGTTTGACGTTAGTGTCAAAACCACCAGACTCCATTTAAATAAACAATACTTTTGGCCTGTATAGAGCCATCATATTTCCACATTTAGAGGTGAATTAAGGGTTTATTTCAACCAAACCAGAGTGGTGATTGACGAAATAAAGGCAGCTTTTGATAGTTTTTTGTTTCTTCATGGCTCATGGGCGCCTGGTTAGCTCACCTGGTAAGGTGTGCGCCCATATACAGAGGCTTAGTCCTCGACGCATCAGACGCGGGTTTGATTCTGACCTGCGGTCCTTTGCTTTAGTCGTTGCCCCCCTCTCTCCCCTTTCATGTATAAAGCTGTCCTATCTAATAAAGGCCTAAAAATGCCACAAAAAAAAATCTTAAATCTCCATGGCTCATCAGTAGTTCAAACCTATAAAATCCTCATCCATTTTTGAAGAAAACCTTGTTTTGATTCATTTTGCTGTGAGACTCACTACATTACATAAAAAATGTACTTATTCTTAGATTGATACAAAAATTCTGGTCCACTTCACCAAGCTCTGAAAACACTATTTTGGTATATATTGACGAGCCAGTTGACAAGAGGATGGGAGGTGGGAGATTTACACATCTGAGGTTTTGTATGACAGAGACGATATATGAATCTTATAGGCAAGTGTCTATTTTTAGCCTGGCCTAATTAGCTACACCAGCAGTTGGCTGCCACATTGAGCACAGAAGAGAGAGGAATCCAAGCACAACAAAGTCAAAGAATGTCAGTATACAAAAGCCTAAATTGCATAACATACAAATACTATACCCCATCTACTGCTGTATTTCTCCCAGTTTAATTTGTGACAAACTGTCTATAGCAGGAATTGTTCCAACCTATATTAAACTAAAAAGTTGACTTAAATCAATGTTGTTAATACTGAAGCCACATCTTTCTAAAGATACATCTAAAATACAAAAGAAGAAATATACAAAAACATAATGCATGGTGGGATTATAAAAACAACCTGAGGGCTTGTAAAAGGAACCCACCTAACATTGAAATTACAGACAGCTCTATGTGCTTGCCACAAATTTCCAAATTAACATAAATATTTTTTTTAAATATTTAAAGGAAAGAAAAATAAATACTTAAAGGAAAGACAAGAATACAAATGTTAACAAAAGGGGTGCTACAGATAGACAACAAGTGAGGGAGAAGATATACTGATTATTACAGTAACATATTTACACTGTGTTAGGCCTATACACTGTATCATAACTACATATACATAGTGCTGTACTCCATCAACAGAAGTCGTTTAGGATTTCTTTTTTTTAAATCATAAATGAGGAGTGACTAGGAAAAGGAAGCAGAAAAACTGTCCCATATAACTAGACCTCTGTACCCGATTGAAAACTGGCCACGGTTAGTTCTGTAGAACTGACTATACTATATAATAACAGATCTGGTGTGGTAACAATGGATCTGAGACCTAGATACAAAGAAACTGTGGGAAGAGAGGAAACGGGAAGAGAATTGTTACAAAATTGAAACACAAAAAGGTACCTAAAGTTTGAGATGTTAAATATGTTTAATAACTCCATGGTTTGAAATAAAGGGGCACTATGGGCATTCCAGGGACTTGTGAGTATCCCCACACCCGCCCGGCGCCTCACACCCTGGGCAACTCCGGAGAAGAAAAGAGTCCAACCCCTATCCAGGAGTATGGTTCCAGAACCGAGACTGTGCCTAGAGGTAAGCCCCACCAGATTTAACCGGTAGCGCTCCACCTCCCGCACCAGTTCCGGCTCCTTCCCCCACAGAGAGGTGACGTTCAACGTCCCCAGAGCCAGCGTCTGGCTTCCTCCGGGCAGGGTAACTTCACCTCTTCTACGTTGGCTCATAGGGTTTTTGAACCATTCTTTGTCTGGCCCCTCACCTGAGACCACTTTGCCTTGGGAGACCCTACCAGGACAACACAGCCCTCAGGTTCATAGCGACACACAAACCTCTCCACCACGATAAGGTGATGGTTCCCAGAGAGGCCGCTACGTTGGAGTTTACCCCGGTGGACGAGAGGGTCGCCTCCCTACGCCTGCGGGTTGTGCGGGGGGAAAACTCTGACTGTTGTTTGTGCATATGCACCAAACAAGAGTTTGGAGTATTCAGCCTTCTTGGAGACCTTGACTGGAGTCCTGCATGGGGCTCCAGTGGGGGACTCCATTGTTCTGCTGGGGGACTTCAACGCGCACGTGGGCAATGATGGAGACACATGGAGAGGCGTGATTGGGAGGAACGGCCTCCCTGATCTAAACCAGAGTGGTTGTTTGTTTTTGGACTTCTGTGCTAGTCATGGTTGTCTATAACAAACACCATGTTCGAACATAGGGATGCTCATAAGTGTACGTGGTACCAAAGCACCCTAGGCCAAAGGTCAATGATTGATTTTATAATCGTTTCATCTGATCTGAGGCCGTATGTTTTGGACACTCGGGTGAAGAGAGGGGCGGAGCTGTCAACTGATCACCATCTGGTGGTGAGTTGGGTCAGGGGGTGGGGGAAGACTCTGGACAGACCTGGTAAACCCAAACGGGTAGTGCGGGTAAATTGGGAACGTCTGGAGGAGGCCCTGTCCGACAGACTTTCAACTCACACCTCCGGGCGGAGCTTTTCGCATCCCTGTGGAGGCTGGGGGCATTGAACCCGAGTGGACAATGTTCAAAGTTTCCCTTGATGAAGCTGCGGCGAGGAGCTGTGGTGTTAGGGTCTTAGGTGCCTCAAGGGGCGGTAACCCACGAACACCGTGGTGGACACCGGTGGTCAGTGAAGCCGTCCGACTGAAGAAGGAGTCTTTCCGGGATATGTTATCCCAGAGGACTCCGGAGGCGGTTGCAGGGTACCGAAGGGCCCGAAGGGCTGCAGCCTCTGCCGTGAAAGAGGCAAAGCAGCGGGTGTGGGAGAAGTTTGGAGAAGACATGGAGAAGGACTTTCGGTCGGCACCAAGGTGCTTCTGGAAAACTGTTCGCCACCTCAGGAGGGGGAAGCGGGGAACCATCCAAGCTGTGTACAGTAAGGATGGGACACTGTTGACCTCAACTGAGGAGGTAATAGGGCGGTGAAAGGAGCACTTTGAGGAACTCCTGAATCCGACTAATACGCCTCTACTATGTTAGAGGCAGAGCTGGAGGATGATGGGGGATCATTGTCAATTTCCCAGGTGGAAGTCACTGATGTAGTCAAACAACTCCACAGTAGCAAAGCCCCTGGGATTGATGAGATCCGTCCAGAAATGCTCAAGGCTCTGGGTGTGGAGGGGCTGTCCTGGTTGACACGCCTCTTCAACATTGCCTGGAAGTCTGGGACAGTGCCAAATGAGTGGCAGACCGGGGTGGGTGTGTGCCAATTACAGGGGTATCACACTTCTCAGCCTCTCTGGTAAAGTCTTCTCCAAGGTGCTGGAAAGGAGGGTTCGGCCGACAGTCGAACCTCGGGTTGAAGAGGAACAATGCGGATTCCGTCCTGGTCGTGGAACAACGGACCAGCTCTTCACTCTCGCAAGGATCCTGGATCTGGAAAAGGCGTATGACCGGGTCCCCCGGGAGATACTGTGGGAGGTGCTGCGGGACTCTCTTCTCAGGGCCATCCAATCTCTGTACGACCAAAGTGAGAGCTGTGTCCGGGTTCTCGGCAGTAAGTCGGACTCGTTTCAGGTGAGGGTTGGCCTCCGCCAGGGCTGTGCTTTGTCACCAATCCTGTTTGTAACATTTATGGACAGGATATCAAGGCGTAATCGGGGTCGGGAGGGGTTGCGGTTTGGTGGGCTGGGGATCTCATCGCTGCTCTTTGCAGATGATGTGGTCCTGATGGCATCATCGGCCTGCGACCTTCAGCACTCACTGGATCGGTTCGCAGCCGAGAGTGAAGCAGTTGGGATGAGGATCAGCACCTCTAAATCTGAGGCCATGGTTCTCAGCAGGAAACCAATGGAGTGCCTACTCAAGGTAGGGAATGAGTCCTTACCCCAAGTGAAGGAGTTCAAGTACCTTGGGGTTTTGTTCGCGAGTGAGGGGACAATGGAGCGGGAGATTGGTCGGAGAATCAGTGCAGCGGGTTCGGTATTACATTCAATCTATCGCAGCGTTGTGACGAAAAGAGAGCTGAGCCAGAAGGCAAAGCTCTCGATCTACCGGTCAGTTTTCGTTCCTGCCCTCACCTATGGTCATGAAGGCTGGGTCATGACCGAAAGAACGAGATCCAGGGTACAAGCGGCTGAAATGGGTTTCCTCAGGAGGGTGGCTGGCGTCTCCCTTAGAGATAGGGTGAGAAGCTCAGTCATCCGTGAGGAGCTTGGAGTAGAGCCGCTGCTCCTTCGCGTCGAAAGGAGCCAGTTGAGGTGGTTCGGGCATCTGGTAAGGATGCCCCCTGGGCGCCTCCCTAGGGAGGTGTTCCAGGCACGTCCAGCTGGGAGGAGGACTCGGGGAAGACCCAGGACTAGGTAGAGGGATTATATCTCCAACCTGGCCTGGGAACGCCTCGGGATCCCCCAGTCGGAACTGGTTAATGTTGCTCGGGAAAGGGAAGTTTGGGGTCCCCTGCTGGAGCTGCTCCCCCCGCAACCCGATACCGGATAAGCAGATGAAGATGGAAATGGAGTATGGGCATTCCGGCTGGAGTAAGTGACCATTCTAACATTTCTTTTTTGGAATAGGGCTGGATTTGTGTGTGCTTGCCCATACTATATGTTTGTATTACCATAAGATATAAAAGGATAAATCATAGAGCAATCTAGATCCAGAAGATTTTTTTCTCAACAAGATGTGTCTTATGTGAGATGTGAAAGATACCAATATTTTAAGATATGTGTTCATACATAAGGCAACACATAACAAAATACATTAGAAAATAGGATTTATACAACCAATGAAATGAGTAAGTTCTGCACATTATTTTGCAACATTGTCTTCAATTGGTCAATACAACTAGCCTGACAAGCCAGACCCACATCAAGATGTTGGGTCTGGGAACTCACCATTGACAGGGTTCAATCCGAGGGGCGGGATAAACGGCTGTCTTTCAAATTCCCTCTGCACGCAATAGGATAGCGCTACAACCAGGCAGAGCAACGAAGAAGGTAGCGAAGCTAGTTGATAGATTAAACTTTAAACTTTTGCCTTATCCGGTCGGAAAAACTCCGAACACATCTTCCTTTTTTAAAAGTGATTTCAGTGCCGTTCTTTTCTCAAAGAAAAGCTTAACTCTAAGTCTTCCAGAAGACCGCTGTTCCCAGCAGCAGCAGCCATAAGCCCGCCCACCGACTCTATACACGATGTGATTGGCCTGACCACATTTTGGTTTTCCAGCTCGCAAGCCAACGGAGAGTGCTTAGACCCCCCTGGCTGCAAAATAAATTTGCTGCCGCTAGGGTGTGTCTATATTTCTAGGCTACAATACAACCAGAGCCAGTAAAGCACATGTGTCAAACTCAAGGCCCGCAGGCCAAATCCAGCACGCTTTTGATCCAGCACGTATATCAATTTGGGTCCACAATAAATTTTGGCCCGCCTAGTTGTGCGCCAAACCAAAAACACAGGAAAGTGTTTTTTAAACAGCAATTGCCTGACATTCAAAACAGAATTTGGCAGATTTGCCGACTCTGAGAGTTTTCATATTCAGGCTGTGAAACAGGTTGTTGTTAAAAAAATGTAATCATTGTTTGGCTTGATTTGCTAAATTCTATGATGGCTAAGGAACTCTTTTGATGACTTTTGTAGGGCTTCATGTCAACAAAAAGCGTACAAAAATGTAGGAAAAAGCAACAAATTTACAAAAAGGTGACAAATGTCTGAGAAAAATCAAAAAAGTCAGAACAAAAACAAAAACAAAAAAATGAGGAAAAAAGCTACCAAAATGTTAAAAAAGTGACATGCAGTAACAAAAGCACGTCAAAAAAACTCTACATGTCTGGCCCTTGGTGTGATTCTCTTTTTGCAGTGTGGCCCTTAGTGAAAATGAGTTTTACACCCCTGCAGTAAAGGGATAGATACCTCGGTATAAATGGTAACAAAGCAAAATCTCTGCCAGTTGACAAATCTCACAGTATATCATCCCATTGCTCTTCTGTGTGTGTGTGTCTTTGTGTGTTTGCAAACAGCATATACAGCACTGTATACAGAACCGTATCTGTGGTCTGAACTAACAGTGATTGATGACATCTGGCTGTTTTGCAGAGGCATGGAAATGTGATGACATTAACACTGGGTACTTTACACACACACACACACACACACACACACACACACACACACACACACACACACACAAAAATAGCATTGTGGTGTGCCAATGTGCTAAACCCCTAAGGACCATCTCCAGTGCACCGTTCCTCCCTCCCTCTGTGCTCTTTTTCTCTCCTCCTTCATTCTGTTCATCATGTCTTACACCTGAGGGAGAATCACTTCATCTCTCTCCCTCTCGCTCTCTCTCCTCCTCCCTCTCAGCACCTGAGAACCCAGTCCCTGAGGTAAGTTACACACAGCCCCCGTGAGACAACTGGACACGCGCACATACATGACGGATGAGTGACTGATCACAAGCCTATCCAAGTGACTCGCTGCCATCAAACCATTTATTGTGAACTACTCTGTTGTGTTCTGTTGTTAAAGGAATCAACGCAGAGGAACACAACAAACCGATACAATTATACACTGGCTGATACCCCAACACTCAACGTTTTCTCTCCTCCTCCCTCTACACCATTCTTTACAGAAATATACTGGAGGAATGGTATCATTTTTACAAAGTATGGGTTTAACAGTTTTTAATCACACTTGGCAGTCATTTTTTTCTGTGCCCCTTTTCCCCTTTTGTAGAAAGTCATATTCTCAATCGCAGCTGTTCGGACTAAATTTCTCCTCCAATCACTTGTCAGGTCTTCATATAGTCACAGAGTGATCTGTGTACGTGTGTTTGGTTTTTGGTAGTGTGAGGCTTTTGCTAAGCAGCGCTTAGCAAACCAGCACTTGTGATTGGCGGACTTGGTAACTGGGGGCGACAGGAGCAAGGCATCATGGTCCTGTTCTTAGAGGTGCGGTGTTGTGGCAGGGCGAGACAGATCCATGTGCCTGTCAGATGATGCTGGCAGCACCAGCCTGGCAAACACAGTGAAGAGGTAAGCAAGAGACAAGTGTGTGTGTGTGTGTGTGTGTGTGTGTGTGTGTGTGTGTGTGGCTAGAGAGCTACAGGGCAATTTATGGAGCTCTGGTAGAGAACTAGCTGTGTGTGGGTGTGAGTGTGTGTATGTTGCCTCCCCTAAAGGCCCAAATCGGAGCCTTTCTGATGTTATGCACTCTGACGTGTTTTTGCAGGCTTTACTCTATCTAAAAGGCA
Organism: Perca flavescens; assembly: GCF_004354835.1. NCBI lineage: Eukaryota > Metazoa > Chordata > Actinopteri > Perciformes > Percidae > Perca > Perca flavescens. The sequence goes on along the minus strand of NC_041338.1, from coordinate 5,360,076 downwards.
CTGTTGGTTCACTGACGCACACACAGGAAAGACAAGAGGGCAACGGAATGAAAGGCTATTGCTAAGTGGAGTCAAAAACACACTGAGTGGGTCATAGGGCTACACGATATGCGGAAAATATCTAATTGCGATAGTTTTGACTGATATTGCAATTGCGATATGATGCATGATAGTGGAGGGAATGATCACTTCTGTCTCATTATTCTAATTTTCATTGAAAAATATTAAAATAAAATAAAAATGTAATTGATTATAGTGTGATTTTTGCGTGGATCTGTACCAAACAACAATTTTTTTCCTTTAGTCTGTAGGATAGGATTTGTCGGATTTGCCGGGACGTCTCTACAGCCCTACCATACTTCATTCAGAATGGTTAGACACATATTCTGCCTTTGCAATTTAGATATTGCACTAGTCCATATTGCGATTTTGGTAAAATTGCGATTAATTGTGCAGCCCTAGTGGGTCGCAATCAAATGTACAGTATGCAGACACACACACACACACGGAGTTTCTTCTCAGAGCTAATCTCGCCTTCCTTGGCTGATAAGCAGAAATAACAAGCATCACTGTCTTCATTATTATTCAACGTCAGATTTTTCTTTTCATCACTCTATCTGATACGGTCTCACATAAAACATCAACGCCCTGCGACACTTTCAATCCGACTGTCTCTTATATACAGACAGTTTGTAGATCTGATAAGTGGATCCGTTGAATTGTTAATTGACAGAAACGTTTTTCAGTCATTTTTTAATGCAAGAACTTCCCCAAATTCACTTCTTCCAGGCTCTCAAACATACATGTGTGATGCTTTCTCTTTCATATATATGGTATGATGTTAAACTGAATATCTTTAGGGTTAGACTAAGAGTCTACAGCTGGCAGCACTGTGAGAATGTGCCGTGGCATGATGGGGCTTTGAGCTAAATGCTAATATCACCATGCCAACATGCTTACAGTGACAATGCAAACCTGCTGACGCTAAGAAAGTATAATGTTTACTGTGTTCACCATCTTAGTTCGGTGTGTGAAAACAATATTAACTAAATAACTGAGAAGATAATCAATAGATAAACTGAAAAGAAAAAAAAACATTAGTTGTTGCCCTTGTTGTGTCCGAAAGGAAGTGATGTCAATCAAATGATCCACTTCCGGGATTGCTCCGTTGCCAATGGAAATTCCGCCGGATGTCCCTCGTTTCGGAATCTGAGTATACGCATGACCGGCACATACAGGTACTTCGCTAAAACTCCAGGCCGCGCCCCCTTTTGGGGGATAGAAAACAGACGGTCCCATAAAAGTCAATGTAATTTGACATGTGTTTGGATCATAATTTTGACAAATGTGCATGGATTTTTTTCTTGTTAAACAGATGGTTTGTTTCATACAAATGTCTAATGTTTATTGTATAACCTTGCGTTCACGATACCTTCATAAACTAAGGTTGATTGCCGCCATGTCCCCTGTATCAGTAGATCAATGACCCAACACGGTGGCCACATACTGCTAAATGTAGAAATACATATCTGATTAAATCACTATTGTCAGGCTGAGTGTCGTCTGTAATTAATCAACCTGTTATTAATAACCAACCGTTCGATCTATAAGCTAAGATTTAGTTGGAGACGACAGCCTGATGCTGCTAAACTGTTAGCATCCTCCCACTAAAGCTAACGTTAGCTATCCATCAGTAGTAACTGTCACCAGCATCATTTACCACACTCACTGACAATATTCACGTTTCTTATGAGCCTCATATATCAGTGTGAAAGTCTCGATTAACCCGCTACACAACAGCTGTTTCTCTCCTGATGTGACAGCGCGATTCTTCTCTCTCATAGGGAGCCTCAGCGATGCCGGTCTGGTCTATAGCCTGGAGCCAAAGCCCATCTATCAGGATCTATTTTAGGACGAGGCAAGAGGACAAATCGAAGACCGGGGTTTTTGGACTGTATTGTTGGTGCAACAAACTACTCAGCAACCTTTCGGCATACTTATTAATTTAAAACGGTTTGTTTAAAGTAAAAGTTTGGAGTGATTTACATTTCCTCTGTCGTTACGCTGATGTCGTCTATGGGGAACGACGGGATTGTTTTCCCCTAAAAGTGGGCGTGAATCTGTTCAGAAACATTCCGTGACGTTGCGCCGGTTGTGCGTATTCTGTTGCGTGACTAAAACAACTTCTGAACGCACACACATTCCACCAGAACAAGTTCCATTGCTCCGTACGGCGCAATGGTTTAAAGAAATGCCAATGAACCAGAGCGCGTTTTTCTCCCATCCCAGAATACTGTGTGGACTAGCCAGACCTTCCTCCGCAGCGCTGCGGAGGAAGGGTCTGGCAATGCAAGACTACAGGTCACCTAACCTAACATTTTGACGACACACAAACAATAATTGGTTCCTCCTCACTAAGTGTCTCTGAGATGTCACCAACTTAGGCGTCCATCCGTTTTCTAAACCGCTTAGCCTGTTCAGTGTCGCAGGGCGCTGGAGCCCATCCCAGGATGCATTGCTTGCCAGTCTATCACAAGGGCTGGCACACACAGACACACACATTCATACTCACATTCACACCTACAGGCAATTCAGAGCAGCCAAATCGCCCAACCGGTGTGTCAGGGGACTGTGGGAGAGAAGGGAGAACATGCCAACTATAGGAAGGCCCCAGCTGGTCCTCCGATGCAAACCCAAGGCTGACAGTGAAACGAGCTACTGAACCGAGCCATAATGCTTCAGTGCAGCCAGCAGTGGAGTGCTGTCACTGTACTGGGCAGCTCATGAATACTGAAACAAACTGTGTCAACTGTTCACGCACAGTATAAATTAGGGATGCAACGATGCATGGTGAAATCAGTTAAAAATCGATATGAATTTTTTAAAGATTACAACCTGTTGATAAAAATAATAATAATAATAATAATAATAATAATAATAATGCAATTTTTAAATGGCCTAGGGCGTAATCTACTTTAGATTTCACTTGTTTGACTTCAGACGTCACTTTTTCTTCTTAGTTAATATATTTGAAGAGGTTTTTCTCCGATTTATTTCGTTATTTTGATGTGGGATTTGTTCTAAAAATGTCACAATTCATTTTTTATTTAATTTGTATTAATGTTTCTTAATTAAGATAAAATACAATTCCAGTCTGTTGTTCTGCACAGTTTATATAAATGAAGGAATATCTTTCGTCGTCACTTGTCGGCAGCTCATTCCGTTTAAAAATAAAAAGTGAGAACATCTTATGAACTTAAAATCGTGAACCTTATTGAAGCGTGTGCGTTGAAGACACAAAGACACAAAAACTGACATACGGTATATCATCTCATGAAAAAACAGAGTAAAAAAAACACACACTCCCCAACTCTCAGACATGGGATCATGGTTCTTACTGTTGCTAGGATACAGAGTCTCTCTCTCTCTCTCTCTCTCTCTCTCTCTCTAACCCACAGATTATTGATCTTACAGCACTGATTAAATATCGAATGTCTTGAGGAATGAACCAGCCAACCAGGTGCCTTTTACAGAGCTCATCTTATTGATCTAATGGGCTAAAGTGGAGAGGATGCAAGGAGGGGAGAGACAAGGGCAGGATGCTGAAAATAAAAGAGAAGGAGCGGAGGGGAGGGAACAAAAAAAAATCAAAGGGAGCTCAGCGCTGCAGGAAGGTGGCAGACTGACAACACTTCAAACACACAAACGCACACATTTTTCTCAACGACACACAGAAACACACACAAAAACTTCAAACATCTGAAAGTGAGTGTGTGCAGTGGAGGCTTGGTCCATACAGTGACCTTCTTAACCTGGTTGGAAGGAATCTATAAAGGCGCGCACGCACGCACGCACACACTTTTTTGACAAAGTGGAATTTCATTTTAGATCACATCTAGTCGAGAACAAGCATAACAAATATGAAATAAAAAAAAATTTAAAAATCTGCATGATTTTAAACCAGGCAGGCGCGAGGCCCCCAGGCAGGCGCGAGGCCGCCAGGCAGGCGCGAGGTGTTGTTTTTGTTTTCTAGCAGACGAAATTGACAAGGAGGAACTTTCACGCAAATGCAAGTCAGTGGAGAGCGGGGAATTCTTTTCCCCCGCGGTGGGGGCGGGACTTAAATGCGCTCCGTCTCCGTTTCGCCCATTTCCGCTTTCCAGCGACTGGACATCAGCCAGGAGCAGGCTGGCTAGTGGGACAGCCCGGCTCTCTTACGTCTCTTCCCCCCCCCACCCCGTTGGCGCCTGGTCCGGCTGGTCGCAGAATGTCGTGGGCAGCGCGTGTGTGGGATGGAGTCAAAATAAACTACAGTGCCCACGTTCATTCACAGAAAGGAACACGTCACCCAGGCAACGCTGTGGCTCATTTGTGCGTTTGAAATGGTTTTGGACAAACATTGGAGCCTAATGGCACAGAGAAATAAGATATACTCTAAAGCAGGCTTTGGACACGCAGACAACCGTTCTTAATAGGGCACAATTTTTCATGGGATTTGTTAACAGTGAAGAAATATATATATATATATATATATACAACCAGCAATGTTGTTTAGGTCTAAATGCGTTCAACAGAGTGTACAGATAAAACCTTTGAAGGCATCTGTTGCTCTATTACAGAAATGATTTGTTATGCGTAGTCAATACATTGCCTTATACTGCAATCTCTTGCTAATAGTACTTAGGTAACATTTTAAACGGAAGAAAATGTTCTGAAAGGCGTGCGTGATGTGCTTGTTTAAAGGTTTGGATACTTTACACACACACACACTTCAAAAGCCAAAATAAGTAAAGGAGCCTGCAGTATTCAGGAGACGTGTCATACTTACCTCCACGTTAAACTACACTTAAAGGAACACGCCGACTTATTGGGACTTTAGCTTATTCACCGTAACCCCCAGAGTAAGACAAGTCCATACATACCCTTCTCATCTCCGTGCGTGCTGTAACGCTGTCTGACGGTTCAAGCATTAGCTTAGCCTAGCACAGATCCTGCAGGTAACTGGTTCCAACTAGCCTACTGCTCCAAATTGTGACAAAAGTGACAAAATAACGCCAACATGTTCCTGTTTACATGTTGTGATTTGTAGAGTCACAGCGTGTACAAAAAACAACGTAACATGAGACAGCCATCTTCTAACAGTAAACAAACCGGGAACTATATTCTCAGACAGGCTTGCTGCTGGAAGACGGCTGTGTCTCATGTTACGTTTTTTTTTGTACACGCTGTCACTCTACAAATCACAACATGTAAATAGGAACATGTTGGCGTTATTTTGTCACTTATTCGGAGCAGTAGGATTACTGGAACCATTCACCTGCATGTTCTGTGCTGGGCTGATGCCGCTGGAGCCGTCAGACAGCATTACAGCCCGCACGGAGATGAGAAGGGTATGTATGGACTTGTCTAACTCTGGCGGTTACGGTGAATAAGCTAAATTCCCAATAAGTCGCCGTGTTCCTTTAAGTGTGGCCATGTGCAGGTTTTTTGATACTTTAACAAGCAGAGGGAACATTATCATCAGAGGGGCGTTGTTCACACACCCACACCTTAGAACACACGCATGCACACACGCACACACACACACACACACACTAACCCATGAGGATAACTAGCTGGTTTCCACAACAACAGGCAGCCACCTGTCTGCCAGCCCCCTTTCTTTCCCATTTTCTCTCACTCTCTCATTCTGTCTATCCCTTCATCTAATCCCTTTGTTCATTTCATCTCCCTCTTGTCTTCCTCCCACTCATCGAGACACAAAGTGCTTTTCTGATGTCAGTTGTTGTGTATGTGCGTGCATGTGCGTGCATGTGCGTGCCGCAGCCCAATAGCACCTGCGTCCTTCATTTCCTTCTCTTCATCAGCGCTTCTATCTTAAAAATGGGTAGCCTATAAGTTGCCACAACGACAACTGCAATGATGTGAGAAGAGACGAGGTGCATGGGTCAGACTAACTAAACTATTGTTGAAAGTTCTGCTGAAAAATGCTTGGACTTCCATCTTTTTTGTCTTAGTTCTTTTTTAAGGAAGAGGGCAATGAAAAATGAGATATGACAATATGATAGGACTTTGTTAATTTAATTCTCCATCTGCAGCTTCTGCTATATGCACAGTGTGTGTGTGTGTGTGTGTGTGTGTGTGTGTGTGTGTGTGTGTGTGTGTGTGTGTGTGTGTGCGTGTCTACCACTAGCGACATTCTGCCTCCGACTTCATTTATTTCTTCAAGCTGGTTTTAGCGACATTGACCAAATAAGGTTGCGCACACATAACGTAAGGCTGGTGACTTTTCAGCCGAAGAATTGTGTGGATGCATTGAAGCAATTAGTGTAGAGGAAATGGAGCCTTAGGCCAATTCATAGGTCACGTATACACTGGCACACAATCACAAGGAAAAATAAATACATATATCTACGCTACTGCCCTAGGCTCGCTCTTAAGATCCACTGAAGCTATTCAGAGTCAGTTCTAAAAATCAAATTGCAGTTCTAAATGACCAGTACAGTTGAGATGAAAGAAAGCTCAGCTGTGCCTTGACAATTTACTAAAGATAATGTCAGAGAGAAACATCAACAGCTTGATTTATCTGCCAGTATTTGCTAATAAATAACAGAAATGGATATACACATTTAAATATCCTGACAGATATGAAAACAAAATGACTTTACAGAACTTTTTTTTAAACGTTCAATGAACTGCATTTGTATTCATATTTGACCATTCTCCTTCTTGATTATATATGACTCCTTACACAGGTTAGACACTGACAATGAGGATATTCAGACAGACATTCGTTATAATCTCCAAAATGGCTGTTCGCTAACTAAGCTAGCAGATTTGATCAGCTGTAGCTAGCTAGCTAATTAAGGTAACGTTAGCTTCGTTAGCCGTTTGAAAACGCCGTTTCCAGCATCCAAGACCGGCACCTTCTAACATTTGTAGCTTATATTAGAGCAGACAAACACCCGGTGTAATCCATTCCATACACTTTTGCTCATATTTTTTGGAGAGGCAAAAAAAACATCAAAAAAAACACTACCATCCTAATTCTTTATATGCTAGGCGATTAGAAAATCACTGCCAGGGGGTTAGGGTTAAGCAAACGGTCAACTAATAATGAATGAAAGTCACTCAGAATCTGACCAAAATGAAAAAAAAACTAAACCAAAAAAAACTGAATTGAGTTGTTATTAGGACCATGGAGCAGCTTCTTCTTTGAAAGCTGAGTGAAAACTGCCTGAAGCTTCATACAGCAGTGACAACGTGCAGTCTATTTCAAGCCAGCTATCACTGTATCATTGTCATCAGTGTGTGTGTGTGTGTGTGCGTATGTCACATGGCCCTAGGACATGGGCTTGCGGAATGTGTTGAGAGCAATACAAAACACTGGGTTGCCACAGCAACTGGCCAAGGCCAGGGAAACAGATGTGGGGGGTGTTATCAGAAGACGAGGTGAGAGCAAGCTATGGGGAAGAAAAAAAAAAGATGGAAGGACAGGTGGAGTTGAATATTTGTGGCTAATACAGTGTACTGTCAGAGAGAGAGAGATATGAGAGAAAGCAAGTCAAAATGGCAGTAAGGTGTAAAGAGTGAGGGTTAACTTACAGGTTTTTGTTTTTTTCGGGCAGCACTGAAGCCACTTTTTTCTAAGCTCCTCTCAAAGTCTGCATTACCAACATGCATGTCGGCCAAACAGTTGATCTCACACCCAAAGCTCACTCAAACCGACAAAACACTTCATACATGTCTCAAAATAAGCTCGTCAAAGGCATTTTAGGCAGGCTCCCATGTTACATATCTGAATCTCTTTCTTTTACACAGAGTACTTATTAGGGATGCACCGAATATTCGGCCACCGAAAATTTTCGGCCGAAAATGGCCCAAAAGGGCATTTTCGATTTTCGGACGAAAAAATTATCACCAAAACAATACGGCCGGAAATGTTGTGATGACGCAAACAGAAACCGCGACCTGCACGTGTGTCAGTAGCCGATCCGTTCCACCTGCAAAGCGCCTCCTCAGCAAAGAGGTTGAGACGGACCACGGAGTGAAAACAATGAAAAGTACGCTCTTAGAGTCTGTCAGCACACGTTTCAGTGAGATCTATTCAGATCCTCTGCACTTCATCGCGACTGTACTTGATCCGCGTTATAAAGACCATTACTTGGATGTGGAAAAAAATACAGGGCGCACGAGAAATGATCCAGGCCGCAATGGATGCGGCGAACCCACGTGGAGACGGAAACGGAAAAAAAGACTCGTCTCTCTGCACCAGATGAGGGGCATGCACACTCGTTGTCTGATATGTTCAGTGAAATCCTGCGAGAAAGTGCCTCAAATAATAATAATAACAACAACAGGTAAGCTATTCTATTCTTAGGCTACTATATACTGTATGTGATCAGATTGTAGCCATATTTCTGCTAGATATTTTTTTAATTAAACTTTAATATTAATTTATACAATTGCAATGCCTTAATTTTAGTAAAGTTAGTACACAGTCATAGCCATAAATGCATTCCTCTTTTTCGGTTTTTGGTTTCGGCCAAGAATTTTCATTTCGGTGCATCCCCAGTACTTATGGTTTACGGTCCCAGAACACTATCTCCTTGAATGTACCTCAAGCCCGGACAGAGTTGTTTAAAAAGCCTTTCGTGTTTGCTGCACCTTCTACTTGGAATGACCTACAGAAAACACCCAAACTACAGTCAGTGTCTAATTAGGGCCGTGCAATTAATCGAAATGTAATCGTGATTATGATTTTGGCTCCCAATGATCACAAAATACAGAATAATCGAGAAAAACAATTATTTAGCTTTGCAAGTAAACTCTTATTTTCTCTTGTGTTCTGAATGAAATAATACAGTTTAAACAGGTTTATATGGTTTAATTTTCAAAATTAAACACCCTGTGTGTTGAGCTCTCCGTTTTAGCTACAGAGTGAGGCATCACACTTCTGTTCCATCTTTGTTGGGAGTCGCACATGCGCTGTAGCTAGGTAAGGACTACTAGCCAGTCAGAAGCAGAGTATGAGGGTGTGCCACACTAGCAGCTAGGCGAGCATTATAACGTGTGTTACAAAGTGACACACGTTTGTCACGGAGGTAAAGGCTGGACTACAATAGAGCTGTTTGGAGCAGTTTGTGAACAGTGTTTTCTGTTGGAGATGGTAAGTCCCTTTGGGGGGGGACTTTGGACTTTTTCACTTTGTAAACCTATAAAGGTGCACAAAAAATATATATAACACAATAAAGGAAAGGGGAAAAGCCAAAAAGCATGATATAAGCACTTTAATTATTTGATTTTATTTTTTTCAAATTGTCAGGAATAACAGAAAAATGCATAGATTTTTGTAGGGCTGCTCCCTCTTAGTCAATTAGTCGACTAATCGGTCGTTTTGGTCTTAGTCAACTTAGATTTCTTTAGTCGATTAGTCATGTTTTATGCTTTTTTTCATGCTGAATGACTCATTTCCAAGAAACGTATAAGCACATCTCTGGTAAACACAAGAATTAAAGTTGTGCTTTTGCATGACTCTTTGTGGAGAAACTCAGATTTACAGATCTGTCGATTAAATCAACTAATTGATTAGTTGATACAATTGAATGAGTGTTAGTCGACTAAGAGTTTCTTCAATCGAGCACAGTCTTAGATTGCTGTCATATAAGGTAACACAGACTCTTTGCCTTGACTGAACGCAGACTGATCATGCTTACAGTCGTGCGTAGTCACCCCAACAAAGGCCCATTCTGAGCCAGGAAAAACCCTGTGTGAGGGTTCCTCCTGCTCTTCTGCATTAGGCCACAAGTTCTCATCATCATCATCATCATCATCATCATCATCATCATCATCACATCTAATGGCATTGCTTTCAGCTGAAATTGCAATTAGCCGTTTGGAATGAGTATTACTTCATTTTAACGTAACTATTCTGCTATTTAACTATTCTATTATTTTCATTTTAATATGGTTGCTGCCAAAATCCACAAAATGTTCCATCATTCTGTTCTGAATGTGTTTTTGACCGTTTTCAAAACAGTGTGTTAGCATTTGAACAATGTGCTGCAGACACACAGTGTATTGCAGGTGGTGGTGGTGGTGGTGGTGGTGTAGAATGAGAATGAGTTAATGGATATTGGAAAATGTGGCGATTGGATGCATTTTGTGTGAAAGCAATGTAAAATGATTCACAGCTTGGTCCACGTAGACTTCTGTTTCATCGACTGTGTGGAGAGTTCTGACAAAAACTGTAACAAATGTGTTGAAAAAGGATTGATTGCAAAAGATCTATCTATATTTTATACGTGTTTAAAAAAGATATGATTGCAAAAGATTACTCTGAGGGGAAGTCAGATGTAGTGTAGTTTAAACACAGCATAGTCTGTTCTCTATCTGTTTTTTGTCCATTGTCACATTCTCTCCATTCTCTCCTAAATAATGTCCTTTCCTTTCTCTTCCCCTCTCATGCTTTTTCACTTTCTCATAAACTACGATATGTTTCTCTTCTTTTAACTTTTTTTTTTTTTTTTTAAACACCTTTTATATTGATTCATTAACTGCCGTGTATAGTTATGACACTTCATTTTTTTTTTTTTTTTTTTTCGGTTTATTTACAGTGACTCATCAGAAGAGAGTTAACCTTGCCCACCAACTAACCTGCTAAGCCAAAAACAGCGTTAAAGCCTGTTGCACAAAACACCTTAAATGGTAACTTCCGTTTTTTTTCATCCTGGACCCTATCTTCCCATGTTTTGTGTCTAAGTGACTGATGGGAACACCAATCTTTGAAATTGGTCCAGTATAAAAGCAAGAGCGCTGCAGCTGGCAGTGGTGAAACAAGCTACAGTGTAAGTTAATGGGCAATTGCGCACCTTCAATGTACATCCACTAAAAGTGCTTGTTTTGCCACCGACAGGCTCCGATTATTGTTCTAAGTGTCTGACAACATTATGGAAAGGAACCCTACAGAGGTCGTCCTTTTTGTTGAACATGAAAGAGCCCCAGAATTGCTATCGCCAAACCCCCCAGACTCCATTTAAATAAACAGTAATTAAAAACAGTCAACAAAGTCAACAGGAACAAAATATAACTATTAAAAGTCGTGTTGGTTCATCTTTCCGCTGTTCCGATAATCACCACTCTGGTTTACTTGAAATAAACCCTTAATTCACCAATTTACCTGTGGAAATATGCTGGATCTATACGAAATAAAAGTATTGTTTATTTAAATGGGAGTCTGGTGAGTTTGGCGATAGTGATTTCTGAGCTGTTTCTGGTTAAACAAAAAGGATCTTACTCTTTTAACAAAAAGGTCTTTCTCTGTAGGGATCCTTTCCATAATGTTGTCAGACACTTAGAATTTCAATCTGTGTCTGTCGGGGACAAAAAGAAACAGCACCTTTCGTGGACATACATTGATGATTAGCATATTCCTTATATGATTACATTGCAGCCCGGTTTGCAGCTGCAATGGAACATAGAGACCAGGTTGAAAAAGAACCCCGAAATTAACCTTTAAGTTTCCTTGAGACATTTCCATCTGAGACGGTCTTGTTTCTGTGCTACATGTCAGTTGCGCTGTATGTTATCATACACTGCAAACATTTGGTGATAGTATTTGAAAAAAATTAAGTCTAAATGTCGCTGTCTGTGAATGTGGTTTCATTGTATGTCTGGTGGATGTGTTTGGGTGTGTGTGTGTGTGTGTGTGTGTGTGTGTGTGTGTGTGTGTGCGAGCACAGGGGGACTGAGTGCTGACCTTCCGTTCTTTGTCTCCGTACTCCAGGCCCAGCGTATCCATGGCACGGACGATGGCAGCCAGAGATTGGATGGTGTTGCTGTAAACCACAGGCTTGTACTGCTTTACGTCGTCGCCAGAGAAACCGTCCTCATGGATGATCCTAAACACACGCAAACGAATACGTATTAGTCAATGGGTCAATTAGGATTGCCATTGCTTTTGTGCTATGAACTGAATACATTAACCTTATACAGGCATACACAGGAAACAAGAAAGCATAGGCAGAGTCAGAGAACAAAATAAGAAAAAATAAGTTTGCACTAGGGTGATGCTAATTCATTTTTCTTCCTTTAATTGACATAGATTGACAGATTTATAGATTAGGGGTGTTACAGTTCAGTTCATACCCAGGTTTAGAAGTCACGGTCGGTGGTGGAGTTCAGTACAGCGGGAAAGAAAACAAATGTATGGGGTACTGTGATGGCCAAGGCCACACAGGTTAACAACAGCCAGCAATGGTAATATGGTACACATTTTCACCCCATGTTGTGAAGTACACACGTTAATTTTTTTTGCGCTCAGCCATACCCCAAACAATTCATGCACACAAAAGTACACATTACACTGTTTGTTTAATTTGTTATCTACATGTTTACTTGCTTTTGGCTTTTCACTGTTTATTTTGAGTGCACACATAATCATTTTTCTGGTATATTAAAAGGTGCCCTGCCACACAAAACAGTTTTTCTTTGTATTTTTTTTAAATATGTTAAGTCCATATGTGTTTGTGTTATGTCGTGAATGTGAAAATGAACTGCTACCTCCTCTGTCAGCTCTATAGCCACTGAAAAGAAATAGGCAGAGAAATCAGGCCAATTACAAAAGTTGGTCAGTCTGACATCATATTGCCTGAGCTCATTACTATTCATGAGCTCGCCCAGTTGCGCTGGGTAAAGGATGCTGACATCCAGGCTCTCATTGGCTAGCGGTTAGCCAATCACATTCAAACAGCTTAGCTTGTTGAATATTAATGAGAACTGGCAGAGTCTTCCTGCAGGCTTTCTATACCAAACTAGAATGGCTTGAAACAAGGTAACCAAAGCATTTTTTCCACAAAAAATGTTACAGAGCCCATGGTAGAATGTCAGACATTACCACAAAGTCATGAAATACGTGTGGCAGGGAACCTTTAAAATTATTATGTTCTTGTCTTGTTACCACGCTGGTGGGAGGTCCTTCCTGGTTAAGGGAAGGCGTGGTCAAGGGTGATGAACTATTAGGCTCGTTCGAGATGAGCCAGGTTTGCGCGGAATCGATCACCGGTGATCGCCGCCCAATGCGTGCCAGTTAGATTTGTGTCCGACCTCGATCCCGATTTGCTCTGACGTCATGCACACGTGGTCAACGACAACCTCACGAGATCAAGGCGGCCGCAGGTTTGAGACACAGGCAGCGCAGTTGCTTTTCACTGACTGCAAGACCCAGGCGGACCCAGGGCATGATGGGAAATGCCGGCCTCTCAGCTGGTCTAACTGCTGTTTGGGTCAGAATTGACTCAAAATGAAGGCTGCTGGAAACGGCTGGAAACTGTCCGAGTTGAGAGCGGATTTTCGTCACCTCCCCTGGCTGCTGCCGCCTGCTCTCGTCCACTTTACAGATGAGACGCAGTTCATCTCGAACCGGCCTAACATATCCTTTGGGCTGCCAATTGGGCCCGGAACCATCTGCTGCCATGTTGGAAGGGGGATTTAGGTTTAGTTTGGTTTCTTTGTATTATGTAGCTGTAGTTTATGTCTGTCTATCTTGGTTTTCCCCATGTACACGTGTAATTTGGTTTGGCCAAGCCAGTATATATGTCCCCTTTTGTCTCATTGAGTTTGGTCAGTTTGTTAAGTTCATATCCTGGGTTGTTGTTGCAAATTTTGTTTTTATATAATAGTTATAATAGTTATAATAGTTTGTTTACCTCTTTTATAGGCCTAGCTATTAGTGGTAGTTAGTGGTTAGTTTGTGGTTTGTATTGGTTTTGATTATTTTTCTTGTTTCTTTAAAAAGAAATGTATCAGACAATAGTGCAAGTGTCGAAGGCAGACAAAATCATTTTGCTTGGGACTGAGGTAACATTTTGCCCACGGGCAACTTCGGTAAATTATTTTCATAATGAAATAAATACACTTTTTTTCATAATAAAAAATAAATATTTCAAACATGTCTGTATTACACTGTACACACTGAACTTTAAAGCATCGGTTATGCTATGAAATCGAAAATAAATGATGGTTTGCGTTTCCTTGTCCCTGTGATTGGCACATCTGGCGGATGCCGTTGAATGTGAGTCAGCATGTTCGACGCGTTTCCATTCACATACCCTACATTGCTACGGTGGAGCAATGCCTCAATACACTCTCCCTGTCTATACACGACTCTCTCTCCAGTGTTGGTGTAGCTGACTGGGAACTTCCAGCTCTTCCAGCTCCTGCGTTTCATTTGCGCTCGCCATAGTGCGACTGACTTGCACACCAACCAACTTGTGCTAACCTCAGCAAATGTTACTAACAGCTTGAACTTTCCAGGCAGAACATTCTCGCCGATTCATAGCTAGAGATGCAACTGCAGCGAGTATCCCACTGTCACTAGTATATATCCACGAACTTCCACTTCCGGGATTGTTCCGGTGCTGCCGGAAATTCCGCCGGATGTCCTTCTTTTCTGTCAGAAGTCCGTTACCATCCGCTTTCTTTGTGTTGGAATTTTAAACTTCGATTTCTGAGGACTATAATGGTTAACTGCTCTTCAGATCTCTGCAGGGTAAATCCAGACAGCTAGCTAGACTATCTGTCCAATCTGAGTTTTCTGTTGCACAACTAAAACAACTTTTGAACGTACACATGTTCCACCGCTGTGTGGACTAGCCAGACCTTCTTCCGCAGCGCTGTGGAGGAAGCTCTGGCAATGCGAGACTACACTATCACTAACGTTACACACATTCATATTTAGATGCAACAAATGTTATCCAGCTACAAAAAAAGCCTGAAAGTCGGAAATTAGAAGGAAGTGGGAAGAGAGGCGTTTGGTATGGAGATGCTACACCGTCTCATCACATTGGTGTAAACTGGCAGCTTTCAGAATGTTGCAGAGTGACGTGTTGCAAGTAGTTGCAAGTTTCAACTCATCTTGTGGCGAATCTTTGGTTGGAACTGGGCTTTAGAGCGAAACACAGGTGGTTAAAGGAGGGTTAGGGAGGGAGGGGAGGGTAAAACCAGTAGGCTCAGCTGACATTTAGGCACACCGCTAGAATGAGCCCATCCTGCTGTTTTAAATGTCACGTTGTCTTTGACTGCAGTTAACGCGAGGGCAAACCGACAGACAGACGCAAAGACAGTTAGACAGTTACCTAGGCAGACACACTGGCAGAAGGGAAAGTACAGATGGACAAATCAGACAAAGTCAAACAGAAAGAGTTGACAGAGGGATGGGCAGCCAAGAACAACAGACAGGACACCAGAAAACAATCGCCTGATACAGACAGACAGATACAGGTTGGAGCAACATTGCGCGGCAATTAAGACTGACACAACATCCGCACACACCGGGGGATGAACAAGACACCGTGCAGAAAGGACAGATAGTTTAAAGCAGTTTTAAGTGTAAGTATTTTAAAATCTAGTATACTTTTTTTGTAATCAAAGAACTGAAACCACTTTGTAAATGTTGCCTTGTATCCCTTTTATTAAATAAAAACACATTATTTAATACACTTTCATTGCGCCCCTGAAGTTCTTCATGTGCTCCTAAATTCTGCAACTTAGGAGCACACAAACTCCTTGGGAAAAACATGACTTGGAATTTCGAACTTTCACATAAAAATGAACGTCTGTTACATCCAGGAAAACAATCGTGGAGTTGACCGATTGATGATCCGATCGCATTTCGACAATTGAAGGAATGATGGCCGACTGGTTTTTCCTACGCGGATATTAACGTGATTTTAGCTAACTCCATATCAAAACTAAGATGTTATAAAAGCTTATATCTAGAATCTGCGCCCGACTGTTCATTGAGAGATGTTTCTGGTGGAGCGGCAAGTCCGCCCAGTGAACCTCGTTAATCAGCATGAGTGACGAGTGATTTTTTTAAATCCCCAACATTAATAACAAACAAGTTACCTGTCTTTTTTTCCATGAATCTGATGATGTGATGCGCTACGCTTCTTTCGGACAGTCACCCGGCCTGCTGCCAGGGGACGGGAACTGCATTACACCAGCTCGCACCGATCAAGGTTACCGGGGGGCTAAATTACAGCAGGTATTACATGTAGGCTTTTGGCACCATCGCTTACTGCTAAACTAAAGTAGCTAACACAACTGAATAGCGTGTAAACAACTGTGGGATTAGCAACCTAATGTAATGCAAAGCGGATAGTTAGCTACTGTAATGAAGATGACAAAATCGACTGCATCGAGCTACCAAAGCAAAACGCTATCAGCAAAACAGAAACACTGTCAACCGGAAATTACACAATGTGCGTACTGCCACACGTTAGCCAAGCCAAGCAGGAGGCAGGACAGCCAGGCCGGTGTACCCAGTTTCGTCGTTTAAAGTGAAGCCGCTCCGCATATGCATAAGATGTTCTGTCCAATTACGTCTTTGATGTAGAAACCCAGTCAGACTGATCAGATCGCCGAATGAGTAAACACGTTGGGACGATTTGAAAATATTAGCGATCTCGCCCAAGCCTAGGACAGTGCTCCCATCTGTGCCTCTGACCAAGGAAGGCGCCACCAGACACCACAACTAACATACAAGTTTTTGTTTGTGGGAGGAAGATGTGGAGGAAGAAGATGCAAACTCCACACAGAAATGGGGATCCAACCCAGTATCGTCCTGCTGTGAGGTGGCAGTGCTAACCCGTGAGCCGTCCTCGTCCATAACGATGGAAACGTAGCTAGTTTGCAGCACAAGAGGCGAGAACAGGGGAAGTCTGTGAACAGCATTGCAACCTCAGCTTCCAAAGCTAAGTAGCACTCTGTAGTTTTTCCGTACACCGGTGACATCAGTGGAAGTAGAGCGGATGTTTTTTTCCCCGATTCCCCTGTCGCTTCCCCGAGGTCTGCGCTCTCAGAGTGCCCCTTCTAGTTATTGTTTGGGCAAGATGTTTCAGTCATGAAGATTTTTTTCTGAAGAGAGTTGGAAGGGATGGGTGGGAATTTGTTATAAGGAAATTTCTTATGGGACTCATCGGTCTTGTTGGTTATGGGTAGATCCAACTTGGCTTTAGAATTAAAGATTCTCTTTTTTGAGATGGTGGATGCCCCCAAGGCAAATGATTTGATGCCAGGCTCCAGCAGTGGCTTTTGGGAGATGTGTGGGAGACAGGCAGAAGTTGCTTTAAGGGTTTGCATCTTGGTGTGGACCTGTTTTTCTCTGGACTGCATGCGCAACACATTGGGGCTGACTGGGACCTGGAAGGCACTTGGTTTGTGTTCAGGCACTTTGATTCCACTCGCCTTCAAGGCCTCACACAAGTCACAGGTCCGCTTTTTTTCAATTAGGTACGACTTTGTGATGTTTGCTACCTTATCAAACAATTTCCCATTCTCATTTTTGTACTCTTCGACTATTGCTTGGAACATGTTAAACTGTCCCATTAGTGCCTTGACCTTTTTGCCAAGATCTCGGGTTACAAACTGGCACTTCTGCAACAATTCCAATTTCTCTGGAGGCAGCAGCTCTGACATTCTCCGCTTCAGCTTCTCATACTGCTTCTCCTTTTCACTTATTATGCAATCCTTCCTTTCCAGTTTCTTGCGCGTGGTGATCAGTGTCTCTTTTAACTTAAGATTCTTCTCATGCATCTTGGCGATGGCAAGTGGCTTGTCTATGCTCACGTTGATGCATATGTTTGGTGAATTCTTGTCTAGGTCTGTGACTATCTGTGCCAGTTGTTTCTCAAGATCAGAATACATCTTGTCCATGACACTTAACTTTTCTCTTTGGGTACTTTCCCTCCTGAGGATTACGCTTTTCTCATCCTGAAGTTTGTTTTTCTCCTTCTTAAGGTGCCTCATCGCCTCCTCAAGTTCACTTTTCTCGTGCTGAATGTCAGTAGTCTTTTTAAAAAGTTTGCATTTCTCCTCCTGGAGTTGTTTTTTCTCCACCTGAAGTTTCCCATTCTCCGTCTTAAGTTTGCACACCTGTTGCCTGTGTTTCTCCACCTCCAGCTCGAGGCAATGGATTTTGTGTGATATTTTGGTCTTCTGCCAGCTCAAAGCGTATTCCTGGTCTTCGTTTTTCCGTCTCGACTGAAAGCATTGCTTGTACGGCAACTGCTGCTTAATCAGGAATTCTTTTTCTTTGGTCAGCTGGATCAGTTGATCCTCCCGTTCAAGGAAAAGTTTCTGGTCTTTCTTCCAGGATTTACAAAATTCTCTTTTGAGGTTCAGCTGCTTCCTCAGTTCAATCACCTCCTCCTTTAAAGCCATGTGACTTTTTTCATTTAACTTGTAAATGTTAACTTGGCGTTTAAGTAGATGATTTTCGTTTGCAAGGGATTTCATATTTGCCAGTTCACTTCTGAGATACATCACCACCTTTTCACTTGCTGCAGGTAAAATATTATCTGCCATGTTTGTTGCCTCCATCTTTTTCCTGTCAAATCAATTATTGTAATTTTTCAACCGGACACTCTGGGATTATGTTGAATCTCTCTACAACAGCCTTCGTATACTGTGCCTCTTCTCATCAGACTCTTGTCTGACCTACATGCTGAAGATTCTACATTTTAAATCATATGCATAGTGACATCGTCGCATTCCGCGATGACAACAAAGTCTTTTGGCACGATGGCATCATCACATTCCGCTTTGATATTTCAGTGCTGAGTCATCTAACAGGAAATGGCCTCATTTAGCCCCGCCCAAAAAACAATAGGGGGAAGGGCAAATGGCTGTATGGGCATTTAGCTTTGTTTAGCCCCATAAATATATACACGTAGATACCGCCTCCGTCTTGTTACCTGCGTCTGTGCCGCCGCCATTTTGGGACGGACATCCGACTCGTTCTGACCATAAAGACTCATATGTGAACATGGGATAAAGTCAGGTTCAAAATTGTTCTTTCATTTTGTTGACATATTAGAATCCAAAGTATTTACAGAGATAATTTTGGATATCACAGATGTTGTCATTTTGTCTAGTACATACCGGCTGTTTAGGTTGGTTTTGGTACCCAACCCTAGCCTGACGTGGTCCTACTCAGATTCTAGTCAGAATGTGAGTCTGAAACCGCTCCATTGGGCTGTGATTATGGGGCGTGTTCCAACCGAACCAGGAAAAAAAATGCCTCTGCATTCATTGGATAGACCTCCAACCAATCAGAGCAACAGAACTCTACTCAACTGTCAACAGAACTCAACACTGTGTATCGTCTCCATAGCAACCACTCTTTGCACAATGCATTCGTTTGTAACTTCCGACTTTTAGACCTTTTTGAAGCTGGATATATCATTTGTTGCGTGTAAATATAAATGTGGATAACGTTAGTGATAGTGAGATGAATCGGCGAAAACATTTCTCTGATTCACGGCTTTGTTCTAGCGCCGCTGGGCGCTCCCTCTCTTCAGTCTCTCTCTATGTCTCTCCACCATATAACGCTCTCTCTCTTCAGTCTCTCTCTATCTCTCTCCACCATATAACGCTCTCTCTCGTCAGTGTCTCTCTATCTCGCTCCACCATATAACGCTACCATGCTTTCGGGCAGTTGTTGAGGCTCCTCCGCTGAGGATTTTAAAATGAATGCGCTGTCGATATCTTCTGTAACAGACGCGATGGTGGAATCTACACATCTCAGCAAATTCAACCCAAGCGTTCTTTGGTGACGTGATTGATTCTGTTACTGTTGATCATCTGTCCAACAATCTGATTGGTCCGAACAGATCCTGTTCGGGCAATAATTGCTTCTCAACGGAGCGACTCCAGACCGAACTTCCCGACCTCGAATTTTGTGGGCGGGGCTGGCATCCAGGCTAACCCAACCCTATTCTAAGCAAGAAAACAAATAACTGTATTTCCAAAATTTCAAAATACTGTATTCTTTCAAAAAAAACAACAACACTCCACTGATTTAGCTCTGCACTGCTAACACTGTCTGACTTACAGTGGACAGTGTTTTAATAAAAACGATAAAGATTGATGCATGAGAACCAGAGATATTGTTTTGTTTATTCCATGCAATCTTCTTCCTTGTCAAAACTGGGAGCCTACATTCCCCACAATGCACCTTAACTGCTGACAGTTCGGACAGAGATTTGGGTGTTATTCTATTAGTGGCCAATGTAACCTCAAGCAGAGATGAGAAGCGGGCTACAAAAGGTCTGGAAAGCTCACTTCTTCCTAACTCCACTCCCCATTTATATTTCCAAACTTGCAGTCTTCAGACCCAACTGAAGCTGACTAAGTGGTGCGGTGGCTGACCAGGGGAAACGCAACGGCCCAACACACTCCCATGAAACGTGCTGCAGCTTCAGAAACGATGCTGATTCAAAAACACATACAAAAATCCAGAACAAATACAATGGAAACAAGCTGCAGATGATAAAACGTGCTGCAGAAAGCCAAAACAAATACATTAACAGCAAAAAGCTGCAAATACAGAATTGATGCAGAGTAAAAAAAAAACACAAACTCAAAAAACTGTTTTTTTTAACTAGGCAAGTTTCTATCTCCTTAACTCCAGCGGTGTCCCTCCTGCTTCTATTGGCCTACTGCATTAATGGTTGAATAGGTTGACTTTATCAGCTCTTTTACATGAACTAAACCCTCTATACTGAACTAAACCCTCTATACTGACAGTCGATCCAGTTTTTGTAGTGATGCCTTCCCAGCTGCTGAATTTATTTATAAACTATAATCTTTTTGACCTTATTGCACCCTATCAGTGCCAATTAATGCCGGTTTGTCTGCCCCCCAGTCGCATCCGGCCACAGTTTGCAATAGATTAATGACTTTTTTGCATTTCATGTCTAAGTGTTCGATACACTCAAAAAAATGATTCAAGGCGTTCTTAGAGGTGACACATTAAAATATAATTTGCTTTATTTAAATATATCTATTTAAGATCATATGTATATATATTTAAGTGGTTTAACTAAAACTATATTAATAGTGTGTGTGTGTGTGTGTGTGTGTGTGTGTGTGTGTGTGTGTGTGAGAGAGGGCGGCGACAACCGTTTATCAACCACGTCCGGGCTGCACTGGGCAGCTGCGTATTTTCTGGCGTGTCATAGGGGTATTTGGCTCGACAGGTGCACTTAAGCCGCCTACAGTTCATCCCATGGATGTATTAAGAGAACGCGGTAAACCTGCTCTATGCTGTGTGTCTTAAGTTTCCTATGGGGAGAGGTGTGGAGATATCTTTGAGGAAGCGCTATCCTTTGTGTCTTGCACCACTCAGAACCAAGGGGGTAAGCTTTGCTTCAGAACTCAAGCCCTCTATGGCGCCATTTTGTTGCTAACTGGCCATCACCTCCTGTTAGCATTCCGCTGACCGCCATTTTTTTTTTACGTCACTTGACTGCGAATAACTTTACATCAGAAATGTTTGAAGACTCTATTTGTCCGTTATTTAGTTCCAAAGAAACACGACAATGTATAAAAGGCTCCATTACCTTGTACCTCACGTTATGGCTCCGTAGCAGACGTTTTTGTAAAAATAAGCTAACGATTGTGTCATAACCAAGTGACTTACTGTCGCATAGTAGAGGAATTACCGTATAGTACAGGAGAAGCTTGCAGGCAGTTTCGACTTACATGAGCTGTTTAGGTTTAATTACTAATGTTAACTAGCATGTTAGTTAGCAATAATTAGCCTATGCCCATGTTATCTCCTTATATACACCTACACTCTCCGTATCTGTAAGATTGGGAATGATTGAGATTTCTCTTGGCACAGCTACCAGAAGACTTCCAACTTTCAAAGACGTTGCTCACGTCACATTCTCTCAGTTGGAGGCTGTGCAGTAAAGCTGGCCATCACCGGAAAAGTGCTTCTAATAGCCTTCACTGGTCTCCGTCCAGAGCAACGGGGTCTATTGGTCCATTATATACTGTCTATGCTCAGAACTGCCGCCAAGCGCTGCGCTTAAATTATTTCAACTTTGACCTCATTGGTGCTGACCTTTTTAAAGGCGCAATGATAAGCTATAACGTTACTTGCTCTGTGCTTTGCCTCTGTGCTGATGGGCAGGCTGTTGGAGCAGAAGCTAAGTTTAGCTGTGAAATTGTTAGTCTGTCAGTAGGCTTACATTTAAAATTATTGTATTAATTTAACAATTTCTGCTATATTTTGGCATATTACACAATATTTAGTGTTAAGTTTATTCTATTTTTATTATCATATTCTTCCGATTCCATTTGAGTTTTCTGCATCACAGAAATCATAGGGCCGTATTGTAGGTTGAAGGTGTATGTACGTGTGCACTAAATGTATTTGACTAGAATTAATAATTACTTTTATTTGGATACGTCGCCTGAGTATTTTCTCCATTGCTCACACCTCTAATATGTATCTCATCTTTTTGCAGTTTAAGTTGTAAAGCAGCTTGTGCTAATTCTCTTTATTCTCCTTTTTAGGATTATGAATGTGGCAGTGCAAAGAATGCAGTTTGGAATTAGCTAGCAGGTATTTGTTGTTGCAACATTTTAGGCAAGCTCATGGGCACTTTAGGGGCAGTTATCGCTATCCATGTCTATACACAGATTGCCCCTGTACCTTTAATACATGGAGTAAGCGATTAAATCACACATACAAAAGTCATGGAAAACATCAAGTTCCAAACCCAGTAGAAGGGTCTACATTCCAGTGTCATGTGTGCTCATGCAGAGAGCTAGCAACTGAAAGAGCTTTTTTCCAACATATAAATGGACATCTCAGGCATGATGAAACAGTTCCTTGTATGTTTGTAGGATGCACATTTAAAACTAATGTGTATAGTACATTCAACACACACAAAAACAGGAAACATAACCAACATTCATTGAAAGATTTTAAATCCAATGTCCTCAGTACAAGTTAGTTGCATCAATCAATCAATTGTGCAGATGGGCCTAGTCTGTGGATGCAGATAATGAAAATGAAATATTAAGTTGTGGTGATGCTACAGAATTGTACAGGCCAAATTTTATTGACAAGAAAATTGGTTGCATTTTATTGAAGTTGGAAAATGTTGTTCACATTCCAAAGGCGGTTATTGATGAGGTCCTTTCTGAACTTCACTACATTTTAAGTACAGCATCTTTGCCTGTCATAAAATCTATTGTTTCTGATGTATTCCAGAGTCATCAATTACAAGTTGAAGAGTCAGTAGTGGATGAGGTTTCTACTGTTCTATGCAAATCCAATCCATTAGGCATAGCTATTGCCAAGGATGGCCCTCTTGCTACTGCATATAAACGTGCACAGTACTATACCTCTCATTTTGGTGTTTTAGAGCCAATTGAGTACATATTAGATGCCCAGAGGAATAGGACATTTCAATACATCCCTATATTGCAATCTTTGCAACATTTGCTTTCTCATAAAGCTGTCCTTGAACACCTTAAAACTCAACAAAACCAGCTATTATCTCTTCACCAAGAGTACAGAAATATAAGAGATGGTGAATACTGTAAACAAAATAATTTTCTGTTGGCTGCAGGTTTGAGAATAGCAGTAAATCTTTATGTGGATGATTTTGAGATTTGTAACCCTCTTGGGACATCTCGAAAGAAACACAAACTCTGTGGTGTCTACTGGGTTTTAGGTTATTTGCCACCAGGTTCCCATTCAACTCCAACCTCAATCTATTTGACTGTTCTATGCAAATCAGATGATGTCAAGGCCTATGGCTTTGAAAAGGTTTTAGAGCCTCTCTTGCAAGATTTGGGTACATTAGAACAGCATGGTGTCTTTATTTCTCAGCTTGGTCATTTTGTTAAAGGTACTGTTCAGTGTGTAAGCGCTGACAATCTTGGAGCCCATGGAATAGGTGGATTTGTTGAAAGTTTTTCTGGTGGGTCCATATGCAGGTTTTGTACTGGAGACAAATCAGAGTTTCAGACCAAAGATGTTAAATCACGTGCTTTCAAACTCAGAACCAGAGACCTCCATAATGTTCATGTCCAGTCTGCTCAGAAAAATGCAGCTATTTGCTGTGGTGTCAAAAAACAATGTGTTTTAACAGACCACCTTTCTCATTTTCATGTAAGCACTGGCTATCCTCCTGATATTGTGCACGACCTCTTTGAGGGTGTTGTTCCAGTTGACCTAGCACGCTGTATCAGTTTATTTATTTTTTTGAATACTTCACTCTTGAGGGCCTTAACAAATGGGGGGACAAAACTAATCGCCCCCATCCAATATCACGCTTTTTCAAAACTAGCAACACTATAGGTGGCAACGCACATGAAAATTGGGCCTTGCTCAGATTTCTTCCCTTGCTGATTGGACACATTTTGCAAGAAGGTGAGCCAGCATGGCAGGTTATTATAGATCTTAAGGACATAGTTGAGTTGGTTGTTGCTCCTGTTCATACAGAGGAGACTGTTGCATATCTTGAAGCCAGAATCTATGATTACAGACACCGCTACATTGAACTCTTTCCACACATCAAGCTCCTACCAAAGCATCACTATTTGGAACACTATCCACAAATGATTCGTTGCTTTGGACCTCTAATTGCTCTGTGGACTATGAGATTTGAGGCTAAACATAGCTTCTTCAAGCAGGTCGCACGTCATACGAATTGCTTTAAGAATATAACTCGTTCACTAGCTATTAAACACCAGTTCATGCTTGCTTACCACACACATTCCTCCAGTCTCAAAAAGTCACCCTTGGAGGTCACTGATGTCTCAATCATGCCTGTTGATGTCCTAAGTGAAGGAGTAGTTTCAGCTCTGAACCAGAGATACCCAGATGTGACGGAAGTTCATATAGAAAAAATGTGTTTTGCAGTGGTATACATTACAGTGAGGGGATGCTTATTGTAAACGGATCTGTAGATGGACTGCCTAAATTTAATAAGATCATTCAATTGTGCGTTCTGAAGGATAAGTTGTGTTTGACATTCAAAACAAAAGCACACTGAAAATAATATGTAATGCTATTTTGTCACCTGTGGAGCCCTGCATCACTTTGTACACAGTAGACTCTTTTGGTGAGACCTCAGCTACCACTTGCTCAGAGCCTGAAACCCCCGTTTCGTCAATAGCCTCATCCTGCAGTGACGATACTCTGTACACATCAACACCGCATTCATCCCCAGAAACTCAGCCCTCACGATTGGCCTCCTGGCCAAAGGTTTTTGTAGTCCATAAATTCACCTATAAGGCTGAATTTGAACTACAACAGAAAAACACAGAGTTTGAGACCAATGGAACATACTTCAAACCTGGCCCAAAGCTGAAGGGGGTCAACCTTGATGGCCTTGCGCAAGAAATGATGAAATACACAAAGTATCCAAAAGACTATCAGTGTGAAGAGGTAGCAGCAGCTTTGACAAGGGTCCATCCTTGTCTGGGTTAGCTGGGATCCAAGACAGGATTTTGGGGATGGAAACAGTCACGTAAGTATAAAATGCAAAACTACCGTACAAAACTCGGCCGACTTGGACATCCTGAAATCCGTGTGAACTCTTTGAAACACAAACGAGAAGGCCAAGGCAAAGCTGCAGCCAACATCAAGAAGCCTAGAAAGGCCGAAGTTAACTATATTCCTTTGCACCCAAAAGGCGAGACCACAGAAAGCTTGGAGAACGAGAGAATTGCTTTATTGTCAGAACTGAAAAAGCGTGACAATGAAGTGGTGATAAAAGAAAAAAATGGGAAAAACCTTCTCCCACAGACGACTAGAGATTGTGGAGCAGAGGCCCCTGATAGAAGATTTTGTAAACAGATGGCCAGCCTTATTCCAGGAGAGTGAAGTAAGTAAATGTACAGTGTACATGTTAACATTTTTTATTGTCCATGATAACTTTCTGCACAATTGTATTTTGACATTACTAGGGCTAAAGATTTACGTAGTCGAATCAGAATTGTGAAATCTGGCCTATACTCGACTGATCGTTGAATTGTGTGTATGGGTCAATGACGTGACGCACATTTTTTTGTGTCTATAAGGTTAAATTAAATTTAAATACATTTCATTTAAAAAAAAGACAAACAAATTACATTAATACCTACTTTTTTAGAGGCCATATTTTAAAGAGTTTGGTTTTAATTAATTTTAAGAGAATAATTGGCGATTAATGGCAAAAATGTCTAAGTGGTGTAACCGTCAAAACTTTGTACCAAAATGTTTATCTTGCTTAAAAAGGTCAAATTTCTTAATAAAAGATCCCATTAACTACTTGGGCATTAACGTAAATTAAAGGTTATTATACATATTTCCAATATATTTTAAAATGATGCTGATATTTATTTTAATAATTTAGGGAATCCTGTCAGTCATGCTAGCTTCCTGAAATGTCAAGTGGTGTAACCACCATTTAAGGTGCCATTTTGTTAAAATCAGCAAGAAGACCACATGACAGGAAGTTACATCAGAGAAAAGGACCCTGATCAGCATAACTGCTGCATCACAAGGTTAATAACTCTCTGATAAATATAAGTTAATAAGACATTTTTAGGTTAAGTTCAGTTCTTTGGTTCACATGTCAAATGGTATGACCCAAGTAAAACATAGAAAAAAAATTATGTTGAATAAATATTTGTATTTAGTGTAAAAACAGTGTTTTGATTATTTACACCAAGGCCATATGCTGATATATGTGTCCATTATAATGCCTAACTAATTTGATTTTACATTGAAATGTCAAATGGTGTAACCGGTTACACCATTTGACTCCTATTAAACCTCTCAATTTTTGGCCAATCTTTTCAAATATAACTAGTTCAGTTACTGGTCCAAGAGGTTATATGAACTTAATACTATTCAGAACTATTTGTATGTGTTTTTGTTTGAATTTTTTAAAAGTGGTGGTAATTTATCCAACACTTAATTAAGATAGCTTATTTAGCTTGGCTAGGCTAAGTCATTATAGTGCAAGGCCTTAGTGTTTAAAAAAAAAGTTTTACCCTTAAATTAAAATTTCCATATCATTCTATTGCAATTTTACAATAATTTCTTAACAATTTAATAACACAGAATGAGGCAGTTGAACTGTGACCTCTAATGTGTTACAAGAACAGCAACTTTAAAATACCTAAAAAATTCAAGGATTATTTAAGTATAAAATGTTACTTAAATATTAAAAATGCCATTGAAAAAATGCAGTTTATCAAATTGAATTCCGATAAATGCACCAGAATAAGTTAAAGAGGTCATATTATGCTCATTTTCAGGTTAATAATTGCATTTAGAGGTTGTACCAGAATAGTTTAACATGGTTTAATTTTCAAAAACACCATATTTTTATTGTACTGCACATTGCTGCAGCTCCTATTTTCACCCTGTGTGTTTAGCTCTCTGTTTTAGCTACAGAATGAGATCTCACTTCTATTCCATCTTGGTTGGGAGTCGCACATGCTCAGTAGCTAGGTAAGGACTACTAGCCAGTCAGAAGCAGAGTATGAGGGCGTGCCACGCTAGCAGCTAGGCGAGCATTATAACGTGTGTTACAAAGTGACCACGTTTGTCTCTGAAGTAAAGGCTGGACTACAATAGAGCTGTTTGGAGCAATTTGTGAACAGTGTTTTCTGTTGGAGATGGTAAGTCCCTTTGGGGTGGACTTTGGGCTTTTTCACTTTGTACACCTATGACATCCCAAAAAGCATAATATGAGCTCTTTACCTGTAAACATGTTAAAGGGCATGCACAACCCTAAACAGACTTGCTTCTCCCTCTCTCTTTCATCTATGTACCTCTTTCTCACACACAAATACTGTTCACACACAATTTGTTAAGATGTTAGTTGTTTAATTTAATCTAATGAGTTATAATATATTTAAATATTTGTCATTGAAATGAAATGAAATGCCAAGTTCAGTAGTTTAGTGTCACTTACAAGCATCACGTCAGGTGGTGTAACTGGTTTGTGTCAAATGGGGTAACCAGTATTTTTCTTGAAAAAATGATAATGTGCAGGTAAATTTATGTTTGATAAAATGTAATACTCTACTCCACTGTAGAAACACAATTTTAAGACTTTTTACACAATTTGTCCAAGATTATTTAGAAAACAAATGTTTCCAGCACGTCTACCACTTGATATTGCAATAACAAATATAATTTAAATTTAGAAGTAATCCTAATCAAATCTATTTTTGGCTGAAATTTGGAAATAGGTAATAGTTATATTTGTATGAGTGCACTCACAAACAATGTAGTGGATGAAATATTAAATATTAATCATTCCTTTGTGGTTACACCACTTGACATTTTAGGTCCATTTGGTCCTACCTTTGTTAAAAAAAATGGTGAAAATCCTATTTCAAATGAAATAAAATGTACAATAACACAAAATATACATTTTAACAAAACTCAAGGATGCCTTCAAAAAATCTTTTTCAAAGTTTTTTCATTTTTTCATCTGCCCAACCCTTATTTGTCACTGACCCGTATAATCTTGAGAAGCTGCAGAGCTGCAGTCTCTATTCCCTAGTCACTGTACACACTAGTCACTGTACATTTACAGCTGAACTGCGGCTTATTGTTGACAATTTTCTCTCTGCTCGCCTGCCATTCACCAGTCTTGTGCTGAGTTGTGCATGTCCGCTGACAATTGCATTCATGTCGCGGTTTCTCGCGGATCTATTTTAACTAGGCTTCTGTTTAAAATGATTTAATCTTTGTTCATAAATGGTGGTAAATGATTGGAACATCCTGCAAGGTGCACGCAGCCTTGCACAACTCAGCTTAACACTGGCGCTGCTGGTGCGTCTTTTTTTTTTCTCTCTCTCTTCTACCACACACAAGCAGGCTACGCCCACACATGCAGACTGTACTATGTAAAATCAGACATTGAGCTCCCCCATAGAGCCAAAATGGTGGTAATTATAACACATTTTTAAAAATGGCTGCATTTTGTTTATTTTTAAGGTAAATGCAGAGTTTATGCGGATCACCACCAAGCCACTGCAGTCAAAGTTCATGTCACAGCTGGACCACTTCTCAGACAAGCTGATGCAGATCTTCAAGAGCAAAGGAGGAGTGAAGGGGCAGAGGATTAAGGAAGTCCTGTCTATCACAGATTTGGTTAGTTGAAATGCATATAATGTACCTTTTTTTTTTTTTTTGGTGGTCATTGTAAGGTTTTCTTGTCCATAGCTGCTTATTTAAAGGTACTAAGCGATGTCACGTGTTTTTTAGGCTACAAAATGTTTTGTCACATACAGCAAACCTCTCCTCACTATCCACGAGCTGCCTGTCCCCTGAACACACTGTAAAAAACAGTCTCTGTAGACAGCCCAAGGTCCACACACGGCAACAAAAACAAAGTGGCCAACCTGGACCACAGTAACATAACAAACCGTGTTCCAGCGTTCAGCCAATAACCAACAAGAAGGATTTGGGGGGTTAGTTCGCTGAAGCACAGGGCTTAAAGTATTTCGGCACCGTGCCGGCAGTGAGAAAAAAAAAAGAGTCAATTGATTTCACAAACCAATCATATAAGAGGAACGCAGCTCTAACACAGGGTTGAAAGTAATCGGGATTTCTGGCATATGAATATTTTAGAAAAATAAATTAATTAAAAAGTCCACATGGGATTTGTTTTTGATGCGCTGAGTTTAATCAATCATCGAACTTCCACCTATCAATGAAACGAGTTCTAGCCAATCAGATGCAAAGTAGGGCGGGTCTTTGCCGAAAAGCTAGAGTGCGGTGTGGTCTCCGAGGCAACGCGGCTAAAAAAAATGGATGCAAAGTTTGTCAAACTTGGAGCATGTAGATACAGCTTTATTTGAGAAAGTATTTAAAAACAAATGGCACTGGGCATGAATAGAGGACAAGAGGAAAAGGGTGGAGACAGGAAACTGTTTAGCACTTGGTGCCTCAAACTGAGGGAGCCGGTGCTTCTGCAGCGCATGTTGAAGGAAGACACTGGACGCCGGCAGCGGTAAGACAGAGCTTGCTAGTCATTAGCTTGATGCTAGTCACAAAGCTTCGGTCCGTGTACTCTGTCATGCGAGTACGTTACCGGCATCGACCGCTACCGCTGCGACTTTACTGACCGACCGTGATACAAACAATACGTGTGTGCACGTTCACTGTAGCTATGTGAAGCCCAAACTGCCTTGACAAAGCTGTCTGTTTGCAATCAGCATGGCAGGTATTTAAACATAACTGCCTTGTCCCAGAGTTTAGACGTCTAGCTATATGTAAAGATAAACAATGCGACGTTTTTAATAAATGTAAATAAAGCAGCTAATATCAACATGGACAAAATCATGAAATGTACTAATTCGCTTTTTTGATGATGACCTGGCCAAAGTAGTAAAGTTTAGTTTTCACAATGATTCATAGGATTATGATATTATTGCAATATGTAAAAACACATTGACTCTTTATTTAACATATGGTTGGAACAAGTAAAAATTGATCCAAAACTTTTTAGTCTTTAAAAATTATGACTTTTATTATTGTGTAATGTCAGAAGGACTTTAACTGTTTTGCCAGTCAAATGAACTTTAATGAGGGCATATTGAAATATTACACTGTTGGTTGGCAAAAAATGCATCTCAAAATGCATCAGATTGATGCCTGAGTTATTTAAACATAATGGCCTTGTCCAAGAGTTTATGAAAAAGAGGCCTCATCATCTACCTCAATGAAGATCCAGACACCTTCTTCAAAGAATATCTGACTCCCTCTTAATTCTCCCATGGCACACTTCATTTATGACAAAGCCCTATGGTGCACCATTCCCACCCACAATATTGTAGGCGATGGGAAATGCATAGAAATTTGATATACAAGCAATTAGTGTTTTTTTTTTTTTTGTTGAGAACTGTGCATCAAGTCCACTTCTCAAGTTTAATTTCTAAATTATTGTCACTTCCGTGTGTGTGTGTGTGCGCGAATGCTTTCCTTGATGTATTTTTGTGTCTGTCTCCATCACCTGTGGAGCCCTGCATCACTGTGTCTGTCCCCTTATTTCTCTGTCCATCTTTATAAAACACTTGCGGTGTTTTCTGTGTTTGTGGTGTTCAGGCACTGGCAACTGAGGATGCAGAAAGGGACCTAGCAACCACAGTCACGGGGGTTTACGTGATCCGAAGAGATGGGGATCAGGAGCCTGAGGACGTTGGAGTTGTGATTGAAGGCATCAATTCAATTCAATTCAATTTATTTATAGTATCAAATCATAACAAGAGTTATCTCGAGACACTTTACAGATAGAGTAGGTCTAGACCACACTCTATAATTTCCAAAGCCCCAACAATTCCAACAATTACAGTAATTCCCTCAAGAGCAAGCAGTGCGACAGTGGCGAGGACAAACTCCCTCTTGGGAAGAAACCTCGGACAGACCCAGGCTCTTGGTAGGCGGTGTCTAACGGGCCGGTTGGGGATATGATGAACAGTGACGATAATAGTCAAATTAATAAATCAAAGTCCTGAGCAATTTGGGCAGTGTCATCATGGGCTTCGTCATGCTTTTTGGGCTCATTTATGCCCTTGATCTGAGTTTTCCAGACAACCTCAAATACACCTTTGAGTTTTTCCAGAAGATCATAATGAATTTGGATGGGCACAAGCTGAATGCAAAGATACAACAGCTTAAAATCAAGTTGTTTGCATAGAACAACACCATGTGACAATCTACCTTGATGGAGGGTTTAAGACTGAGATTACTTGGGCTTGGACAAGTGTTTACACCCAGAAAGTTTGCCCATTTCACTTCTCCATCATAATTTGTTGACTCTACCTCCTCGGTGCCATTTATCTCTAATGACTCTCGATGGATTGAAAGTGATCTAAAAAAAACCAGCTCAACATGCTGTATTTTACTTTGATTGTGAGTGGCCAGAACTCTTCCCTGACTTCGTTGCTGGTTATAATCACTCATGTTTTGTGGATTTTTCCTCTTTTTTTTTTTTTTTTGCTAGTCTTAACCGTGGTCCATGCAATATTTTTTTCTGTTACCAGCTATGATAACACACAAATCACCAAGGCTCTTTCCAATTTAAATGAACAGTAGTGGGGAATTTTGTATTTCTCTTTGCCTATTGGTTGTAGATGCCAATTGCAGATTTTTTTTCTTTCCCTTTTTATGTAATGGTAGTGCAAGGCAAGCAGTTACAATACACTTATCCAATACAGAGTTTTTGCAGTGCATTCCAACCAGCTATGCAGGAGTGTCAAACTCAACTTCGCTAAGGGCCACACTGGAAAAATGAGAATTGCATTAAGGGCCAACATGTATAGTTTATTGACATGCTTTTTTTTTAATCGAAAGTCAAATATTTTTGACTGTATTATTGAATGTCTCATATAGCTTTCTTAGTTACAGTTTGGGCGACATTAAGCCCTAAAAGGTTCCCTCAAAATCATAGCTTAGCAAATTCAGCAAAACAATTACATATTTTACAGCAACCAGTTTCACAGCCTAAATATAAAAACCCTGTTGCAAATTGCCAAATTTGAAAACAAGTTCCCCATCTTTTTGGTTTGGCGCACATCTAGGCGGGCCAAAATTGATTGTGAACCTAAATTGATACGCAGTGCTGGACCAAAACTTGCGTGGGGCCGGATTTGGCCCGCGGGCCTTGAGTTTGATATGTGTAAGCTATAGTGTCTTTGTTGTTGAGATTTGGGATAGCTGGGCATTCATTTTGTACCGGTCTACTGTTAATTCAAGTTCATATACTAGTAAAAAAGTTAATGTTGATATTTTTGTTTGTTTAAAGATGCCCTCCAGACATTAGTATTAAGACGCATACAAATCTGCTTGGAACAATAATTTCTGCCTTGTTTTTTATTTTATTTTTTTATTTTTTATGCAGAAAAAGTATACTTTTCACATGTAAAATCTTTAAAAGGGCAATTTACTCCTAGCTCATTAGAATTTCCAGAATCTATGAATTTGGACATTTATAAAATATGCTTGTGTTACATGCATGCAGTACTGCACACCCATGTTCAGTAGATGTGCACTTTACAGCTTCAAGTTTCTATCTATATCTTCATCACGCGGATGTTTTTTTCCCCGATTCCCCTGTCGCTTCCCCGAGGTCTGCGCTCTCAGAGTGCCCCTTCTAGTTATTGTTTGGGCAAGATGTTTCAGTCATGAAGATTTTTTTCTGAAGAGAGTTGGAAGGGATGGGTGGGAATTTGATATAAGGAAATTTCTTATGGGACTCATCGGTCTTGTTGGTTATGGGTAGATCCAACTTGGCTTTAGAATTAAAGATTCTCTTTTTTGAGATGGTGGATGCCCCCAAGGCAAATGATTTGATGCCAGGCTCCAGCAGTGGCTTTTGGGAGATGGGTGGGAGACAGGCAGGAGTTGCTTTAAGGGTTTGCATCTTGGTGTGGACCTGTTTTTCTCTGGACTGCATGCGCAACACATTGGGGCTGACTGGGACCTGGAAGGCACTTGGTTTGTGTTCAGGCACTTTGATTCCACTCGCCTTCAAGGCCTCACACAAGTCACAGGTCCGCTTTTTTTCAATTAGGTACGACTTTGTGATGTTTGCTACCTTATCAAACAATTTCCCATTCTCATTTTTGTACTCTTCGACTATTGCTTGGAACAGGTTAAACTGTCCCATTAGTGCCTTGACCTTTTTGCCAAGATCTCGGGTTACAAACTGGCACTTCTGCAACAATTCCAATTTCTCTGGAGGCAGCAGCTCTGACATTCTCCGCTTCAGCTTCTCATACTGCTTCTCCTTTTCACTTATTATGCAATCCTTCCTTTCCAGTTTCTTGCGCGTGGTGATCAGTGTCTCTTTTAACTTAAGATTCTTCTCATGCATCTTGGCGATGGCAAGTGGCTTGTCTATGCTCACGTTGATGCATATGTTTGGTGAATTCTTGTCTAGGTCTGTGACTATCTGTCTTTTTCTTTGGTCAGCTGGATCAGTTGATCCTCCCGTTCAAGGAAAAGTTTCTGGTCTTTCTTCCAGGATTTACAAAATTCTCTTTTGAGGTTCAGCTGCTTCCTCAGTTCAATCACCTCCTTCTTTAAAGCCATGTGACTTTTTTCATTTAACTTGTAAATGTTAACTTGGTGTTCAAGTAGATGATTTTCGTTTGCAATTTCATATTTGCCAGTTCACTTCTGAGATATATCAGCCCCTTTTCACTTGCTGCAGGTGAAATATTATCTGCCATGTTTGTTGCCTCCATCTTTTTCCTGTCAAATCAATTATTGTAATTTTTCAACCGGACACTCTGGGATTATGTTGAATCTCTCTACAACAGCCTTCATATTCGTTCGGTTCACATGGCGTCACTGTAGCTTTGCGCCGCCATCTTTGCGACCAACGGTCTCAGTAATGCCTGCAATATGTTGTGCAGTTGGCTGCAACAACAGCCGAAACAGGAACCCCAAACTGGTATTTTATTCTATACCAAAAGAAAAGGAGAGAAGAAAGAAGTGGTTAGCTGTCATTCGAAGAGATCAATGGACACCCACGTCTCACACCTTACTATGTAATGAACACTTTGTGTCAGGAAGCCTTCGCCTCAACTTGGCTAGCTAGCTACGTATCAACACAACAACAAGAGCTATAACATTACGTTTGGAGAACCAGGAGAACACTTACAAAACTTGATTGACTATATCAATCAGTCAAGTTAATGACTTTCACACTTTTCAGCCCCTCTGTGATGCGTTTGTGTTGTATTATGTGCTAACAGATGATAGCTGGTAAATGGTGCCAACGGGCATTTGGAAAGTCACTAACCACTAACAAGGCTCAAAATAGCACCACATTTCAATGGTAGGATAATGAGGGTCCCTACATGCAAACCGAAGCATTGAGAACTTTGTAAGTGTACAGACAGTTTATTAAAAAGATAGCTAGATTATTAACCCTCATGCCCTCCTCGGCCATTTTTGTACATTTTTCTCAAGTTTTTTTTTTTTTCATTTCAATGTGATCATTTTTGCTGTGTTACTGCTTATGGCATGAAATTTTGTAGGAACCTGTCTTTTCAGCCAAATTTTTTAAATCCAGTGTTTTTTACTCTTACGTGTCTTTTATACTTAACTGATTCATTTTGTACCCTTTGGACACCTTTGTGGCAAAAATGTCCACACACACAAAAAATCATCATATATCAATATCTTTTTCTGCTTTTTTTTCATAAATCACTTAAACAACTTCTAACCTAATCAAAACCACCAAACATTCAATCATTTTCAGGATTTTAACCCTTTAAATGCCAGTTTATGTATTTGAAGTATGTCATTATTTATAAATAAAAAAAACACAAAAAATGAAAAGAAATTTCCCATATAATGAATAATATGTAGATGGGGCTTTGGTGGGGATTAGATGCTTGCATATGTCAAAGATAAGCAACAAAACTGACTTGATTGCAATAGTATTTTTTATGTAGTTCCAGATACTCCCTTTGGACACCTTCGAGGCAAAAATGGCCCCATTCACTTCCATTATAACCACATGTTTTGATCTCACTGCCTTTACAGTATAAAACCATGCATTCTGTAATGTGTGTGTGTGTGGACCGAACTTCCCGACCTCAAATTTTGTGGGCGGGGCTAAGTTCGGCTGGCATCCCGGCTAACCCAACCCTATTCTAAGCAAGAAAACAAATAACTGTATTTTCAAAATACTGTATTCTTTTAAAAAAACAACAACACTCCACTGATTTAGCTCTGCACTGCTAACACTGTCTGACTTACAGTGGACAGTGTTTTAATAAAAACGATAAAGATTGATGCATGAGAACCAGAGATATTGTTTTGTTTATTCCATGCAATCTTCTTTTTTTTAACTAGGCAAGTTTCTATCTCCTTAACTCCAGCGGTGTCCCTCCTGCTTCTATTGGCCTACTGCATTAATGGTTGACTGGATTGACTTTATCAGCTCTTTTACATGAACTAAACCCTCTGACAGTCGATCCACTTTTTGTAGTGATGCCTTCCCAGCTGCTGAATTTATTAATAAACTATAATCTTTTTGACCTTTTATAGCACCCTATCAGTGCCAATTAATGCCGGTTTGTCTGCCCCCCAGTCACATCCGGCCACAGTTTGCAATAGATTAATGACTTTTTTGCATTTCATGTCTAAGTGTTTGATATCTATACTTTCTATGTAAATTTGCTATGTAGCATTAGACAGTCCCCCAGAAAAACGCGATTATGCGATCGCATAATTCAATGCATAAATCAGCCATAGTCCGCATATTTATGCAGGGGCCGCATTTTTTTCAAATACGCCACACTTTCGCCGCATAAATTGCCGATTTCCGCGTAAAGTATGCAGGGCTTGCATGATTTCATAATCCCTGCATTTTCGTTAGCAAAAAAGTCACATATATCTTAGCAGAAAGTTGAAAAATTTAGCATTTACTTCACACAAGAGCAGCCATTTTCCCCTGTTGCCATGGGAACGTTATGAAGTGACGTAATTATGCGACGTGAACCTCATCGAAAAGCAGGGTGTTGGGGAAAATCACTTTTTTTCTCTTTTTCATCAAACCGCAGTTTTTGCAAGTTCCAACAATTTTTGCAAATTCATCGCATAAAATTGCATAAATATCCCGCATATTCCATCACATTTTTTAAGAAAAAGTGCCGCATAATCAAGGATTTTTGCCCGCAACAATCACAAAAAAACATTTTTCTGGAAGGACTGATTAGACCTAGTGGTGCACAATATATCGGCCGCCGATATAATATCGGCCGATATGGTCATTTTTTTTACACATCGGTATCGTTCCGATGTCAAAATATTTGACGTGTGTAGGCTTAGATGTGAGTGTGTGAGAATTTAGATTTAAATCTGATCTGTGGAGGGCAGTAATACGCTTAACAGCATCTATACTGCTGAAATCAGAAGAAGAAGAAGAAAAGGTGTGGGCGGGGATGTTGGTTTTTGCAGACGGAATCTGCGGCGAAGTGGGACACTGGAAACTTTAGTAGACCACCGGCTCTCGGTGGGCGGGGGAGAGATGAATGTTCGGAAATAAGAGGTTGCTGTTCGGTTGCTGTTTGGTTGCTGCGGCCCGCCGTACAGGTTAGTTTGACCAGCGGGCAGAAGCGGCGGCCGAAGTGGGCAGCAGCCGCGATCATGGGGGGACATTCTCAGCGGTGAAACACAAACGGGGGCTGGACCTAGCTAGGTGGAAAGCTAACGCTAGCCAGCCACCTGTTCCATCAATCCTGGTTGCAAGTGTCTGCTCATTAGACAACAAACTGGAGTACATCCAACTTAAACTAAACTCCCATCGCGACTTCAGAGACTACTGTGTTTTTCTTGTTGTAGAAACATGTCGCCGGGTAAGAGTGGAGATTTGTGCAGAAATTAGCTGCTTGTATCCAACTAAATGCTAACTGCTGGGGAAGTTTGTGACTAGTAAATGCCGACCGTTCTACATTTCACGCAAATTTACAACTGTGTTTATAATCTGCTACATGTAGCTATTGCACACACGTAAAAAGTTCAGCTAATGCATACTAGCATTAGCGCTTGGTTGACTGTAAACACCTGTTTTGTATGTCGTTTTTATATATTTTAAATGTGTAACCATTACAGCCACGGTGAAATGTTGTTTCGTGTATATGGTTGAAATGACAATAAAACACATTTGGGTTGAGTTGAATGCTGCCTCACTGTCGGTCTGTAGGTGGATGCGGCTTGGGAGTAGAGTCTAAGCAGCGAAGCACGGGCATTCTGGGATTTGGTGTCTTTCATCCATATGAGCAAAACACACATTTTCTGGCTTATCTCGGCCTAGAAGGCACCAATTTCTATAATTTCAAGGGTGAAGCCTAACCTTTAAGTACTTGGCAGTTACTGTACTTCCAGTTCAGACTGCAAAAGCCAGTGTCTGTTCAGTCCAGTTTGTTCTGGCTCTATTTTCACATTTTACCTCTTTCAATACTTTTGGCTTTGGCCATTTAAGGCCTACCACTGTACTTTAAAGTTTTGAAATGTTGTACAATGTTCACAGAATACAGTGACTTGGTCTCAAGTGAGTTAGATGTTGATTGTGAATACTCAAGGTTGGCTTATTTATAGTGTGAATTCAGGACACACTTGTATCCTTTTAAAAATGTATTTTTATATAAATATTTATTTTTTCTTCTGAAAATCTGATGACAGTCATATTTTGCACACAGGTAAAAAGGTGCCCAATATCAGTTATTTAAAAAAAAAATTAAATAGTTCCTTATTTGATCATCATAAAAAATGTGTTCTATACAGAGATATCGACATCGGTAAATATCGGTATCGGCCATAACAGCAATATTAATATCGGTTATCGGTAAAAAAAAAAGCCACAATTTTCACATCGGTGCATCACTAATTAGACCCAGATAGACCTACTTAAATTCAGACCCCTTCTCCATCAGCTGACCATGTCGGCCTAATGTTAGGGCTATCCACGCCAAAATAATAATAAGAAGAAAAAATTGGCTTAGTTTAAAGCAGTTTCACACTGAACTCCCCTTTTTATTGTATCTGCTCTTGAAAAAGGACACTTCCTGAATGTAGCGGAGTCTGAACACAGCAGACAACAGACAAAAGGCAAAAACTAAAAAAAAGCAGCCCCCGGAAAATTGACAAGTAACATCAGTAAGCAATAATCGATTATAGTCTTGTCACTGCATTGTTGCAGAATCGCCTTAGTCCGCATTGCGCTGCATCGATGCAAAGATTAATTTCAACACTTGCCGGCTTGGCAAACAGGCATCAGCTTTTGGTTGCCAAAATTGACAATAAGGTTGCCATGTTTTAAACTGCCCATATTTGGAGCAATTCATTTCATAAGTAGCTATACCACACATTTTAATAATGAACAATGTATAATATAATTTCCCATCCCTTTCAAATAGGGGCGCAAAGGATCACAAAACTCCCGGTTCCGATAACTGTTTTAAGTCACGGATCAGATCAATTTTCGGATCAGCACAAATATATAACCTATATACATACATAGCCTAACATTTTAACATACAGTAAATGATTCTTAAAAATGTAATAACAACTTTTAACAATAATTACTTCTTTCACCAGCAAATTGCTGTTAAAAGAAAAAAAAAAACAGATGAGAAAAGTTTTTTTGGTTTTTTACAATAACTTTGAATGCACCACGAGGTTTACCAGTTTTAAGTAAAGGCAACATTTAGTCCCGTCTGTGTTGTTTTTCCAACACCAGCAGTAAGTGCTAGTTTGTGTCTTTTAGCTCATAGCTTTAGCGGCAGACGGTTGTACGTCCCGGTGTTGGAATCAGGGTACCCTCAGGATCCTCCAACTTAAATTCAAGGCTTTTAAAGACCTTTTTAATACCATTTCAAATGAAATTCAATGCCAACTTTGTACCCATTCCGACAGAAGTATGAGGGGAAAATGTCAAATCTGTATACATTTTAAACCCTAGAAAATAATTATGTACAAGTAGGCTACTTGAATACAATAACACATTGTATTTAAAGTATCAGTCATTTAATAAAATGTATTGGATTATAATATAATCCAATAAGATATATTACACTGCATAATGAGCACTTTTACTTTTGCTACTTTAAGTACAGTATATTTTGATAATACTTTTGTACTATTACCTAAGGACAATGTTGAATGCAGGACTTGTAACGGACAAGTAATTTGTAACTCTACAACATTGTTTTTTCAACTTTTACTGCAATACATGATCTGAGTAAGTCTTCCACCTCTGGAAATCACAAACAGTTGTGCATGAATACCTGCAGCTGTGTTTAACACTGAAAACACACAGCTCAGTTCAGCATTTACTCAGGGCTCTCAAGTTTTAAGGACAGGCAAGAGTGGCATCTTTTGTTGAGGAAGTAACCTCCTTAAATGTGCATATGACAATTATTCACCTCAATGTTAAATTCATTCATTTTAATGAATTAATACACCCCTGGACTGTAATATTCCAGATGTGTTTTGAGCAAGATTTCTGCTCATGTTCAAAACTTTGTGCACATTCAAAATATATCTGAGATTTGGAGGGGTCATGATATTTTGAAAAAAATAAAGTAGGCTACTTAAAAAAAAAAAACTATAAAATAATCTACCTGCACCATATCTGCTGAGCATTACGTGATTGCTCTGCTGATCCGGTAAATATCAGACCGTCTGACAGACACAGAGCCCTGGTTACTTGCAGCTTCGCTACAGTAGCAGAGAACCTTTAACGTTACCTGCCGGTCACATCGTCTCTAAATGGTCCGCTCACAGTGAAGTCCTGCACGGATCAACAGATGTTAGAGTCCGGCAGCTGCTCGCTCCGTTTGTTATAAGACGCACCGAGCAGATTAATGGAGCCGCTCGGTGTTTGGCTAGCTAATAAGCCGTTAGCCTGTTATCTTGCGCTTTATCTGAAGGCGGCGAGCGGCGAGCCAGACTCCGACACACCCGACGCATTCCGCACATCCGCCGATCAGTTTAACCGCTAACCCCCATACCAGTCAGAGAGTCTCGGTCCTCCGGTGCGTCCGGCGACGGGCTCCGGTCAGTTTTTAAATTAGCCTACATCAGTAACAGTTAATTTTGTTATGGTATGAACTTAATCCTAGGGAAGGCAAAAATATAAGACCTTTCTAACGAAATCCAAGACTTTGTATACTAAATTCAAGGCTTTTAAGGCCTTAATTTGAGATTATCAAATTTAAGACTTTTTCAATGCTTTTAAGACCCCGCGGGTACCCTGTGGAATCCTCTTTGGTGAAATACTACACCGTTGTACTACAGCTGTCAGCATTTTAACTGGGTTTAATCCAGTTAGCTAATACTGTAGCTAACGGTAGGCTAACATCGACATTACCTGCTGCCAAGTGTAACCTGTTATAGTGTTTACTAGGGTGACATGCAGCGATGCTTCTGTAGCAGTGCAGACATTTAGGTGGCACCGTAATGACGCAATGAAATCCGTGTTGCTATTCCATCCGGTAGATACCGGGCATCTCTCGTGAGCGGGTTGGATCAGTGGGTAGAGCAGGCGCACATATGTTTAGGAGGTTTATGCCTCGACGCAGAGGTCCAGGGTTCGACTCCGATCTGTGACGATTTCCTGCATGTCTTCCCCCTCTCTCGCCCCCCTTTCTCACCTGTTCTGTCCATTAAAGGTGGAAAAGCCCCAAAAAATAATCTAAAAAGGAAAAAAAAAATTCTCTCTCTGGTTTGTGTTTCTTTTACTTTGTTACATAGTTATTATAACATCTTAATTATGACTGACACAGACACACACACAGCTTTGTCTCAAGCCATTCTTAGCAGTGTGTGTCATGACATCTGACAAACACACGCCACCATACATTTGTACTGCATGCAAGTTACAGCGTGGCTTGTTTATGTTGTGGGAGTGTGTGCGCGTTTGTGGTCTGGAGGACAGCACGGTCCCAGCCAGTGTAATGTTTCAGATCAATCAGGCAGCCTTGCCAGTCCTATATAAATACACCAAGCTTCTGTTTACATCGGTGACTTTCACACAGAGGGCCCAAGCACATACACTGCAACTAGGACCAGGAATAAATGGTTTATTCTTATCCGTATGATTTGCACATCAACTAAGATGTACATGTATGAATGTATAGCATATGCATCACAGCAGAAAACGGATATACATCTTTTAGAAGTTCTATTTAATTTTTTGGGCATTTCTGCCTTTATTGGACAGGAAAGCAGAGAGATATGCTGCTCTACCAACTGAGCCAAACGGCCACAGATAACGCCTGACTTTTAATGTTTAATCTCATCTCTCGCTCGCAGGGGCAACTCAAGGATTTTTTTTCTGCTAAATAAAACGTCACGTTAATTAGGGCCTATTAGTTTCACTTGTTTTCAGTTTAAACAAATTGTAAATTAGAATGCAATACATATATAGGCTCAGTCTCCCACTTAAAACAATTCCAAATTGGCAGAACAGGCAGCCAAGTGACAGACTCCGATCCATTGGAAATCACAATTGTGAGATTGACAGAACATTGACAAAACTGGGGGGGCAATCATATTTCACGGGGGGGCTGGTGCCACCCCGTGCCACCCTTTCAGCCCCGCCCCTGCTCACTCTGGCTTGATGACTTGCCAACCAGGCACTTTTTTCACCAGAAGTGAAACAAGGACAAACTCTTAATTGTATTCTGCACTCTCTGCAAAAACAGCGTGTTGAGCTGCAGATGCCAAGAAAGAGGGTGATGAATGTTTAACAGTTACAGGAAACACCAACCATTAAGAGCCTAAAAAGCAGAATCTGTCTCCTGAAACCAGAGATCCCGGAACATCAGGAAGCGGTCTTTCTAACATGAGACATGTGATATTTACACCAACATCTGCGAGCAATTTCTAGAACTACAGTGTTATACTGGAAAGATAAGCGATATACATTTCTGAGATGTTTATCTAAACCTGACTCCACTAGTTCATTTAAACTAGTGGAAGTAGAAGTCAGTGTGGGCGGTGATTAACGGAAGAACACAGCGGAATAATTACTGTCTTCCTAGAAAGTTAATATTATTATCGTTCTTAACCCAGGAAGAGCAAGAAAGTGTGTGTGTGTGTGTGTGTGTGTGTGTGTGTGTGTGTGTGTGTGTGTGTGTGTGTGTGTGTGTGTGTGTGTGTCTGCTGACGTGAGCTTTCATGCATGAGGACCTTTTCTCATTACCAACTCTCCAAGCCCTTCTGTCAGCAAAGAGAGAGCGCCGTGGTGTGTGTGTGTGTGTGTGTGTGTGTGTGTGTGTGTGTGTGTGTGTGTGTGTGTGTGTGTGTGTGTGTGTGTGTGTGTGTGTGTGTGTGTGTGTGTGTGTGTGTGTGTGTGTGTGTGTGTGTGTGTGTGTGTGTGTGTGTGATTTCCCCAAGCTTTGGCCCAATCTGCACAGTGACCTGAAACATAGTTTAGTTTCACACCGAGCCAGACAGATGGATGGAGAGAAAGACATATGGACAATTTAACCATGATATTATTACACAATTTGGCTGCCATTTTGGAAGTATTGCAGGTGTTAAAAAAGTGTAATGAGGTGTTAAAAAGTGTAATGACAGTAAGCAATCAATAATCACATTAAATGATCGGTATTTGTGGTGTTCAACCGCAATATATTCAGAAAATTTGGTATTCACTACATTTTGTATGGCAAATGTCATTTTTTTTCAAGTTAGTTATGTGTGAGTGAATGTGAAACTGTCAACCAGAGCCAGACATTTTCTACAGGGAACAGGGAATGCCCCAGTGTATGACACCTCCAATTCAACTTCACAAATTAAGAATTTAAGATTTAAAGGTCCCATGGCATGAAAATATCCATTTTATGAGTTTTTTTTAACATTAATATGAGTTCCCCCAGCCTGCCTATGGTCCCCCAGTGGCTAGAAATGGTGATAGGTGATAGGCTCAGATGGACCAATCAGGAATCTTCTCCTTATGAGGTCATAAGGAGGAAAGTTACCTCCCCTTTCTCTGCTTTGCTCGCCCAGAGAATTTGGCCCACCCATGAGAGAGAGAGAGAGAAAGGGCCCCCCCTCCTCCTCAATTGCTAGAGACAGAAATGGCACATATTGGAAAGCTCATTGTGGGACTGGCTCTAGTGGCTGTAATTCTGCACCAAGGCTGAATTTTGGGAAAGAGACTTCAGATACAGTATTAAAGGACCACCAAGGTCTATTTAAAAACTTTTAAAAAAAATTAGGTAGTTTATTTTTGGCGTCATTGGGCTAAAACATCATAATTAGTCAATTGGAGCTACTACAACGGAGGATATAGCAGGACTTTGTTGGGTATCGTTTGGATTTTTACGATTCCAGTGCCGAACCGGTACTTTTAAAACGATTCCGATACCTAAACCGATTCTTGAAAAACTGAAAAGTGAATGTTTAATATGCTTTTACATCCGTTTTGGTGAGCCCAGAGGGAAAATATGTAGTGGTGCACGATATATCGGCCGCCGATATAATATCGGCCGATGTGGTCATTTTTTTACACATCGGTATCGTTCCGATGTCAAAACAGGGCCGATGAATAGGGCCAATGTGAATCATTCCTGTGTATTTGACGTGTGTAGGCTTAGATGAGAATTTAGATTTAAATCTGACCTGTGGAGGGCAGTAATACGCTTAACAGCGTCTATACTGCTGAAATCAGAAGAAGAAAAAGTGTGGGCAGGAATGTTGGTTTTTGCAGACGGAATCTGCGGCGAAGTGGGACACTGGAAACTTTAGTAGACCACCGGCTCTCGTTGGGCGGGGGAGAGATGAATGTTCGGGAATAAGAGGTTGCTGTTCGGTTGCTGCGGCCCGCCGTACAGGTTAGTTTGACCAGAGGGCAGCGGCGGCGGCCGAAGTGGGCAGCGGCTGCCGGAGCGGGCAGCGGCGGCGGCCGAAGAGGGCAGCGGAGGCGGCCGAAGAGGGCAGCGGAGGCGGCCGAAGAGGGCAGCGGAGGCGGCCGAAGTGGGCAGCAGCCGCGATCATGGGGGGACATTTTTAGCGGTGAAACGCAAACGGGGGCTGGAGTATAGCTAACCTAGCTAGGTGGAAAACTAACGCTAGCCAGCCACCTGTTCCATCAATCCTGGTTGCAAGTGTCTGCTCATT
The DNA here is from genome assembly GCF_004354835.1 of Perca flavescens. Lineage (NCBI taxonomy): Eukaryota > Metazoa > Chordata > Actinopteri > Perciformes > Percidae > Perca > Perca flavescens. The sequence continues at coordinate 5,315,609 of NC_041338.1, read as the reverse complement.
AGACAACAAACTGGAGTAGGCCCTACATCCAACTTAAACGAAACTCTCATCGCGAGTTCAGAGACTACAGTGTTTTTCTTGTTGTGGAAACATGTTGCCGGGTAAGAGTGGAGATGGGCTGTATTAACACGGGCTTTAATTAGCTGCTTGTATCCAACTAAATGCTAACTGCTGGGGAAGTTTGTGACTAGTAAATGCCGACCATTCTACATTTCACGCAAATTTACAACTGTGTTTATAATCTGCTACATTTAGCTATTGCACACGCACATAAAGTTCAGCTAATGCATACTAGCATTAGCGCTTGGTTGACTGTAAACACCTGTTTTGTATGTCGTTTTTATATATTTTGAATGTGTAACCATTACAGCCACGGTGAAATGTTGTTTCGTGTATATGGTTGAAATGACAATAAAACACATTTGGGTTGAGTTGAATGCTGCCTCACTGTGGGTCTGTAGGTCGGCGTGGCTTGGGAGTAGCGTCTAAGCAGCGAAACAAGTGCATTCTGGGATTTGATGTCTTTCATCCATATGAGCAAAAAAACACATTTTCTGGCTTATCTCGGCCTACAAGGCACCAATTTCTATAATTTTGAGGTTTAGGCCTAACCCTAAAGTACTTGGCAGTTACTGTACTTCCAGTTCAGACTGCAAAAGCCAGTGTCTGTTCAGTCCAGTTTGTTCTGGCTCCATTTTCACATTTTACCTCTTTCAATACTTTTGGCTTTGGCCATTTAAGGCCTACCACTGTACTTTAAAGTTTTGAACTGTTGAACAATGTTCACAGAATACAGTGACTTGGTCTCAAGTGAGTTAGATGTTTATTGTGAATACTCAGGGTTGGCTTATTCATAGTGTGAATTCAGGACACACTTGTATCTTTTTAAAAATGTATTTTTATATAAATATTTATTTTTTCTTCTGAAAATCTGATGACAGTCATATTTTGCACACAGGTAAAGGTGCCTATTATCAGTGATTTCTGAAAATAAATCACAAAAGTAAAAAAAAAAATGCCTTTTTAAAAATTAGTTCCTTATTTGTTTATCATAAAAAATGTGTTCTATACAGAGATATCGACATCGGTAAATATCGGTATCGGCCATAACAGCAATATTAATATCGGTTATCGGTATCGGCCACAATTTTCACATTTGTGCATCACTAAAAATATGGCATTTTAAAAGTAGCTAGCTAACGGTAGACTACAGAGAAAACAACAGAGGGAAAATATTTCAGTCGACACATTAAGTGGAACCGAAACGAGGAACCAAAAATTTGCGTTCTAATCCGGTCCGATTCCTACCGGTTGCTTAGGAACCGGTTTCATAGTGGACACAGACAGACACACACACACACACACACACACACACACACACACACACACACACACACACACACACACACACACACACACACACACACACACACTTTATCAAACACAACATGCCTGCCTCTCTCCTTTCTGTCTCCCATTATCCCCCACACTCATATTTTTATCCTCACACCTACTCATGTGAACACACACTAACATAAAGCCTCCAAACCACACTGACACAAGACCCTATGTGATTGGTTCCTTATCACTAGGCTGTGCATCCACTCACTTTGTGGTCTTTGTCGACAGAGCTCTTAGTAGTGACAAAGTGCAACCAACGTCTGTCAGCACTGGCAGACAGAGTTACAAAACGCTGTGTGTGTGTGTGTGTGTGTGTGTGCGTGTGCGTGCGTTTAAGGGAGCGTTGGAGCAAGTGCAAAGAGTGAAGGAGAAAGAGGGGATAAAAATGTGATGGGTGATAATTGGTATGATAGAGAGCGAAAGAAAGGAGGGAGATAATCAGAAAAAGAAGCTATAAATAACCAAAGGTGTCAGTAATACAGCCCCGACTGAGAGATACACACACACAGACACACACAGACACAAACACATACACACACAAATGGAGGCCTCAGCTGCTCTGTCATTTGGCTCCAGTCACTTGCCACCACACCTTGAGGTCAAACAGCAGCATCCTGAGACTACACACACACACACACACACACACACACACACACACACACACACACACACACACACACACACACACACACACACACACACACGCACGCACGCACGCACGCACGCACGCTCTGGCCTCTCTTTCTCTCTCTCTCAAACACCCATAGCTGGTCGGTTGGTCCACCACTTTGGTCCATACTGAAATGTTGGTCCATAAAAAATATTGTCGGTTTCCAGAGGATGGGATCTGATAAATCCTGAGTTCCTCTGACTTTTTCTCTAGCGCCACCGTGAGGGCAAGGTGGAGGGTGGGGGTGTAGCCTTGACCTACTGCCATGCTTCGCTCGTTTGAAAGCTTTCTAACGAGCGGGCCGAATTCTCTGGGCGGGCAAAGCAGAGAAAGGGGAGGTAACCTTTCCCCTTATGATGTCATAAAGGGAAGATTCCAGATCGGCCCATCTGAGCTTTCATTTTCTCAAAGCAGGATACCCAGGGCTCGGTTTACACCTATCGCCATTTCTAGCCACTGGGGGACCATAGGCAGGCTGGGGGGAACTCATATTAATGTTAAAAAACCTCATAAAGTGAAATTTTCATGCCATGGGACCTTTAACTATGTCATCAGATTCATGTCACATTATATTATTTCACATGCGCAGCGATGTGATGTGCATTCTTCTAAAATCGCAATACAAATGGAATCGGGACACTCATGTATCGTGAAAGAATCGAATCGGAACAAAAGCATATCGTCCCAGCCAGTCGATGCGAATTCGGCAGCGCGGGTCCATCCAAAGTCAATGCAAAGACGCGATTAGACGTGGAGTCGCGGCACAAAATGACGCGTCGCCAATGAGGCGAGGACGCGAAATTCGCCTCATTTGTGCCGCACCGTGAATTCGCGCAAGTTGAAATATTTCAACTCTGGCGAGAACTTCGCATGTAGATGTGCGGCAAATGCCATCAGTGTTTAGAAAGGAAGTGTTCTTTGGGAAAGGTAAGCAGGGAACGTTTGACTACCTACGGAGCGGCTCCAATGTTAGCAGAGCCCTGATCGATCCAAAGTCCCTCCAGAAAGCAAGCGTTTTAAAAGCGGTTTGCTTGTCATCTTGTGGACAGACTTGATGAAGTTTGAATTCAGACTTTTTACAAAACACCATCATGAGGTTGTTATTTCGGCATACTTTTTTATCGGTTTATTGCAATTAAAAAAAAAACCCGCTACAATCTGAACTTCAAGTGGTGCTGGAAGTGGCAGATATCCAGATGCTGTTTGCTCCGCCAGGTGATATTATTAATCCAGACATGACGCCGTTTCATTTCCCGATGTATCGGTGACTTCCACACCAGGTAACTAAGCAGCAATAGTGGTTATTTTGGACATATGATGACGGAAAGAAACTTGGTTTGGGCCTCGCGAGTAACGCGATTAAACACAAAAATGATCCAAATTATGATTTTGCGATCAAACTCACGCGAATGCCGCGTGTGAACAAGCTATAACAATGAATCCCCTTGCTGGAGAGGAGTCCTGGCTCCCGGTTTGGTCATGTGCCGACGGAGAGTTCTGGTGCCAACGGACACAGTCTGCTTCCCACTAGTTCTGCAGGGATGTTAGAAGCTGCACACACATGCGTATAAACCCAGGCAGACAGGAGGAACAGAATAATTACTGTTCAGGTGTACATCTGGCAAGACCTCATTAAATCTGTCTGCCATTATCTCTCCGTTTCACTGTCACATGTCTGTGTGCCTCTATTCTCTGCCAAGTCCTCTTTCATCCCTTATTCATTCTCTCTCTCACTCTCACTCTCACTCTCTCCCCTAACATCATACTTGTTCCCTGTCAGTCTCTCCCACTCACTGTTACTTCTCTATCTCCCCTTCTCACTCCTCATTCCTAATTATGTCTTTGGATTTTTTTATTTTCCACTTCTCTCCTCCTGCATCCTTCCCTTGTTTTGTTTTGTTACATTTGCAGTTAACTATTCATTCATTCACCCTCCCTCCCCACTGACTTCTCTTTCTACAGGGAAACATAGGTGCACGAGGACACATGCACACACCAACCGGCACACAGGCGCTCACCTGGCAAAGCTTACTGGGACAGTTGCAGAGAGGGCAGTGTCATAACCGACAGTGTCTAATTAACAGTTATAGGTAACAACGGCTGCACAACGAGTCACAGCCCAAACCTTGCACTGAAGCCTTGCTCTGGATTATTCTTATATATATATTTATTTATTTATTTATAAGAATAATATATATAAGAATAATCCAGAGCAAAACAAAAATCCCACAAATTCTAACTGAATCACAAGGCTTCAACACGACATTAATATCGATATCGCAATATTCATAATCGATATCGCAATATCACATTTTGTCAATACTGTGCAATATCGATTATGAATATTGCGATACCAATATGAATGTCGATATTTCTAAACGTGTCAAATTACAAAAGTTACGGGAAAACACAAAAATAGATTCATAACAAATTAAACAAGTTTTCTTACAACACAAGGTTTATTTCAACTGACGCTCATATTGGACTGGTCCAACATGAATAAATAATCAAATAAGGACCATGTCTACAGAACAGGACATGTTTTAATGGTTGGCCAGTATAAAATAAAGAGAACAGGACACAACTTTTCTTTAGCTTCTCTGATTCGTTCCGTTTAGTTTTCTCTACCAATTTCTTCACTTACACTGTCACTCTGTCAAAATATGCACGTGTGAAGTATCTGCACCAAACAAAGATGTTTTCTTTAGTCTGTAGGATAGGATTTGTAGGCAGCACCACAATACTTCATTCAGAATGGACACATATTTTGCCTTTAACAAATATTGCCCTTCCCCCCGCAATTTGGATATTGCCCTAGTCGATTGAGATTAATTGTGCTCCCCTTATATTTTGAATTACAGTTTCTGGCAACTTTTAATGAACAAGTCTGGCGGCCATTTCTCCTGTACTTTGAAGATGAATTTGCATCCAAGCAGCAATTGGTGTCCCCCCCTCCGAATGTTTGTTTGTGTGTGTATTTTATTTTGTATATATACACCGTTGCTTTTTTTTTAATTTTGTGTTATTGCCATTATTATACATGCTTTTTGTAAGGCATTTCATACAATGCTGTGTTTGTATGTTTCTATGTTCTTTGAGAAGGCACCACCGTGTTTGTATTTCTCCGTTTTGAAAATCTCAACAAAAAGATTGTAATTGTAATTAATCTACCCACCTACTTCCTGTATTCCCAAAATACCAAAATGGAACTTTAAACCGATGGTTTTCTGGATTCACACACAGTGACCTGAGAAAAATACAAACACCTGAACGCAGGGTTCAAAATTCACTATTTCGTCCACCCGTCAAATGGCTAGGGAATGTTCAAATTTAACAAGCCACTTTTCAGATTACCATTGTTGTTGTTTTTTTTGGGCTGGGGAGTGAAGCAAATCTACCAGCCACTTGCATATTTTACCAGCGGTTAGTAGATGGTGCTAATACTGAACCCTGCCAGTATGATGTAATGCAAAGCAATGCAATAGTACGACTTGTGTAAATGCTACGGGTGAGCTCTAGCTCACTTACTGCACGTGGAGGGAGAAATAACAGAAAAACCTTACAACATAATGCAATCACAAACACAGCTGCAAAAAGGATTACACAATTTAAATCAAAAGCAGTCCGACGAGGTGTCACAAAAGTACTAATTATTATTATAATTATAATTGCTGGATAGAAGAGCACTTTTTTTCTGATTCCCTTCACATTTCTGTCCCTCACTTAGGTGTGATACAACACAAAAATAGAAGCATTGATTCAGACGAGCTACAGAGCCAGCCACAGTCACCATCAGCTGACTTTCTATCAGCTGAGCGCTGCCACTGTAACAAGACTCCTTTGTCTTGCAGCGCGCTGAACTAACATGAAATTTGCCAAATAGGTCTAAAACAAAAAAACACACACTTCAACACAACCACATCAACATATGCACACAAACAACAGTATAAAAAACAAAAAAAAACACACAATTGTTTAGATGTGTAACAGCCCTGCACACACAATTTCCTTCCACAAAAGACCTTTGTTTTTTTTTAATAAGAAGCCCTGATTAGCGCGCGGACCGCACACACAGTCACATTGACCAGGTCTGGTACAAATGTGCAGACCAAGAAAGAGAGCAGACATGGCTTAGAGCAAAACCAGCCTTTGATATAATGAAAAAGAGAACAAGGAATGGCATGAATGTAGACAGAGACAAAAAGATTTTGCTCTGCATTCAAAGCACCAGTAACTCAAACTCAAGTGTTCTGACAGGACACATACTGTAGGATTATTGGCAAGTAGGCTAAAGACCTGGCGCTCCACACACCTGAGAAATGTTGAAAACTGCAGCAGATCTGAAGCTCTGGGACTCCAGCGGGCCGCTAACAACAAGGGCCGAGTTCATCGTTTAGGGCTGGGACGATTCGATTCGTTCACGATACATGGGTGCCGATTCCATTTGAACTGCGATTTTCATTTGTTGTGATTCCAGAAGTATGCGATTTGCGATTGGATAGTATTGGGATTAGGGCTGCAACTAACGATTATTTTAATAATCGATTAATCTGTCGATTATTTTTCCGATTAATCGATGAATTGGATAAAAAAAAACATTAATTTTAGGGCTGTCAATTGATTAAAAAAAATTAACTAATTAATTGCGCAATTTGCTGTAATTAATCGCGATTAATCGCTTTTTTAAATGCTAAATCACTTAACTTTGCAAATATGAAGAAAAAAACAAACAAGGAAAGGTTCTGCTAAGTTCAGAATGTTTAATATCTTTCAGAACAACAGCAGCAACAATTTGGTTTATTTAGTCCTGCTGAAGGCTGCTGAAACGGCTAGAAACTGTCTGACTTGAGAGCAGATTTTTGTCACCGTCCCCGGCTGCTGTCGCCTGCTCTCGTCTACTTTACAGGCGAGGAGCAGTTCATCTCCAACGAGCCGAGAGTTCAGTCAGCGGCAGGGCAGTCGGGACGCACCCAGAAATGGCGAGCGGAATGAGGTGACTAGAGTCTCTCAAAATCTGACGAAAATCTTCTAAACTGACCTTTGTTGATCTGAAATGAAGACAGATTCAGCAACTGCACGGCCTATTTCTCGCTTAAAATGTTTTCAGAAACATGTTTCAGTGAACTATTTTAATATATGAGATCGTATTCTGAACAGCCGCCATGACAGTCTGGCTTTGGATTTCTGGAGAAAACAAACCCATGTGACGCGTTCGTCCAATCAGCTGCCGGTTTTCATTACTTGGGCAACAATACAGAGTAGCGCTGCCTGCTGTTATGTAGACGTATTACGTTTCTCAGCCGCCACATGAAGTAAACAAACACAGCTGCGTTAATTTCGTAAATTTTTTTTATCAAGTTAAATATTAAAAAATGAACGCAAAAATGAACGCGTTCATTTTGACAGCCCTAATTAATTTACATCAACTCAATACATACATACTTTTTGTTTTAGTTAATAGTTGTGTAAAGGTAAGTACCCCAAATAGCAGATACAGACAAGACACACACAGAGACACACACACAAACACACACACTTATTAAATTATTACCATCATTGTAGTAAGTGCAAGTTAAGTTCATATACACCACACACTATTATATTTGTCAACAATAACTGATATGGGACAAAGCACATAATATATACATGATTACATGACAACAGATTGAAAAATTAATGGGCCAAAAAAGGCGAGTGAATAAAACCGTGTCTTTAGTCTTGCAAACTATACCCCCCCTGCTTTATTACTGTTATTACCGAGCTAACGCTAGCTTGTCATGCTAGTCAGCTGGATAACGAGTAAAAAGCAGCACCAGAAGAGCTACTGGAGGGACGGTACGTTCCTCCCTTCAGAACGGAACAGAAGTAGGATAGTGTAGTGACTTTACCCTGCTGTTGAACTCCCTTCCTCCTCATCAAGGACTCCAACATGTTTACGTTTTAGGTGCTGAATCATCACCGTGGTGCGCCCGTGCCATGCCGTGTCGCTTTTGCTTATCTTGCAATTAACACGTTTTTGATTTATTTAGTGTGAAATGCTACCACACCTTGCATGACTTCGGTCATACTGATTTCTCTGCCTCCGCCGAGTGTTTCAGAACAACGTTACGGGTCTCTCCGGTCTCTCTCCGTATTTCCTCTACCCCGCTCTGCTCTTTTTTTCTTTTCTTTCGCTCCGCGCTGCTCCGCTCTGCTCCTCTCTGCGCTCAACTCAATATTTTTTTATCTCCGCGACTGAGTGGCGTAATAGTTGCGCGACACAACGAATCGATAATGAAATTTGTTGGCAACTTTTTTAGTAATAGAATTTTATCGATTTTATCGATTCGTTGTTGCAGCCCTAATTGGGATGTGTGATTTTCTTTTCCTTCTTTAACAAAAACAAAACGTTGAATAATACACTTCTGAGACAATATATCATGAGCCATTTCTAAAAACTAATTGTTTTCTAAAAAAAGAAAATGCACATCACAAGTCAGTCAGTCTGACATTTATTTCATTTGTAAGTTAACATGGATTTCTTGGCATTTTCTGCTTTCCGTCCATTTTGCTGGAAAACGGATATGGTGTAGTCGCCCTCAGCGGTACTGTATCAACAGAAAATATTCAGGTGAATCATTGGTTAAATTTTTTTTTTTTTTTTTTAAAAAAAATAATCCACAATATTGATTTTGTGGAGAAGAATCAATTTTAAAAATCCACAAATACAATATTAGATTTTCTTTTCCCCCACCCCTAGTAGGGTTGGGCACCGAGAACCGATTCCTACTTGGAATCGTTCAAAGATTACGATTCCGGTGGAATCGTTACTTTATTGGAATCGTTTGGAGGATTTGGTTTCTAATCTGATTATGGGTTCCGAATTTAACATGCGCAAGTTTTGGTTTCTGTAGCGGCCAGGCGCTTGTTGTGTTGCAGCCATGGAGCACAGTAAGCGGCGCTCTAGCGTGGCTTTATTTTACGTTGAAAAAGCCCGGTAAAACTGCAACCCACCACTGAATCAAAATAAAACGTTCCTCTTATTTGTGAAATAAGCAGGTGACCTGTTTCCCCTCCACCCCTCAAAGAACCGGAATCGAGAATCGATAATAGGGATGGGCGATATAGACAATGTGCAATATAAACGATACAAAATTGGCCTACGATAGAGATTTTAATTATATTGCACTATCGCGATAATTCATGTTGATGACGCAATCTACCCGCGAAGTTTAGAGCCACGAGCTGCAACAGGCTGCAATGCGTCATCGTCATCTTGAGTAAACATGACAAAAAGCGAAACAAGGAGCTGGTGAAAAAGACAGGTGCAACATCCATTATTTGGACTTGGTTTGGATTTAAGGCGCTACAACGGCGCTGTGGTCGAGCCGTACCACGGAGCCTTTCACCAGCCTGACAATTCACCATATAACGGACGATTGGAATCTTGGCAGCCGGTGTTTGCAGACGTTGTACTTCCCCGCTGAACATACAGCCGTGTGTGTGCGTGTGTGTGCAGCGGCGGAGTAGGACCAGAAAATGTACCGGGACGTTTACGGCCCCTGCCGTACGGGTTGAGCAGAGGCTGCACAGTTTGACCAGCAGGCAGCGGCACCAGGCCGCCGGATGGTGTTGCTAACAACTTGCAATGTATAACTATTATCAGACCGGCCAACCGGGAAAAGTCCCGACTCTTCTGCGGTGGCCGAAGAGGGCAGCGGAGGCGGCCGAAGTGGGCAGCAGCCGCGATCATGGGGGGACATTTTTAGCGGTGAAACGCAAACGGGGGCTGGAGTATAGCTAACCTAGCTAGGTGGAAAACTAACGCTAGCCAGCCACCTGTTCCATCAATCCTGGTTGCAAGTGTCTGCTCATTAGACAACAAACTGGAGTAGGCCCTACATCCAACTTAAACGAAACTCTCATCGCGAGTTCAGAGACTACAGTGTTTTTCTTGTTGTGGAAACATGTTGCCGGGTAAGAGTGGAGATGGGCTGTATTAACACGGGCTTTAATTAGCTGCTTGTATCCAACTAAATGCTAACTGCTGGGGAAGTTTGTGACTAGTAAATGCCGACCATTCTACATTTCACGCAAATTTACAACTGTGTGTATAATCTGCTACATTTAGCTATTGCACACACACGTAAAGTTCAGCTAATGCATACTAGCATTAGCGCTTGGTTGACTGTAAACACCTGTTTCGTATGTCGTTTTTATATATTTTGAATGTGTAACCATTACAGCCACGGTGAAATGTTGTTTCGTGTATATGGTTGAAATGACAATAAAACACATTTATTTATTGCATTTGAGCGTGCACACGTTACATTAGGCAGGTAAGAAACTTTGTTGGAAATATGTTTTTATTTAAAGTATCTGTGCATCTTTGCCTAATACTGAAAGTATTTTCAGTACAGTGTCTGTTCCTTAACTAAACAGACACCAGTTGTTCCTGTTCTCTGCCTCTTGGGTGGCATTTAAGAAACAAGGACTTAAACTAAGTGTAGTGCCTTTTAGAATGGTTTGCACTAAAGAGAAGGCACCCAATACTTTAAGCTTTTTCTTTGTCAAAGTCTCTGCAACTAGTGTACTTGAATTTTATTTATCTGCAACCTTATGTTGTATAATTACAGTTTTGAACAATAAATGTTCTCAAAACTACATACTATGTTTCTTTCTCTTTTAAAAAAAATAAATACATTTAGCAGTTTGGTTTTCCTTAGGGTCTATGTAACCTGGTCTGAAATTGTTCTATTATAATTTATATATATCGCGATATATATCGTTATAGCAAGAGGCTGCAATGTATATCGCAATATGGATTTTAGGCCATATCGCCCATCCCTAATCGATAAGAACCGGAATCGAAAAGGAAAAATCGCAATTGGAATCAGAATCGTTCAAATCCAAACGATGCCCAACCCTAACCCCTAGTATCGTTCAACATTTTTCGATACCGGTACAGATACCAATGCCGGTTCCTGGACTAGGGTTGGGTACCAAACTCAGTACTTTTTTTGCATATCGACCGAATTACGTCTGTAGTACCGTGGACCGATTCACGCTAAATCAAACGGTGCCAAATTTCGGTACCTGAGAGTGAGTAAACGAGAGCTTATTTGTCCTCTCTGTAGGTTGACAGAGACCGGGGGTCAAACACACAGACACGCAGACACACACACACACACACACACACACACACACACACACACACACACACACACACACACACACACACACACACACACATCATGAGATGCCCCCTTGCGGATATTTCACAACTCACTGAGGCAGCCAATCAAATCATTCCGGCGATGAGCCCACGGCTATATTTATCCAATGGAGGATGACTATCTGGCTGACGGACTGTTTCAGATGACCAGTTACAGACTGTCTCTTGAGTTTGGTGCCGACATGAGCCCCCTCCCTCCCTCTCTTCCTTTTTTTTTCTCTCCTTGAAGGGAGGAAGGGTGTAAAATGACCGAGGGTCCAGATTAGGAGCACCCTTTGCACCTTGCCGACCCAGTCCTCGTCTCCCTCTGTCACTTCCTCTAGCTGGCTTTAATAAGTGAGAACGCGGTCTTTCACTTGCCAATCTAACTTCTTCAGCTCAAAAATGGCTTTTCTTCGCTCGTCTTACCTCCCCAACCTCATTCACACTCATCCTCCCTGGATCAAATTGTTCTCCCTGGTTGCTTCTGCTGGGTGTCCCTGTAATTCTCCTCGTTTTTATTTTCCCTTTATTTGCCTCTATCGTCATCCCCCACTTTATTCTTCATCGCTCTTCCCCTCTTCATCCTTACTTCCACCACTTATTCAAACGTCCTATTTCCTCCATGTTAGTACTTTCTATGCCCACTGCTCCCCTCTTTCTTTCTTTCTTTCTTTCTTTCTTTCTTTCTGGGCATTCTTTTTTTTTTTCATTTAAACTCCCTTTCTGTGTTCCTCCATCTATAACCCCCTCTCCCTCTGGGTCTGCAAAAAATACCACCACCTTTTTTTCCCCCCTCCATCTACCCCTTTCATTTTCCTCTTCTGAGGCTTAGACCTAATTATCTCCTGTTGTAGAGAAACCACACACACACTCTGACACACACACACACACACACACACACACACACACACACACACACTCGGTGGGAACAGCCTGTGGGAAGCGGTGCAGCCATGAGGGACGGACAGCGTTTGTTCTCCCTTCGGCTGGTCGCCTCCGATCACGTCAGCGTGGCACAAACCCACACACACACACACACACACACACACACACACGCATCGCAAGAGCAAGCCAAAGACGAAGAAAAGGAGAGAGACCGGGTGTGAAGCTCTGTGTATTACACACACAGCGGCGTACTGACCGAATGGGTTTGAGGTTTCTTTGCTCGAATCCTAATGGCAGAGGATTGGACGCATTTTTCTGTCGTTATTTTGAATAATACTGAGTGTAGATACCTTTGGCAAGGTGTTGAGCCTTGTTATGTGGGTTAAATGAGGAGCGCTTCTAGTCATCTATAAACTATAAATTGATTCTTTTCCCTAGAATCAATATTTTTTATTTATTTTTTTACCAATGATTGACCTAAACATGTTCTGTTCATACGGTACCGCCGACAATGTATGGGTTTCTAGCAAAACAGAGCGAAAGTAGAAAATGCAGAAAAATCCACGTTCTGTTCTTTACAAATGAAATAAATGTCAAGACTGACTGAGTGACTGACTGACTGACTGACTGACAGACATGTGATGTGCATTCTTCTTAGAAAGCAATTAGTTTTTAGAAAGGTCTCATGATTAGGGCTGTCAGAGTTAACGCGTTAATCACGCTGAGATTTAAGATTCTTTATTTTCAACCCGTTCTCACTCTGATCTCGTAAAATATGGGCGTCTGGACGGTGGCTGTCAGCTGTCTGACGCCCTTCAGCGTGTTTGTAGAACGCACCGCGGAGAGCAGCAGCTACGCGGGGTTTGAAGATGACGTAAGGCAAGGCGTTGTTATTTGTATAGCACAGTTCAGCAGCAATGCAATTCAAAGTGCTTTACATAAAACATTAAAACAGTCAAAAATGAATACAAATTGAATGCAATGAATTACGAAAAGGCAGTGTTAAAAAGAAAAGGTCTTCAGCCTTGATTTAAAAGAGCTGAGATTATGTGCCGACCTACAGTTTACCGGAAGTTTGTTCCAGATATGTGGACCATAGAAACTGAACGCAGCTTCTCCCTTTTAGCACTAAAGCTGCTTACACACCAAGCAGACGGCCGACCGTCGGCAGAAAGGGCAGTCGGGACTGATCAGTCTCCCCGAGTTGGTCAAAAAAAGTGCCTCGGAACACACCGAAGAGACGAGACGTAATACGTCTCCATAACAGCAGGCGGCGCTAATCCGTATTGTCGCCCAAAAACTGAAAACCGGCAGCTGATTGGACGAACGCGTCACGTGGGTCCGTTTTCTCCGGAAATTCAAAGACCGACTGCCATGGCGGCTTGTTCAGAATACGATCTCATATTGTACTAAAAAGAGTTCACCGAAACGTGTTTCCGAAAACATTTTAGGCGAAAAATAGGCCGTGCAGTTGCTGGGTCTGTCTTCATTTCAGCTCGACAAAGGTCAGTTTAAAAGATTTTCGTCAGATTTTGAGAGACTCTAGTCAAGCTCATTCCGCTCGCCGTTTCCGGGTTAGCTCTCCACTATAGATATAGGCCTGTCACGATAACAAATTTTGCTGGACGATAAATTGTCTCAGAAATGATTGCGATTAACGATAATATTGTCGTTGAGAGACAATTTGCATCTAATATAATGACACCTTTTCAATGATCAATACACTTTTATTCCTAAAGAATATTTAACACTGGAACTGGAAGACATTTTAAATATCCACAATATGTCTTTGATCTCCTTTAGTAGGTCGTCTTTCACGCTGATGTACAGTTGTGGAAACGCCGTTTGTGACACGTATGTTCTCCCAGGCAATTCATAGCCTACTGGCTGTCGAACGTTTGCTGCATTCCTCAAGTGTTTGTGCGATAGACTACAGACTCTGTACTACATTTTACAATTATTTAACACTAAATATTAAATTTAAATAATATATAATGAATACAATGCGGATTCCGTCCTGGTTGTGGAACAACGGACCAGATCTTCACTCTCGCAAGGATCCTGGAGGGAACCTGGGAGTATGCCCAACCGGTCTACATTTGTTTTGTGGATCTGGAAAAGGCGTATGACCGGGTCCCCCGGGAGATACTATGGGAGGTGCTGCGGGAGTATGGGGTGAGGGGGTCTCTTCTCAGGGCCATCCAATCTCTGTACAATCAAAGCGAGAGCTGTGTCCGGGTTCTCGGCAGTAAGTTGGACTCGTTTCAGGTGAGGGTTGGCCTCCGCCAGGGCTGCGCTTTGTCACCAATCCTGTTTGTAACATTTATGGACAGGATATCAAGGCATAGTCAGGGTGGAGAGGGGTTGCAGTTTGGTGGGCTGGGGATCTCATCGCTGCTCTTTGCAGATGATGTGGTCCTGATGGCATCATCGGCCTGTGAACTTCAGCACTCACTGGATCGGTTTGCAACCGAGTGTGAAGCAGTTGGGATGAGGATCAGCACCTCTAAATCTGAGGCCATGGTTCTCAGCAGGAAACCGATGGAATGCCTTCTCCAGGTAGGGAATGAGTCCTTACCCCAAGTGAAGGAGTTCAAGTACCTTGGGGTTTTGTTCGCGAGTGAGGGGACAATGGAGCGGGAGATTGGTCGGAGAATCGGCGCAGCGGGTGCGGTATTACATTCAATTTATCGCACCGTTGTGACGAAAAGAGAGCTGAGCCAGAAGGCAAAGCTCTCGATCTACCGGTCAGTTTTCATTCCTACCCTCACCTATGGTCATGAAGGCTGGGTCATGACCAAAAGAACGAGATCCAGGGTACAAGCGGCCGAAATGGGTTTCCTCAGGAGGGTGGCTGGCGTCTCCCTTAGAGATAGGGTGAGAAGCTCAGTCATCCGTGAGGAGCTCGGAGTAGAGCCGCTGCTCCTTCGCGTCAAAAGGAGCCAGTTGAGGTGGTTCGGGCATCTGGTAAGTTAATGTTGCTCGGAAAAGGGAAGTTTGGGGTCCCCTGCTGGAGCTGCTCCCCCCGCGACCCGATACCGGATAAGCGAACGAAGATGGATGGATAATGAATAAATGAAATGTTGAGTAAACATTTACATGGCGAGTAAATGTTTATACCAAAAATAGTTCTGTTTTTCCAGTCTTCATTTTGCCAAAGGTGCGGCTTCTGCTCTTCTGCAGGTGGGGCGGGCGGGCCGACACACACACACACACACACACACACACACACACACACACACACACACACACACACACACACACACACACACACACACACACACACACACACACACACACACACGCATGTTTGTTTTACTATCTTTGTGGGGACCCATCATTGACATAATGCATTCCCTAGCCCCTTACCCTAACCTTAACCATCACAACTAAATGCCTAACCTTAACACTTACCCTAACCTTAACCATAACCTAATTCTAACCCTAATCCTAAAACCAAGTCTTAACCCTCAAACAGCCCTTGTGGGGTCCAGCATTTTGGTCCCCACGAGGCTGTGCAGACCCCACAAGTATACTGTATTCTCCGGTTTTTGGACCCCACAAATATAGTAAAACAGGTACACACAACTCTGACATACTTTCCACACTCCGTGTCCGTGGACAGCTGTAGGCTTGTACCGGTGATGATGTTCTGTGCATTGTCGGACACATGCAGCCACTTTCCTGAAACCGCTTGCGAGACTGCCGAGTCCACAGTGCCGTGTATGTCCGAGCCCGTCTCCACCGCCTCCGCCTGCAGGTTGTCAGCTGTGTGGTTTAGAATGAAAGGGAGAAAACGGAACGCCGAGAAACACGGTTGATATCGCTCATATACTTTCTTTTTTTTGATGGCGCCTTAACTGCAAAGTGCTGTGGGAAACCCTGCTCCAACTCTCAACTAGCGTTTTCTGTCTCTCCCTCTCTCTCCGCCTGGAGTCCTGCCCACACAAAGAGCATGCGACTGACAAGAGGGTTCACTCCTCGTTACGCTTGGGAACCGAGAGTTGTCCTCCAGTCTCTTTGGTAGAGAGAGACGAAGAAAACAAACAAGCATGCAAATGGAAATTACCGCGGCCGAAAAAATTATGGAGCTCATTTTTTTATTTTTATTTTTTAATAATGCGATTAATTGATTTATTGACTATCGTGACCGGCCTAATTTAGATAGGACACTAAAGCAGACGTTTAGCGTCAATAACATCGCCAAAGGCAGCCTGACCAAGTGTCCGCATGTTTACGCGATGGGAGTGAGAATCTATTGTTATTTTACACCATCTCTGGTGCGGTTACCAAATAATCTTTGCTACGAAGAATCGCTACGCTCTACAATCTTTGGCTGCTACTATTTTGACCCTTTGGGGCACCTTACTTACCTACCTCATGCTGCAGATATGAGTTTTCTTTTTAAGAGTATTCAAGCACCGTTTGGGCACCGGCACCGTTTTAAAAGTACTGTTTTAGCACCGGTATCAAAAAAGAGAGAAAAAAAAAACCTGATACCCAACCCTACCTAATAAACAAGGATGATGAAATTATAATAGAGCATTTGCGGTATTATTTGGTAAGTCTGTAAGTGAACTACAAATCAACATTGTTGTGTAAGTAATCAAGGCCATTTCTATTGATTATTGGTTATTCAGCGCCTGTAAACTGCATCTATCCCAGCAACAGTCTTATGTTCACAGTTTGCATAGCTGTATATGGGTTGTAAACTGTTAATGATTGGAAAGGAAATTACCTGGAGATGTCATCAGGTATGAAACGATGTCATGGTATGATTCCTCGTGGCTATCAGGGGGCCTGGAGAAGTCAGGAAGACTCCCTGTGCTCACTTTCTCAAAGTGTCCGCAGCCAGAGGGCTCAATATGGAATTTACGAAACATATTCAGAGCAAACACGACTAATTTAAATCAGGACTGTCAGTTGTTTTGATTAAAGGTGGTACTCCAGCAAAGAGGCTGGGATATCCTCACTTTTAGTATTAATAGTATTAATAAAGCTACAACCAACACTGGATCCCACATTTCCCAAAATGCATAAATGAATGAATAATTACATTATTGTCTCATGCCAGTGTTTTTCCTGCATAGAGGAATGTTTGGCACCCCGCAAAGAGGTTTTAGCCAGCTCCAAAGGAAAATCACCAGCACCAAAATGATGAGAATTGAAAATAGCACTTCAAATCCTCTCCAACTGTGTTTAAGAGTAATTCAGGCAAACAACAGTTGAAAAAAGCAGAACATTAACTTGAATAGGGGCGCTTATCTCAGTTTTACCATCCAGAGCCAGGCTGTGACTCTCCCAGGGATTTTAACGGTGGAATTTTAATATTAATACTATGTTTTTAAGGGGTTTTGTTGATTGGGGTTTCATTTACTCAAGCATAATAGACATTTTGTTCATCAAATTGTCAGAAATAAGGTAACACGAGCCATGTTTCCATCTAATTGTCTAGCAAATTTTTAAGCGAACTTTTAAAATGTGGCAGAAAAAAGGAAAATGCAAATTGGCGTTTCTATCAACTGGTTTGGAGCCAATAAACTAGATTACGCAAAGCGTAGTTATGTCACAAGTTGACGTTACGCATTGTTGTAGATTGCAAACCGGCGTGCTAAATCAAAGACATTTGGTGTCAACGAGACAACCGTTCACCGCTGTGTAGTTATAAACGGTGTGCAGGGCCATACGATTCAAGCTGT
This sequence comes from Perca flavescens, assembly GCF_004354835.1. NCBI lineage: Eukaryota > Metazoa > Chordata > Actinopteri > Perciformes > Percidae > Perca > Perca flavescens. The sequence continues at coordinate 5,297,758 of NC_041338.1, read as the reverse complement.
TGACCAATTCGTCAATTTACCCGACGTGGCTGGGGCACAGGCAATAGCGCACCGCAACTCTGCTACGCACCTTGTGCCACAAGTGTACGCCGCAGTGGATGGGACCCGTATCCTTTTTGGCGAATTTGAGGACGTTTTTTTTTCTTCGAATTTTGTCACTTCAATCAACATTTTCCAATGAGATACTTCAAAATACGCGTAAAAATACGTTGATGGAAACATGACTGCAGACTCATTGCCTTTACTGTACGCAATCTTGTTCTCATCAATCTCATGCTTACTGTCTTGCATAGTCACCCCCACAAAGGCCCATTCTGAGTCAGGAAAAATGCACTAAACAAAATTGCCCCGCCTAAAAAGGTTACAAGACACCATTATTTACAGCAAATGACCAGATACCAGAATAGCAACATAAATTATAATCAACTTGATAGCATCTTTCATTAGACTTTTCCTGTTTGGTAAATACCCAATGTCTTTCCCAATGTCTTTCCCACACAATGCGACAGTTTGCAACGCATGCTTCCGATTACAAACTTGTAATCTCCAAGCCCAAGTCGAGATAACCCCGATGACATCATTAAGGTTAATTTTTCAAACCATAGAGCAGTCCCTCCGGAGCCCTTAAACAGCTATTTTTGCAGACAAAGTAGTATGGAGCCGAGTAAGCTGAACTTTGTGTGTATCAAGTTTCCTTTTAAAACGTAACCAATTAAAATCGTATGCAACCTCTGAACTAATATCCATCTCTGGACTTTGCCCTTACAGAACCAGCCCCTGAAGCAGAGCCTTTAATGGCAAAACGCAAACAACTCAAACATCATTTCAAAAGAACAAAAAGGGAGCCGCACTAGGACCTCTCTCTTTCCCCCACTTTTTGAGTGGCTGTGCCAAGCAGTGTCTTCCTTGTATTACCACATTAAATTATTTTTCTCACACACTCACAGTGAGCACGGCTGCAGAGGTCAGTTCGCCAGCTGGGCGGCAAGAGAACCTTTGCACACGTTTAAGCACACATAGGCTCCATAAACAGATGGTGTCACACACACACACACACACACACACACACACACACACACACACACACACACACACACACACACACACACACACACACACACACGACCAAGTCCCTTGGGTTGTTAGCCCAGATATTGCAATCACTGATAGGTGATCATGTAAGTATGTATACACAAACACCCGCAATCCAGTCATTCACATGTTTTTCAAGCAAATCCTTCCTTTAAATTCTCTTCTTTTTCGGCACAGTCACACGTTGTCTTCCTCGCCTCGTCATTCCTTTCATTGACTTGTCATACAAATGCAGCTTTGCATTAGACTGGGCAGTAGCTTCACAGCTTGATAACTCACTCATCCATACACAACTGTGATCCACTCTCACTCCTAAATCTCCCTCTCTATCTCTCACACACACAAAAACGCACCTGTGCTTCCCTCAAAATGTTATCAGTGCGTTATCGTGAGTTATTGTCACTGAGCGATTGCATCATCTGGGAAAGCAATAGGCTAATCTGTGTTTCAAAGGAGAGTTTTCGCAGACACATGTCCTGTAAATGTTTGCACAATCCAAAAGTCATTTCCATAACGAACTTATAGAATAGGGAAAGAGACAGACAGACAGAGATATGGTATGTAAATGTGTATGTTTCCCTGTACTATATGCTTTAGCAATGCTGTGTGTCAATATGGTCATGCTAATGACGCCTCTTTGAATTTGAATTCGATATGGAGGCGAGGTAAACAACAGTTATGGTGCCCCTTATAGCATCAGGCAGTTTGTTCCAGAGAGCAGGCCTTCAAAGAGGGTTTGTTAGCAGTGTGCAGGTCACAGATGCATTGAATGATTTGTAAACAGTGAGCAATATTTGAAAAAAATAATTTCTGTATTTTATCGGAAGCCAGTGAAGTGATCTTAGTATAGGAGTAATATGTTGTTGTTGTTTTTTTGTCCCAGTGAGGACTCTGGCTGCATCATTCAGGGCTGAGCTTACCATGTGAAAGTGAGATATATAATCGTATGTCATCAGTATATGAATGGTAAGTGTGTCTATATGATAGAACCGAGGGAAATAGATCACTCTTATTTCCGATGGCTGACATCACATGCACAGCTACAACACACTCTGCAGTGCAATATACACACCATGAAATTTAAATCGTATCCACTCATATCTCTCTCTCTCTCTCTCTCTCTCTCTCTCTCTCTCTCTCTCTCTCTCTCTCTCTCTCTCTCTCTCTCTCTCTCTCTCTCTCTCTCTCTCTCTCTCTCTCTCTCTCTCTCAAGAAAGCGTACACACACACATACACACGCCCACACAATTGGTCACTTGAGCCCGCCCCAGATGTTCAAAGCACTGTGAAAGAAAATGCAGTTAGAGAATCCCAATCCTCTGATGCGGTTCCGGAAATAGCAGAGCGTCTCTGAACGGGAACGTGAAGGCTTCCCTAGTAGGGCGCTGTCCACCACTTAAAAAGCAGCTTCCCTCTCTAGAATATCAGAATTCCTTTGTATAGAAACATAAATACTAAAAAGATATTGCAAAAAGTACACATTTTGGTTTGAAGTTGCACAAATCACGCAGCTATTTCTAGCATGGAAGACATTTGGAAGATAGAAGGGTGGCCCTCCTGCATTTACAGTAGTTGGCACTTTTGAAAATATCTGCCTTATGTAAAGCTTCAAACATGGACATTACACATCATCACTTTGTTGGGGAACATTGTATCACATTGTTTTTTAATCCAGAGGTAAGGTGGCCCCTGAGGAGCATGCAGAGCATATTTCATAATTCAGTCTGCCCGTTCCATCAACTCAAGCATACGCATAAGCAAGAGTAGCTTGTAGGCTGTAAACAGACAACAGAAACATGGAGGAGGCATGGCTGGAATGACTGAAAGGAGTGAGCGGGGTGTGAACCAGCTAAAAGGAAACTCTGTTTCTGTCAAGAAATACTGTACAGTAAAATTTGTATAATCATAGTAATCTGTTACACCCACACTGTGTGTCTTTGGTTTGTAACAATGAGTGTAAAGCAGCAATTCACCTCCTATTTCAAGAAATCACTCCTACCACAGGCAATTTTTAGACACGTCATCAATGAGTGTTAAGACGATAAGATGATGATAAGACTCATCACAATACTGCACTAAGTACAACTTGCACAAACATAGGTTTTACTTACATCTTTAGAACTATTATTTAAGTAATTGTACATTTTTCTTCCCAACTTGTACATACATGTTTGTACATTCTTTCCTTTGTATTTGTTTTATCTTTATTTTTTTCAATATTTGTTCTTGTATTCTAATCCTACTTATTATTTCTTGTATATTCTGTATGTGCGCTGTGTGTATGATATTTAGCTGCTGTAGCACTAAAATGTTCCCAATTTGGGACCAATAGAGTCTATCTAATCTTATGTAATCTAATCTATAATATCTGCAATATTAGCATTATAGGCTTTAAGGGACAGTTCGGATTTTTTGAAATTCGGCTTCTGTGCCTGCTACTCAAAACTGTTGCCGTGCCGACCGCCATCTGCTCTAGGTAATAATACACAGACTATGAATAAGTACCTCATACAACCCTACTGTAAAAAATTCTAACTATCCGCTAAAGCCTATATGGACTAACACAGTCAACTATTGATTTGTATTTGCATCACTCCAAATCACGTAAACGTGTTATTTCCCACAGTCAATGAATTCCGTTGCTCCGAAGGTAATGGCACACTATACTATATATATGTATTCAAAAAGCCATTGGGAGCATTGGTCAGTCAGTGTGCAGAATGTGCTGTGCTGCTGGAATGACCATCCACAGCGGAGAAACAGGCTCATCTGGATTCACTGAATTATGTCCTCATGCGATGTGTCACTCTACGTTCACATATCGGCTAAAACGTGCTCGGCTGTCCGGAAAATGAGCCGAGGCAACTGAAGAGAAACCATATGTCACAACTGGATTACAGATAAAATGACAGGGGGGAGAGGGGTGCTATGCTATGTCCAGTGGACCTTTAAGAAGAACTACAGAAAATCGTGTAGATATATTATAGGATTATTGCTGCAGGATAGTAAACACAAAAACAGTATTAAATTGTAATATGCTTGCAAGAGATTAGGCACTAAGCGCCACAGATAAGTCCCTATAGGAGTATTATAAAGGACACTATAATTATTAATATGAAATTATAATGATACCATAGAAGAAGAAAAAAAGAAACAGCTTTAATTAAGTCACTAAACTCACTGGTAAGTACCACAGGAAAACACTAACTATGTTTACATGCACAATATATTCCGGGTTTTGCCCTTATTCAGAAAAAAACGATATTCTGACTAAGCTGTTTACTTGGCTAAGGAAAGTGAATATTCCACTCACATTCCCGTTAACATGTAGCCATGCAAAATAAAAATAAAAATATCAAAGTTTTTCAGCGGTGGCCGACTTGTTGGAGCGTGTGAACACAGCGTCCCTCTTTCATTCCTTCAACCAGCTTCTTGAAAAGGGCAGCGTTGTGATGTTTCTTGCATATCCAGAAACCTGTTGCTATCCAAGTCATGTTTAAAAGTAGCTGTGTTTCTCCTTATCGGGTCTGCAGCCTTGCAAACTGTTGGCTGATTGGTTTGTGTACAGTAACCATAGCAACGCACAGAGCTGACCTTAAGCCGTAAACAGGCAAGAGGCTTTAAAACCCCGATTGAGACACATATTCCGAATGCACTGTATACATGTTAGAGGTGTGAATCTTCACTGATCTCCTGACTCGATTCCGATTATCATGTCAGCGATTCAATTTGATTCAGTATCTCGATGCATCACGATGCGTCAAATACGTTTTTCTATTAAAGCCATGTAGGATATTTAATTCATAGCTTTTCAAGCTTCAAAAACAAAACATTCTGCAGTGCTCTAATACTAAATAAATTGGATACATAAAACTACAGCACTGAGCACATGGCACTTATAACAGAATATGTAAAGGTTGTTAGGCCTACATTAAATTGTAAACAGAAATAATCGATTATGGCCCGGCCGATTATTGATGCAGCATGTCCACAATTCGATGCATCGATTATTTGATTAATTTCAACACCTCTAATACATGTCCAAAGAATGCTTCTAAAATCCGAATAATACCGGAATATCCCACATATCTTAATCGGAAAATGCTATATTCGGGAAAAGGCCTTTTTCGGAATATGCTGTTTACATGACCTGAATCAAATTCGGAATATTGTCCTATTCGGAATACTAGTGGACATACATTACATAAAGGTTTTGTAGGCTACAGCAAGCAGCAGCAACTGATGGTGTCATAACAAAAGTAACTCTTTAACATCTTGGGTTAAGAAATATATATTGTTATCGCGATATTCAACAGCATCATCACGTATTTTCGTCATATCGTGCAGCCCTAGTATACACTGAGAGAAGAGCATGGCATATTTAAGAACAAAATATGACAGAATAAGCAACCACCTGCATACATAGCAGTAAAGTAAATCACTGCACCCAATCTGGTACATCTTTCCACCCACATAGAGCAACGTCAGGTGTTTGACAAGGGTTGAAAGATTGGAGCATGAGCAGATGTTTGACAGGTCAGTTGGGGTTATGCTCAGGGCCACCATCATCACGCTTTTCCAAGGAAAAACCTTGACACCAAATCAAGGTGCTCGTTTTGAGATGCGTGTGTGTGTGTGTGTGTGTGTGTGTGTGTGTGTGTGTGTGTGTGTGTGTGACTGTGAGAGAGAGATAGAGAAAGAAAGAGTGAGAAAGGAACACACATCCACTCTATAGGGTTATTAGACCGTGCTTATTAGAGACTTACTTCATCTGTTTGACGATGGTGCTTTTCCCTGATTCTCCAGCCCCTGAGGGATAAGAGAAAATAAGACAATGTAACCAGGGCATATGTGTGTTTGTGTTTGTGTGTGTGTGTGTGTGTGTGTGTGTGTGAGAGAGAGAGAGAGCAAGATGGAGACAGAGAGAGAAAGGGGTAGGAGAGAGAAAGAGAGGTAGCGAGAGTGAGAGAAAGAAGAGAATCAGCCTCTTAAAAACCTTAGTGAATAAAAGCCAGCAGCAGCAGCAGGGTGGTGATACAAAGATGGAGAAAGTGGCTGCACCCTTTCCTTCCTCAACATCCTTTTTTTATTTTTATTATTATTACCTTCCATCTTCCATCTTTCAATTTAGTCAGTCAAATATATCAAATACTAACAGGCTTCTTTCCCCACAAAGAATCAATGAATCAATCTCCCACTCCCAAAACCAATTAACCAACACTGCCTTATGCTTGCCCCTCCATTGCTGCATACAGCCATTTTTTTCTGTCATTCATCTGCAGTTATCACTTCTGATGTACGGTAGAGTTCCCACCTTTTACCTACATAATAACTGATTATGCAAAATGACATTTTACCCACCTGGCATATCTTTGCTAAACCTATTACAGCCGGTGGCTTCAAAGTGATGTAATGAGACGACAGGGTGTGTTTAGAAGGCAAAATCAGGCAAAGCAAGGCAATTTATTGGATTTTTTTGTTCACGTTTGGGTTAGCTTATAATAGACGTTATGTTTGTTATTTTATATCCACCGCTGTCTTCAGAGACGGTCATCTTTTACCAAACGCCCACCCCCTCACACCACACCTTTCACCCCCACCCTCCCCTCTACGGGCCCTACGGTTGGTACAAATGAACTCTCTTACCGAGCAGCAGCAGTTTGACATCTTTGGCCGCGGTGACACCGTCCTCCTTGAGGTTTTTCTCGATGGCTTTGCTCCGATCCAGAGCCGCCCTCTCCTCCGCGCTCAGAGTACATCCCATGGTTAGAGAGCACAGCTTGATAGCGTTACCGATACCGGTATCCACGGTGATACAGGCAGTAAAATGGGGATTCAATGAAACTTTTGCGTGGCAACAAAGCTAGTTGCAAATCCTTCTTTTTCCTGTCTTGGTGTTATTTCCTCCTTTTTTCTCTCTCTCTCTCTGTGCTATGCCTTCAACTCCTCTATGCTCCCTCTTTCTCTCGCTCTCTGGGCAGCTCCCTCTCGATTCAAGCCGGGGCTACGACACCGCTAACTCATTTAAAATCGAGGCTGCGCTCGGTTTGAATCCACAACGCAAACGCAGCACGATGTGGCCACCGCGGTTGTGTGTGTGTTTTTTCTCAAGCACGGTCTCGGTGGTTACTTGTTTACTGTCCGTCCGCCAGTCCGTCTTCCTTCTGTGTAACTGTGTATCTGTCGGTAAATCACGGTAACGGCTCACTGCTTCTCCGCTCGTTCGATAATAACGTTAGGCAATTTGTTGCTTGGCGGCGGGGAGCAGCGCTCGCATCGTTTGGTTCTCACGGCGGCTCGCAGTGGACCTTCCTCCGTTTGGCTCCTCCGAGGCGGGCGGCGGGATCTCGCTCTGTAACTCTACTGCCTCCCGGTAGCTCCGGTAAGGGCTCGCTCGCTCGTTAGTTCATTCGTTCAATTGCAGGTTGCTGACGTCAGAGCAGTGAAAGAAAAAGGATAGAGAGAGAGAGAGAGAGAGAGAGAGAGAGAGAAAACGTCAGTGGCGCGGCCTGGTGGTGCACTATGTTATAGTCCAATATTAGACTTTCCGTTACCATATAGAAAATAATAATCAAACGCCGTTGCATGAAAACTGCGATTGTTCAAGAAATATTTTAATTAGGCTAATAACTCACCGCTTGTAGGCCTACCTTATTATTTGGATAATCTGTTGTGAAACTTGACTTTGATTAATATAACAATGCTTTGCTTATGAGTGTGTTACCACCGTATGTTTAACTGATTATCAGAGCCATTGTCTTTACTCTTTTTTTATTAATCAAGTAGGCCTAATAGGCTATGCAAAGCCTCCTTTCTCTCAGTAGCTACATTACTGGCTAATGGTTGTTGGCAATGTCTGGCACCCAACTGACATTTGCAATGAAACTTGGAGGTTATTACTTGTCCATCAGCACTGTCTCATTTTTTTTTTTTTTACATTTGTGGGATTACCAAAGGCAAGTTTGTTTCCCACAGTGAAGTGTTCTGCTATACCTCTGTTACAGCCTGCCATGGTTTAGATCCATTTAGATTTGGAATGAATTAGGGCCTAGGACTATACATTTGGGAACTTCAGAAAACAAGGTAAAGCCAAGACATTGTGCTTGGACAGTTCATCTTTTGCTAATACTTTAAAAGGAATGAATGAATTTGACTCTATGTAGGCTACATTCAGTCAAAACATTTTATTTTAACCAGCAAACATGCAGAAGTTTGCCTATTTATTCGGCAAATGTACAGAAGTCCTCCCGATATCGATCTCATATCTCTGTCATGTTAAACATGATTCACAGATTATTTGAATTCAATTCTCGAGTCGCTCAAATATGTATTACATTTCCTTTTTTTCATTCCCTTATGTACCAAAGTCATTGCCATGTTTTTACTGCAAACAATATTACAAATATCTGTTTCCATCAAATAACAGAACATATCAGTTTTGATCAAAAAAACAATGTTAAAACATTCTGGTTAACGTTGTGGCTTTGGCAAGGGTTAAACTTGATTGAATGTAAAGAAAGATGCCTTGGTTTAGTAAGTAGTTGCCAAAAATGTTCACACCTTTAGTGGCAAAAAAGACAATTTGTTGTTTTTGAGCACCCTGCTCTGCAGCTCTGTGGAGCTTTCGGTTTCCTGGTCACTCATAGACTGTTGTATGCATACACCATAGTATAGGCTACCCTGCCTGGAGGAGCTGCATGAAATGGCAGCGAGCCAAAGGGAACAAGTGACTGGTGCAGGAAGTCGAGCGTTTGCTAACTAGTACCATAGCCACATCCTCCTAGTGTGTTCTAAAGGAAGTCTATTTCGAAACAAAGATATGGGGGAGGGTTTGACACAAGCATTTTAAATTTCGTTGTAAAACCTGTATATATCCTGTGCCATTTGTTTCCACCTCAGCACATTGGAGGGAAAGCACATTACCTATTTTTGAAAGTCATTACAACATGTCAATGGCAGAGAGGGTTGGGTGTTATTCTATTCTTAACTATCTATATAAGCTATATGCAACATTCTGCATTATTTACAGTCATCCAAAATGACACCCCTATTTACCTCTTGCTTGAGTGTTTTCACCATGAGGGCTGACCGTCCAGTTTATTCCCACACAGCCATCACTGTGTACATTGTTAGGCAAGTGCACTGCAAGGCTCATTCACCTTGACTGCAAATAACCCCTGATCCTCAATGATGATGGTAGTTTTCTTCAACTGCATGAATATACTGAAATAGACAGATAGTATCCCTTTCTCTTTGTAGGCTATACAATTTAGTTAAGAAAGCATACATTGTAGTGTTCATTTATATTTTATTCATGAACCACCATTTTGGAGACTCATTCAGTTTATCAGTACTATTGTGAATTTTCAAGTCTAGTATTTGATGCTCAACACTGATTTAGAGAGATTTTCAGATACATGGTCACATCAGCATTCCGGGTAGGCAATGAGTCCTTACCCTAAGTGAAGAGGTTCAAGTACCTCGGGGGGGACAATAGAGAGGGAGATTGGCCAGAGAATCGGAGCAGCGGGAGCGGTGTTGCATTCGCTTTACCGCATCGCCGTGACGAAAAGAGAGCTGAGCCGGAAGGCAAAGCTCGCGACCTACCGGTCCGTTTTCATTCAGCTATGGTCATGAAGGCTGGAACAAGCAATTTGTTGTATTTTTAGCAGAATACTGGAAGCAGCAGGAATGCAGAACTGAGTACACTTTAATATCTGTTTGTTTATCGCCATCGTATTAATATCGCCATCGCGACATTCAACAGCGTTATTGCATAGGAGCCAGTTGAGGTGGTTTTGGCATCTGGTAATGATGCCTCCTGGGCGCCTCCCCAGGGAGGTGTTCCAGACATGTCCAGCTGGCCGAAACTACAGTAGGTGGAGAGATTATATCTCCACCATGTCCTGGGAACGCCTCGGGATCCCCCAGTCAGAGCTGGTTGATGTGGCTCGGGAAAGGGAAGTTTGGGGTCCCCTGGTGGAGCTGCTGCCCCCGCGACCTGACCCCGGATGGTCACATCAGCATGCTAACATGCTCAAGCAGGTATAAACTTATTTTAGAGCAGGGATCACCAACCTTTTCTAAACTGAGAGCTACTTCATGGGTATTGAGTCATACTAAGGGCTACCAGTTTGATACACTCTTCTGAAATACCAAATGTGCTCAGTTTGCCTTTAGTTATATAGTATTATTAATGATTAATGATGCTCATCTATGTGAAGACACTGATCATGTTAATGATTTCTCACAATAATTATCAACAATGACTTAACAAGGTGGGAAACAGGTAATACCAATATTCAATTTTCATTTTTAGAACAGGCCTGAGGGCTACTCATGTGGTCTCTCAATCTATCTAACACTTTTCACAGTTTTTGACTCTAAACTACAAATGTCAACGTCATGGTGATGCTAGAGGAAAAGTCAGGGGACCACCAAAGTCAATAGGTTTCCTCCATGAATGTCTATACAAAAATTCACGGCACTCCATCCAACAATTGTTGAGATATGGATGACATTGCCGTCCATGCCACTAAAAAGCTTTCAGAAACAGTGAAGCAGTGACACCAACAATTTCACCCATCTATGTCTCAGCTGCCTAATCAGGGCGAGCAGCCTACACATAAACTTACTGGCGTAAGTATCCGTTGATAGGAGCTGACAACCCATTTTGAACATTGGTTGTTTGTCTTGACAATGTTCAAGATGTTGTCGGACACAGACTTTAGCTACTTTTAACATGAAGCATTCGTAAGACCTGGCTATAAGTTAGTTAAGGTAAATCGTTGTGGAGCATTCGTGAGCTCAACTGGGAGCTATTTAAGAAGCATTGCACATCTGCACTATATACATGGCATTTTGTAAGTGTTTTTTATCTACAGTATGCAGCATGCACAATATTCATTGATATTAGAGAGACATTGTTGCAGGGAACCTTCTGTATCCCTTTCCTTCCTTTGTTGCATCTGGTCAGTCCGTTAACAGACCCAGGCTGCGGTTATTGTTACACAATACACGCACACACACACATACACACGCACACGCACACACATACACACACACACTATCAACAGTGATGTGATGCAAGTCATCTTAGCAGAGTAGAGTAAGAACTATGCTTTTGACTCAGACTTGAGTTGGGATCCACTGATTGAGGACAGAAAACTGAAGAAACTAAAACAGTACTCTGCAACACATGAAATGAGAAACCTGTGCAGGCAGCAGGCTGTATTTAGATATTTTCGTACCTGTTTCACCCTTGTTTGCCAAGGGAATTTAAAAAAAATGGCATAGTGTGTTGTTACATTACAACCACCCTGATTATACACTATACATGCATCTTGATAGTTAGAAAGAAATAAGAATAGCAAACTATGTCAGTGATGGTTATACCTGCAAGAAAAAGTGATGAATGGAATAAGATAAGGTAGACTATTAATCCCACACTGGGGAAATTCCTGTGCTACAGCAGCTCAAAAGAAAAAAAAATGTTGCCCATGATTGATGCCAGCCTGGCTAACATCCTCCTCTCAACCTTCCTTCCTGTGGGACAGAAAAAAACAGTGTGTTTAATCTTTAATAACTTGCTGCATGCAGACATTCAATAATTTGCATGTCCGTATTACTACCTATATAAGGAGTAATACAAAATACAAAAATCAGTAAGCTAAGCAGCCACCCAGAGATCATGATGACTTCATCTCTTCAATTTGCGCTCACCCATTGTTGCTTTGTGCAATGAGCATGCGCCAGAAACAACAACAATGGCTACCAGTAAGCTGACGCTGAGCAGCAACGGCACCTCTTCTTCTGTCCACGTCCTCGTTTTTGCCATTGCACCTTGGGCTGTGTGCCAAAAAGATGTAAAAAGTTCTTGTATCAAATATGTATGCTATATTATATGTATGCATCTATAATTTGCTACTTTTATTTGATTTGGTAATTTCGGCAAAGGAATATAAGCTTACTAAGCATGCTAAGAAGCTTCTTCTCTGGTATTTAGCATATCGTTGACAAAGCCTTTATTGCCATCTACTGGCCCATGAGCACTTGGAGTTGTTTTTGCGTTCTAGTGTGGACGGAGGTCTTTTTTTTTTAACGGTGCTGAAAACATCAATTTAAAAAAAATATCTGTATTCTTCTATAGACACAGCCTTAGCCTGAGTCTTTTAGCATGACATCATTTGACTAACATAATTATTCCTTCTGCATTAGAAAACACATTCCCTGAAATCTATCTATCTATCTATCTATCTGCTCAACACTTCCTCATACTCACTCGCCGGCCATGTTGTGTCTGTTAGTGTGTCTAATACACAAACTCCAGACGGTAGAAAAAAGGTCAAGTCACCAAAGTCAGTAGGCTTAAAGGGGTGATAGAATGCAAAACCGAGTTTACCTTGTCATAGTTGAATTACGACAGTTCGGTGGGTAAAATAGGCATACATAGAACCTCAAAGTCCCATTGACTTCCCTTTCCTATGCAAATCTCACAACTTGAAACTGCTGCTGAAAACTGGTGAATCTCTACACAGCTCATAGTTGACGTCAACTCGGTGGCTGTACCTTATTTGGCTCTAGTCTGTACCTTTGTCACGCCCCAAAATTTACATAGGCCACTGGTCTAAGACCAGCTGGTCTTCTGAATCTAGGTTTGTCTGCTATTTCATTACAAAATTCACTTCTGAGACTTTTTTATGCGAGAAATCAACTATGTAGAGCTCAAATATGGGCCGTTTTATTTATTAATGTTATGGGCACAGAGGGGCTGTGTGTGTGTGTGTGTGTGTGTGTGTGTGTGTGTGTGTGTGTGTGTGTGTGTGCTTCACTCAACCAATCAGCACACAGCTCATCTAAATATTCATGAGCATACCATATAAGGCAGAAAACCTCTTGTTTCATATAGGGCTGTTTAACAGGGTTGCATTAGGGCGCATAGAACAGCACCCGGGCCATTTTCAGCCCAACCAATGTTACATACAGTATTCGGAGACCTTAAGGAACAGTGTGAAATACCCTATATAACCATTCTATTACGCCTTTAAGCTTGATTTATGCCTCTGCGTAAAATCTACGCCATTGCTTCGTATGTAGGTACGTGGAGACATGGACCCTATGCCATAGCCTGATGTGCACTTCTCGAAAAATGTAACAATGCAATGTACACGTTGCATTGACGCACGTCGCTCGGCCGTGGCTTAGTAGCGGTGCATTTACTGTAGCGAGTTGGGCCTTACTATGAGTCGCTACTCGCTTTGAAGCTCACACACACTTGCTGACCCTGCTATTCTCTTACAGAGATCGACGCACACAGCAACGCACAAGTATAAACTTCAGGCTACTACGTAGGCTACGGCAAAAGCTCTGCGAAAGGTCCCCCCAACATAAATCAAGCTTTAGTCCTACTCAACGTCTCTAGCTAATTCTATGCCAAACCATCAATAATCTTGTTGCTGTCAACCTTCAAAGCTGTTATAAGCTGTCATTTCAGTGTCAGAATGATGTGAGCTCAGGTGGGTCCACATCAAATGCGTCCGGATCTTCATAGACCTGTTTTTCACCATCATCAATAAAGCTATTCCTGTATGGACAATGGACATGGGGTCTAATCACCTAATGCCTACCATACACTAGAAGACTTAGAACAGACTTTGAAAAGATCACAGTCTGACATATCGCACATGTAAAGACAATCATCTCACATCTAAGACTTGGGATCTTGCAGGGTCAGACATTGCAAGACTACAACTAGATTTGTTTAGAAAAATGTAACCAAGCTAGCTAGCTACCCCTAGCGTTAGCTGGTAACTTTAAGGGAAAGTTTGCAGATTTTTCTGTTCTGCCGTAGAGTACCCAGAGGTCCGTGTTTATCCGTCGGTAAAACTCCAGTTGGATGACGCACTTGAAAAGGGTTAAAAATCAGCAACTTTCCCTCTAAGCATTTAGCATAGCACGGCACCATAGCAATAAACAACACTGGCTGTACCCGGTTGCTGCTTCCTGTTTGGTACTGGAGGGAGCGCAACCATTGGTTGTTGACAATATTCGCATGATTTAACTTCACTACCAAGACTTTAAACTTACGGTAATATCAAACACATTTGATTTTGTTGGAACACCAAGACAGGAAAAAGACTGACACGGACAGTTTTATGACCACCTTACACCAAACGATTGAGACAAAGGGAGTGCACCATACTCTAGCAAGACTCCTTGTTTGTTTGTTTGATTGTTGTGGACATTTTGTCAGATTCATCTACCAACCCTTATAGAACTGGCTCAGGTTTGCCTTGCACCAGCTCTTGATTATGCTGTTATAGTTTTAGACTGCCGGGGGACTTCCTTTGACACACTGAGCTCCTCTCTCCTCTCTCTTTCCCTCTGTGTGCATCCATAAGAAAATCCGATATTGGAAATTTGTCTGCAACAGTGAAATTGCTTGAGAAGTCGTTTGGTGTGGGGTTCGGCATAAGACTCCTCGCGTAATTCTTCAACTTTGCCTATGTGGTCTACACTAGCCTATATGAAAGAACTGTAATTTCCTTAAATTATTTCTTTTTTTATTAACCTCTCCTGATTGAAACAGAGGTAAACTCATTCACTGTAAGTCTATCAACATAGTTTTTTATTTTTATTTTTATTTATCCTTTATTTTACCAGGTGATGTCCCATTGAGATAATCAAATCTCTTTTACAAGGGAGCCCTGGAGCAACAGTACACAAGTTACACAGAATCACTAAAACAGACACAGCAAACAAAAAACATTTACAATACATAGTACATGCTTAATAACTGTCACTTTTAGAACGAAGCCACAGCAACAAAAGGTACTTTGATGGTTACCACAGCTGGAAGGGTTGTGGCCACTTTTCTGACTGTCACTGCCAGAAGAAAGCAATTACTACCTATCTCTTGAACGGTCTGTAACATCAATTGCTTCAATAACCAGGTATACCATAATGCCCCAAAAAAGGTGTTCAAGTTATCATGAAAGGGTGAATTTTAATTTTGTAATCACCTTATTCCGCGTGTCAACAAGGGGGCGCCATGTTTGTTCCGTTTTGTCTTCGAACTTCCGGTTGAGCAACTCTGTCCATTGCAGTACATTGGCACATTAGCTATTTTAGTGAAGATGTCCAGCATTATGTGTTACATTATATGGTGTGGGGCTGTCATAACAATTGGATTAAAAGACGGGTCTCCTTGCAACAATACTGTGTTGTCCACGGAATGCCCATTGCAGAAATGTGATGTACATATTTTGTGAAAAGGAGCATCAAACTTGAAGAAGTATTAAGTATTTTTAGGAGTTTTTCCATGTTTACAACTCAATACAAAACTTGAACTGATCCCTGTGTATTGTAATACACAAACATGATGTCTTTGTCAGAGGGAGTCAATAAACATGACACTTTTGCAGCATTTGTTATTTTATTTCATGTTTGAGTTAATGCTTTGACAGACTACAAAAAATAAATTACATTAAAAACAATAGGCATTAATAATTACAAGTAGTTTTAAGTGGTTGTTAAGTAAGTAGCATAAAGTAATCAAATGTGATCATTTGGATAACTAGATATTGATAAGCCTCCGTGGTCTTATAATTCTTCATGGCCGCCCCATCGACGCCCATTGATAGCACTAAATAATAAAAAATATCCCCATGTGACACCTGAGGCCACCGCCGCATGTCATCTACCCACTCGGTGGAGTTAATTAGCGTCGGGTGGCGAAGTATAATTCCTCCATCCGACCTTTTAATGTTGCTTTTCGTCTCTTCCCACGTTAGCCTCTCCATCCTAATTTGCCAGGTTTTTCAACGTAGCTAACTAGCCGTAGCTAGCCAACCGGAAGTTTAAAGACAAAGCGGAAGACAAGAAATTTTAAAAATGGGCTGGGCTGAATAAGGTGAATAAAATACAAGCAAATAAATTTTCAATTTTCACATCATTGATAACAATAACAATAATTTTCTTGGCCTTTATGATCAATCGGTAGTGCTCTCTGTAAAAGGAGTTAGCTTCTTTTGCTGTGGATATTTGTGCCACAATGAATACATTTTATTATTTATTTTGCTTTTATCATTTATTTTACTTTAATAGAAATGGGTTATCCTGAAACAAGGAACAGACCATGATTATATCATTTAATTTATTTAATTGTGGTATTACATTTTACAAATATATGATATAGCTTGGAAATTAAATGATAATCCATGTGCAACCTATCACTTTAGTAATGAAGATTTTTTTTTGACGTAGGAGCATTAAACACAAATTTGCCCAAACTTTTAAAGCATCATAGCAACACATGCACGCAGGGCACACACACACACACACACACATGCACAATCATCAGATTTATGGCGAGTGGATTAGTTTTTGTTAATCAAATCAATTCACAGCATCTCACACTACCGATTAAGAACCTTTTTATATAATGATTTTTAAATATTTGTTTGCCTGAGGTTGTAGGCACATAGTCTTCATTACTCACCTTTCAAGCTAAACTTTCATTTAGCTCGTCCTGAGTAGGAGCTCTGCAGAAGTGACAGAGAAATACATTGATTTTAATGGAATAGTTACATTTTGGAAAATACGCTTATTTATGTTCTTGCTAAGAGTTAGATGAGAAGCTCAATAACACTTTAATGTCTGTATGTTAAATATGAAGGTGGAGATGTTTAATTAGCTTAGCATAAAGACTGGAAATGGGGGAAAAGCTTGCCTGTCCCTGTCCTTAACAAAATTCACCTGATGACCACTAAATCTAATTATTTACATTTTATATGATCATGAAAATATTTACTACAGTAAAGCGTTTTGTAAGAGAGAGAGAAAGAGAAAGGGGTGGAGAGCAAACAGCTGTGGCTGGTCGTTTCGGGGCCGTAACTTAACTTTCGTCGCCGCATAACACCCACTTTTTCTTGCCTAAACTTAACCGTTAATCTCGGCCGAAGGGACCGGCAGCTCGCTGTGCTCTGTACCTGGCTAACAGTCACCTATTCACGGGTAACAGAACCACCAACAACGACCGGCAGCTCGCGGTGCTTTGTACCCGGCTTACAGTCACCTATTCTCGGGTAACCGAACCACCAACTACCACTGACCTGACGGAGCACCGTAGCCAGTGTCGCAGAGCTCTGTTGTGGCTTAACACATATACTAACTGCCGCTGATACGACGAGCTGTGACGGAGGTCTGTAGCCTCGTCACGAAGCTCTGTAGCGGCTTAAACAGCTAGCAACTGCCGCTCTGTAGCACGGAGCTCTGTAGCCTGTGTCACGTGGCCAGCCGGTGGTCTCCTAGTTTTCGAATGATTTCATACATTTTAGTGCGCATAACTTTTCGTACAATATCATGAGAATGAAAAATGAACATTCTGATTAATAGTGGATAGGTTGTTGGTGAAATAGAGTATAATTAATGAGAAAATGATTGCTGTGGACAGAGCAGAGAGCTGAACAGAGCTGCTGTCGGTCGCTGCTCCTGTGCGCATTTACGCATTGTTATCATTAGATGAGTTGCATGTCTCATAGAAATAAATGTACACACAGTGCGTACAGGATTACGGCTGCTGGCGCCCCCGGGTTCAAGAACTTTGTAGTGGTAGAGTGACCAGACGTCCCCATTTCGTAGCCATCACCTCCAACTTGGGCAGCAATATGGTTTTGAAATTACAAGGTTTCGAGCAAGAACAGAATCTCACTCTTCTCCCCACAAAGGTTTCCATTTTAGAGCATAGCACTTATTACAGATGTAAACAATCAAAGAAAACACCAAAGCCATGACGGATCTGGGGGCACTGCACTGTGTGGGCCTTCAAAAACAACACGCCTACTCCTGTTTCCTGAGTGGAGCCTGGACAGTTTGGAAAGTTTGGGGCTATTACAAACATTTCTTTAAATACCACTAAATCTATTGGAGAGGAAGTTGTGATGTACTTGTCTTTGCCTACCACACAAACCACCACTACTACTGTGTTCTGGTTTTGCTCGGGGGTTACGTAAAAATACAATAAGATTGATTATGTAACATTTATTTCTTCTGCAGCCCTTAATGAGGCATATTGTTTTCTGTTCATTTTATGTAGTTAATCCCTGTTGTATGTAGGGTATTTTGTGTGTGGATTTGAAAATGATTGTTTATTTCATGTTGTCCAGTGCTGCTTGTCCAAACAAACACCCCTGTGTCATAAAGGTTTGTGAAAAAAGCAGCAAACTATGTGTCTCTGCTTCTGCAAAAAAAAAAAAAAAAAAAAGCAGTAGTTACACATTACACAAATAGATTTTAATTGCTACATCCTAAGTTTACTTTATTGTAAATTTGCCCCTGACTGAGTAAACACAGCGCTTTGCCCAGCAGGGAATAGCTAACAGAAAGCTCTGCTCCTGAGAAAGAGAGGACTGATTGGAACAAAAAGGGACAGTATGACACTGTGTTAGTAACCGCGAGAGTAGTGAGCAATGGACGACAATAAAACTACACTTCCTTAAAGGCAGGGTTGGTAACTATTTCCAATATTCACTTTTTTGTATAATATTTGAAATGGTCTTTTCACCTTGACAGCAATAAATAACGTATAGGCTCTGAAAAAGAGGCAAAAAAAGATCTGTCATCTGCAGCGTTAGGGAAGTTACTTTTAAAAAGTAGTGTTTGCTCGTTACTTCTTAAAAAAGTAATCCGTTACTTTACTTAGTTATCCCCTATGGAAAGTAACTTTTTACGTTACTTGTTACTTTTACGTTACTTTTAAAAGCAGGCAGTTCCCCTGCTAATCTTACTCACGCTTTTTGGTCCTGTCCTTCCCTTGAAACATATTGGTCGGGAGTGTTCAAAATTTTATCTGAGGCTCTCAATATAACCATCGAACCGAACCCCTTGATTGTGATATTGTTTATATCTAGAGCCCAGTCCAATGTTATTGCATTTACCTCTCTGCTTGCCCACCGTAGAATCCTTCTAGGGTGGAAATCCACTGCACCTCCATCACTAGACCGATGGCTAGAGGATGTTATGCTTTTTCTTAAGTTAGAAAAAATTAAATTTACACTGAGAGGGTCAATGAAAAACTTTTACTTGAGATGGCAACCCATCATTACCTACTTTCGGAACTTAAAAGGACTAGAGCCCGAACCCAGATGATGTACCTTGCACTTCCACTTTTCTCTTCTTTCCTCTTTGAGAATGCGCGGTGCACAGGCTCATAAAACACCTACTTTTATGCGACGATTTACTAAGGCTGTGATTATCAGTATTACTATGGCATTTCGATATGATGCCTTGATCTCCGTCCCCCCCCCCCCATTCCCCCATTTCTTTTTATTCTATTTTTTTTTGTGTGTTTTAAATTTTACATTTGATTTTAGATTTTACTTGCTAATCTTTTACTTGTAATGTTGTAATGCTAGTTCAAGGCATTTTGATGAAGGATGTTTATGACGGTTGTTGGAAAAAAGGTTGGAAATATTTTTATACTGATACACACTTTATTCTATGTATTTCCTGTGGAATTTCCATCAATAAACAGATTTAAAAAAAACAAAAGAAAAAAACAGGCAGAGATTGAAGTTAATTATTCGAAAACTATTTTTGACCATGAAGCCAATCTCTGGTTTATCAGTGAAGTGTCTGAACTACACTGCAGACTGGATTCTCTACTCACAGAGTGACGGCTGATTCATTATGAAGGAGTCCAGCGCGGGTTGAATGCACATCGGCAGGTCATCGGCGTTACACGGTGTTAGTGTGTATGTAATGTCTGTATCGACTTGTACTGGTCGTGCAGCCACGATGGTCCGTGCATTGTCGTAGACACATGCAGCCTCTTTTCTGGAAATCTTTGCGTGTCCGTGCAACCGACACAAGTCCACAGCGGCTCGCTGCGTGTATGTATGAGGCCATCTCCACCGCATCCATCTGTGAGGTTGTCAGCTTTGTGTCTGCCTGGCTCAGAGCGCCGTCCAGCAAAAAGCCACGAAGCTTAAAACGCTCTCAAAAGTTAGCTTTGGCTGTGCTACCAGCCTCTGGTGTTACACCCAACACTGGTACATCTGTAGCTGCTGTAAGCTAACTATAAATCGATGAATCTCTGTGTGTTGGGTGGGGAGTTGCTATATCCCAAGAAGGCTCATTGATTGCAGTTCACCGGCTACCGGTGTCATGCCAAAAAGTCATTAACCGCCAAAAACAGATTTCTGTCTACCCTACATGCAAATGATGAAATTCATCATACACAAACCCGTTAGATAAACGCCCAGGCTCTCGGGCTCTCCAGCACCTTGTTTTGATTGTTTGTTTGTTTGTTTGTGGCGGACATTTCGTCAAATTCATCTACCAACCCTCATAGAACTGGCTCAGGTTTGCCTTGCATCAGCTCTTGATTATGCTGTTATAGTTTTAGACTGCCGGGGGACTTCCTTTGACACACTGAGCTCCTCTCTCCTCTCTCTTTCCCTCTGTGTGCATCCATGTCCCAGAAATGCTTGTTACTAACTCAGCTCTGGGAAGCTTATTCCCCGGAGTCCTTATGTTTTTTTGCCCAGCAGTTTTCCTTGGATTAGGGTTGCACCTAAATCATGGTTACAGCTGTCTCCGTGGTCCTGCTCCACTCCCTGATATGCCCTGCGACACCTTGCTACGTCCTGCTATGCCCTGCTATGCCCTGCTACGTCCTGCTACGTCCTGCTATGCCCTGCTACACCCTGTAATGCCCTGCAGTGCCCTGCTACGCCATGAACTACTACAACTATTATTTCCTGTCATAGTTCCATTATCTTTATTGTGACTATTATTGCCACTGTTCATCACACCCCCAACCGGCACCGTCAGACCAAGAGCCTGGGTCTCTCCGAAGTTTCTCCCTAAAAGGAAGTTTTCCTCACCACCCAAGGTTTCTCCCTCCCTTTCTCCCTCCCTTTCCATCCCCAGCAGGCTGAGTCGGGCTCCCTCCCTCTTCCACCAGGGCTAAATCGCTACGTGGATGTGTGGACGGTTAGACGAAAAAAGGGGGCACGCCAATTCTCTAGACAAGCCGCAGCCTGATTAAACAGCGCTTATAATGAGAGAAAAAAAGTAGTGGGAACCCCAAAAAAATTGTGCCGTTCCAAACAAGCACACGCTCCAAACAGGCAATGCACTAGTCCTGTAAGAATGCCGACCCAATCGCTGTCTTACGGTCCGCTTGGAAAGAACCAATGAAATGCCTCCTGCCTTGCCTCGTGCACGTCTGTGTGGGTATAAGTAAGTAAATAAATAAGTTACCTGCTGAACCTTTAACGCAAAGACTGGTTGCCCTAGTGATGACAGCCTCAAGTCATCGCAACACAAAACATGATGTAAGGCCTTGTAAAGATTAGATGGCTGTAATAAAAATGGCTTTCTACTGCAGTTTGAACACAACAAAATACAGAAATGGATCAGCAGATGAAAGAAAATAAAGGCCTGTAAAACTCAGGAGAGCCACAGCAACAGTCAATGGGTGATGAGTGTGTGTGTGTGTGTGAGTGAGTGTGTACTCGCCATCTTGATTTAAGGAGAAAAGAGACATTATTTGGTAGTTCATCATGTTTAACTATTTAGTTCAAGTTCAAACTATGCAATTCAAAGAGATTTTGAGTTTATATATGTTTTTAACAACTTTTCCTCCTCTTTTGCAAATACTCTACTACTTTACAATCAGAACACAGTACGATATGTGAAGTGGTGCATTTTGGTAATCTATGATACATGACAATGTCTCTGGAACTGAACAGGAAATATATTGCATGAAATACATTTTTTTCAAAAAATAAGAATTCAGCTTATGTTAAGCAATAAAAAAGAGATTTGGTTCACATTATATATTATCCTTTGAAACCTTTACACAACAAGAAATATGCTACATAATATATCAAATAAAATGTCACTTTTAAATGTGTATGTTGTCTAGTGTCATTTAAACATTTCAAGTCATCGTGTACTCTAATCAAATCAGTGGGCATGTTATATGGTCTAGAGTAAGTGAAAGTATATTTAGCCAGTACAGTGCAAATGGTTAGTAGAAATACATATGTGTAACAACAAAGTGTTATGGTCTGAATTCTGTAACCATAAATGGGGTGGGCAATGAGCCCAAAAAAGCAGATCATACACTGAGCTTTTAGTTTTATAGACAGCTGAGATTTGTAACCAAAGTACATATAGTCAGAGCCTTTTCAATGAAATTAATAGTGTCCATGCATTTTTGATGTTATAATGCAGTTTTGATGTTATTTAAAATTTTAAAGAAAAGTTCAATCTCTCCAAATGTGGGGCAAAGTTAAGATAGGACCTGAGGATGAGACGTGGGGTTCAAAGGCTCAATGGTGTTTTAAGCCCCCAACGTCTCCTTCCAGGCAGCGCTGCAACTGTTGACTTCAAGGCACCTAACCCTAACCTTAACCCTAAACCTAACCCTAACCATAACCATTGCCTAATCCTAGTGCCTTCCAGGCAACCCTTAATCCTAGTGCCTTCCAGGCAGCCCTTACTGCCTTTAAGTTGATAAACGGTTCAAAGTTCCTACTTTGTCACTGGGGACGGCCAGTATAAGATGCAGCCATACATACATGCATGTTGAGAAATTGAAATGTAGATATGTCTTTTTGAATATTTATATATATTATTTTTCTTTTACATATAACTTTTAATATTAAAACTACATGCATTTAAAAAAAAGAATCACAATAATACATTGATTATAAGGCATTAAAACCTTTCTTGTTCAGGGTCTCAGGCTGGAGCCTTAACAGTAATCCATTAAGATAATAGTGGCCTCTTTTATACTTGGTGTGGAGAGAGAGTTTAGAAAAATAGGGCATGTGATAACCTTTTTTATTTTTAGCTTTTGCCAAATGCTTTGACCAAATGAAATTGACATTTGAGCTGTAGTTGACAATGACTGTGGCTGCCAGCGATACATACTGTGAGCCCTTTATAAAGGCAGTAAGTGATGCTTAAGTGACTGTTTTTTATCTTCTTCATTTTATGATCAAAGTGATGATGAAATGGCTTATTTCTAAACTCTGCATAATGAAATTTGCAGTAATTGGAAGGATATAGCACAGTGTATAAATAAATAAATAAAAAGTCCACCAATCAATACGACCACATAGGCTGTTTGTTTCTACCCTCTACTATGACCCACAGGAGCATTTCCTAAATTAGCACCCCTACCTGAGGCAAGAAATCAACACACTCTTACACCTAAGTGTAACAGTCAGAGTAAAATTAAAATTCCGTGATGGGCCCACAGAAGAATTCCGTGAAATGAACACGGCCCCTTAAGTTAAGGAAAAGGTCAACGGGACGGTTGGGTTTAGGAAAACAACAACGGGCGGTTGAGTTTAGGAAAACAATAACGGGACAACAACAGGGCGGGACGGTTAGGCTTAGAAAAACAACAACGGGCGGTTGAGTTTAGGAAAACAATAACGGGACAACAACAGGGCGGGACGGTTAGGCTTAGAAAAACAACAACGGGCGGTTGAGTTTAGGAAAAGAAGAACGGGACGGTTGCATTTAGTAAAACAAGGAAGCGACAGTTCAGTTAAAGAAATGTAACACGCGGGACACGATCCCCGGTCTCCTGGGTGAAAGTCCTGTGTTTGACCCATCCACCACCCCAACCAACCTCCTTACGTGGATTTTCGGGCTTTCATACTACTTGCTACCGTAGTCGCTCTTAATGCTCTGTCATCTTCTCATTGACTTTACTTTGGCATTGTTTTCCACGGTGGCCACACGGAATTTTCACACATTCCGTGCCACCACCACGTAATGCGCTGTTAACAGTTTGTGCTCATTTCATGGAATTCTGTGAGACCAGGCTGACTGGAGACGAGAGTCAGTGTTTCTGATGTGTTGTGACTTTTCCCCGCCAAGTTGTGTTAATGTTTTGTCCGCGTCTTAAATGAACTATCCTCGGAGTGTCGAGGCTGATTGACAGCGCACCGAGGACCAAGCTGGCCCGAAGAGAAGCGCGGAACGGCGCGGAACGGCGCGGAACAGTGCGGAACGGCGCGGAACAGCGCGGAACAGCGGCTACAACAAAGCTAGACCTCTAATCCTTACCTTCAGTCTGGTGGACTACTGTTTCTGTAATTTTCAAATGCACAAGAAAAACCAAGCTCTGTAAGCCATAGACACAAGTTTCCTCAGGGTTGTGGTTATGCCCGAGACACTTATCTTTCAAGTTTACTTACACACGTAAATTTAAAATAAGTCAACATTGACTTTTGGTTTCATACGGGACACAAAGAGCTGTCTCCTGGGTGAAAGTCCTATGTTTGTTTAATCCATCCATCCACCCAGACCTCTTCCCTATGCAGACTTTGTATTTCTTCATACTACGCCACCTGACACCCTCCTTTGCGCCCATAATAATTACTATGGCCACTGGAGGTCACCGCTACAATAAACATAAATATGGGTAGTAACAAGCTGCTTTTACAACAGCCTATGGGGTTGTGTTTTTGGAGGACAGTCTCATAAATGTAGGAGTTGTGGCCTTTAAGATCTCCATCTTTTGTAAGGAAATATAAATCATTACTGATTCAATGTCCCAGTCTTGTTTGATGTCAGAAACTCCATTTCACTGGCAGTCAGCTTGCATCCTCACAACTCAGCTATAAAAAGACATTTTTACATGAAAAATGCAGAAGTGCTTCAACCCTGATGCTCCAGTCACATCATCAGTGCCAACACTACCACTAAACCTGACTTTTTTTTAAGAACATTCATAGCTCATATCTTTCAATTGTGTTCCCTGTAGTTTATTTGCACTTCTATTAGTAAAAAATAAAGAGGAAAACCAAAAGAAAAAAAGCATTGCTGTTATAAGAGAGAGATAGTTGAGGTGCCACAAAGGCCACTTTGCTGAAAAAAGAGAAAACTTGATGGAGACGACTGACAAAACACTATGAGACAAAGGCTTTCTGTCTCTCTATGAACAGTGATGATTTCACACTTCTGATCATCATATAGGTCCTCCACTTCATCACTATGTATTTTTTTAAGTGTTGAATACGCACACTTGCACATTTCATTTCAACTTTTTTTTATCTTCTCACATCTCTTCTCGCTTCCCTCTCATATCTGTACTTGCTCCTCCTTTCCTTTTACACATAAATAAAGATGTAGGATCTCCCAGTGAAGTGACTCTTTGTATCCCTTTGTACATACATTCCATCCTCCCTGCTTTTTAAAATGCTGAAATATGCAGGGAGGTTTCCTTTTTTTGTCGTTGGTGAAGAACCTTGTCCCTGCTCTGTGTTGTAAAACTGTAGCGCCTGCAGTTGATGTGCCTCAGCTCGATGCTGCCGGTAGTTATGAATAAAAGACGCCATGTTCTGTTGTAGTCTGGCCCTGCATCTGCCTGCATCTGCTGCTTAAGTGATCTCTGAGGACCCCTGGCTGGTATTTGGGGAACAAAGAGAAAGAAAGAGAAGGAAGGAGCTTGTGCGATTTGGCAACTGCGAGAACTTCTTTACATTCACCTCCATGTGTGCATGAAAATGCCTGAATGTTAGGAATCTGTACGTGTGTGCCATGGTCTGACCTGATTCATGTGTGTGTGTGTGTGTGTGTGTGTGTGTGTGTGTGTGTGTGTGTGTGTGTGTGTGTAGTGCAGTCAGGGAGGGGTTAAACTCCAGAGTGATGCTCCATGAAGCGCGATGAGAGGAGAGGTACTCAGGGACAACACAAGCCATTCCAAATAGCACTCAGTCTGAATAATGCAGCAGTATGGAGGAGGGAGGGAGGGAGAGAGGGAGGGAGGGAGAGGAGGATGTGAAGAGAAGAAGCAGAGGAAGAGGAGAGGGTGTAAGAGAGATTGTGTAGTGAGTGTGGAGCAATAGAGTTGCACAATGATGTGATCACAGTAGACGGTGGAGGAGATAAGGGAGGAAATAATGTGCAGGATGAAATGAGAGAAAGAAATGGAGGAAATTTGGGGAGGACGGCTGATTCACGATGAAACAGAAGAGAAAAGTGGAGGAAGAGCATGGTGAAGGGGGTAGGAGAAGAAAAAAGGGCACATTGGAGATGGATGTGGAGGCAAGAAGAATACAAAGAGCAATCTGTACGTTAACAGTAGAGGAGAACAGAAGGAAGCAATGGTAAGGGAAAGAGGAGATGAGTAGGGAAGGAGGAACAATGGAGAGGAGAGGAAAAACAAATGAGGTCAGGACAGAGAGTTACTCAGTGAGATAGAAAAGATTTTAGAAATCTTCAAATATCATTTCCCACTCGACTGTATAGGTAAAAAAAAAGCAAAAAGAGCTGAATTCCTTAATGTCAAATAATAATACCTATTCATATAGCTCTGCTTTGTTATTGGTGGAGCTGAAACTATTGGTGACCAAACATCACCCTGTGTACTTTGCAAGAAAGCACTTATAAAAGCTGCAGTATGTAGTTTATTTTTGGCTTTGTTGGGAAAACGTCCATACTAATCTTTCAGCATAGTGTAATTCAAGTGTTCTAAGAGAAAACTAGACTCCTGCATCTCCTTCTTGGCTCTGTTTTTAGGCTTTACAAAATACAACCCATGACAGGAGATTTAAGGCCAACCACAGACTAGAGACCAGAGACACTAGACACTAGAGAGTGTTCTGATTGGCTGTTTTCTACGAATGCAGATACACATGCACGTCCCTTCAGTGAAAGTTCTGCTAACGGTGGCCAAAGGCTCAGGGCTACAGCTAAATCAAGCCTAAACTATTAGATAATAGAGACTTTATTGTCATCCATCTATATTTTAACGGAATTGTGTAAAAAAAATAGTCCAGTTTATTGTCCAGGAAGTGGACATTTGCTGTCAAAAAAGTCGGAAGAGCTGGTATGATGGGGTTATCATTTAGTCAAGCACGAACAAGCGTTTTTTTTGCTGTCTGCTTACTGCAACTTTAATATGTCCAATTATACGGTATAAATTTCACAAATATTAAGAACAAAATGCTGGACCGTGCTGGAAATAAGTATTTTACTTTAGCATGTTATCCTTTGGATTACTATTTTATCATCTTGATCCAAAAATAAATCAATCAATCAAAAAAAAAAAGAAAAGTGGTTGCTGTAGGGTTCCAAGCACAATGCACCAATATGACTGAAGAGTTTAGTAATTTTACATGAAGAAGGTGGAGAAGAAGAATGAGAAGACGACAAGAAATGACATACATGTATTATTTTATTTAAAATGTGAAAAATAGTTATTTTTTTATCTAATTTAAATCTTGTCAAAATTAATCAGACTCATATTGCACAAATGCATGAATCTACCATGAATTTACAAGGTGCAACTGAATGCACCCTGAAGTCCCGTCAACGTTGTTTCTTGACATCTCCGACTCCGGCAGTGGCCATGGTGTCTATAAAAGTGCAGCTAGGCTATTCTGTGTCTTTAGCTGCAGACTGTTGCACGTCCCGGTGTTGGAATCCTTTTGAGTGAAATACCGCCAAAATATTATTTTGGGGGGCATTTTTAGGTCTTTATTCGACAGGACAGCTGAATACATGAAAGGGTACAGAGAGGGGGAATGACATGCTGCAAAGGGCCGGAGGTCAGAATCAAACCTAGGCCTGATTCGTTAAGGAGCAAACATGTAGTATATACTGTATGGGCACCCGCCCTTCCATCTGAGCTATGCGGGGGCCCATACCAACACAATTTAAGCTAGCCAATAACAGTAGGCTAACGTTGCTAACCTGCTGCCAAGTGTTAACTAGCGTTTTGTTACCTAACCCTACACATGAATGCCGGACATGCAGGTTACATAACATGAAAAACTGTAAGGACAGCACAAAGAGAAGTGAAAGTCAATTACATAAAAGCCTTGTGTAAAACAAGGATATTCTACGTCATGAGAGCCTTTAAAAGCCTTAACTGCTTAGGTATGATATTTCCCAATCCCAGCAAACCTTAGATAACACTCTCTTCCAAGTCGCACTACTTTAATATTTGCCATACTGCTGCTGAACAGACTCTACTTTCAACAAACTAGTTCAATTTTAAATATTTAGTTGCTAGAAGAAAACAAAGGTTTTGTTGTGTGAATCATTCAGCGATGCAGACATTAATGGCATGATTTTAGGATTAATAATAGGTTTCTAAGAGAAGTAAATATAAACAGCAGCAATAATAACTGTGTGAAAGGTTGATTTAATGAAAAACATTAAACAGCAGCAACACATAACAAAAGGATTAGAATCATTACAAATAAGACTAAGTCTACAACTGGAAGTTCAAATTTAGAAAATTCATACATTTGTACATTTAAAAGAACAATAAAAGGACAAATATATTTTTTTCACAGTAATATCTGTTGTGGGAAACTGCACTTCCTTCAAACCTGACTGCAACTGCAATGCCAGTAATCAAAGAAAACATTTTCTCTGACATCATTGTGAGAACATTTTTGGCAGTGATTTCACACTCTGGGTTGATGGCTGGTTAAAAGGGCTGAAATCTAATTTGGAGGATTCACAAATGCAATATGTGCTACATCAGAGTCGTAACTGGAGAGGAGTGCAGCTCAACCACCATGAAACAAGGAGAAGACAAGACAAAGAGAACCTGAGAGACACACAAGTTGAGAGGAGAGATAATGATATTTATAGCAGCTGTCCTTCCTGTGTGTGTGCCCATAAAAATGTGTTGGATCACACAGTATATCACACAGTATATCCAGCATCTTCCAAACTTTGTAAATCTTTGTAATGTTTGAGGGGGTTGGTATTTTCCAAACCATATTGCCACTTTCACTTTATATTTTGTGAAAAGTAATGTTTTTATTTTTTTCTAAATACACCAGAAGTTGTCTCTAGGGTTTGTGTTGTTGTTTTTTCAGTCCTGAAGCTACATGCTATGGTTTCAGAATATTACAGTAGGAGCAGATTTCTGGTAATAAATAAGAGTGAAAACACTACCAGATGGAGCTGTGGCACAACAAAGATGTGTAAATGACTGTTCATAACAACTATGCTGTCAGCTAGTTGCCATTACTGTCAATTAGAGGTTGGCCAAAGTCAGTGTTTGCCATGAAGTCCCAGGTCAAGTCCATGTCCTAGACTGAGATATGTCTGCACACTAGAGACTGCTCCCATTAAATATTTATTTAATTTACCACAAATGTGATTTGTTTCGATCTTTCTACTCTTCTTCAGACAAAGACATGAATACACAGACGCCATTAAAAACCTATTAGGCCAGGTCACCTGACAGAGCACAATATTACAATATTAGATTGTCCTAGATACAATCAATGGAATAAAAAGATAAACAAATGCATATATACATATTTAGATAGATCCATCATACATAAGTAAACAGTGCAAAAAGATGCTCGAAAGAAGGTAGTAAAAACAGTAACTGCATTCATAACCAACATACTACTCCTTGGTGAAAATGCAGAATAAAATCTATAGAAAGTACTATAAATATATATAATATAATAATATAATATATATATATATATATATATATATATATATAAAGGAGGCGCACCAGACAAAAAGTCCCTATAGGAATTGCCGCAAGTCAGAGACCTCATTTAGCCCCTTTGAGCCGAGAGTTAACAATGAGTTTGAATACAACATTATAATGTTCATTATGTCAATTATGGTCCCATTCATTTTAAAACTGACGATTAAGCAAAGGCTTAGCAATGCTAACCATGGCACTGTGCACATTAAAATAGACTTGAACTTGTTTTGGGTGTCGTCTTTTCGTCTTAAAACTTTGACCCATGCATTTGGTAGCACCTCGCCAACCAAAGCTAGGTAACCATGGGTAGCATCAGCTGGTAATTATTTTCAACTGAATCTGTGTACAGCTGTATATGCAGATGAATGGCGCCAGTGCCCAGAGGTCCCCATTTACCTCCCAGCAAAACTCTGCTGGATGACTGATGTCAGCTGGTTGTAAATCGGCAAGTTTCCCATTTTAGCGTTCCACTATAGACATCATCCTCCCCAGCTCCACTCTCTTGTCCAAATATGGTCCCTTCTGGCTCCAAGAAAACAAGATGGGGACGGCCAAATATTAAACTCCTGGATTCAAAACCGTAGTCCACAAACCAATGGGTAACGTCGCTGATGCACACAGTCTATGGGTGCACCTTGTAAACTCACGGTGCATTCAGGTGAACCTCATAACCTCTGAGAAACAAACTGTTGTTGTAAAGTACCCTTCTGCCAAGTACGAACTCGCTAAAGAATGGGAGCCGATGGTTGGTCAGGGTCGTGTACGGTGGGATGGTGGGGGTCGAGGAGAGGTATGAACGGGGCCAAATGGATTTGTTGTTTGGCTGGAACCTAGGGGTCGAGACTCAGGGTGGGGTCACGTCTCGATGAGCTTCCCGTATGGCATAAGATTTATGTTGCGAGCACAATAAAACATTGTCATTATTTCACAAGCGCAGATATTAACTGCCACTTGCATGATATAAGTCCTCACACACTAATTCAATACAGTAAATCTAGCATTCTAGTAACAAAAAGACTTAGTTCTTATAACTGAGATTAAATGTTTGACAAAACTGTCTTTTCACACAAAATGGCACTGTACCAACCCAATGCTAAATATATCTGGCAATCTGGGGAATAAGCAATGTTAAAGGACCACAATTGCAGCTCTATCAGGACACACTACTGTCCAGGTTGGAAATTTCTAAAGTGCTAGTTATCTGTGCCACACAGGAGATAATTGGAATTCCTAAATGAAAAGCACATTTTGTGAATCCTTTTTCAGACATTGTGTGCTGATTAGAGATGACCCCACCTCAGCCTCTGTTTTACATTCCCAGACATCATGTGAAGATAATAACTTGGTGTAGTGCTACTCAAAAAAGGGTTTAGTAACAGTAACGTAAATAATTTAAAATGAAAATGCAATTAAAGGAATAAAGAACGACAGAGAAGGAAAACCAAACAGCCGAAGCAAGCCAGAATATAATAGACAGACAGACAGATGACACAGTCTCACATGCTGTCCCCCGTGCTCCATGCCATGGTCCACCTGATTCCCTCATACAGGCAGAAACTAAAAAATTCTAAACCTGTTGTGAGGACATCTAAGAAGTGGACCAGTGAAGCTGTGGCGGCTCTTCAGGCGTGTTTGGACTGCATCGATTGGGATGTTTTCAGAACTAACAACAGCTTGGACGAGTACACAGAGGCTGTGACATCATGCATTAGTTTCTGTAAAGACAGCCGCATACCAACACGCACCGCCAGGAGGTTCAATAACGACAAGCCCGGGTTTACAGCCAAACTCAGAAAGCTAAGGTTGGTGAAGGAAGAGGCGAGTGGTGACAGAGACTGTTTTAAAGAGTCAAAATACAGGTTTAGAAAGGCAGTTAGAGATGCTAAAAAACTATACTCTGAGAAACTCCAACAACAGTTCTCAGCTAATGACTTCTGTCTGGAGGGGGCTCAGACAAATAACAAACTAAAGTCCCCCCACGCTCCATCACCAACCTGCGCCTGGCTAATGACTTCAACACCTTCTACTGCCATTTTGAAAAAACCTTGCAGCTATGTCTCCATCCCCCATGACTCAACCCCTCACCAGCTCCAGCCCTCCTGCCACACCTCCCCCACCCCGGTAGGTGTCGGGGCCCCGTCACCTCCCACACCAGAGCCCTCCCTCCCCCACTCCACAACAACAAACCTTACAATCCTGGAAAGGGATATCAAACGGCTGTTTAAAAAACTAAACTGCGCAAAAGGACCAGACCAGACTCTGTCTCTCCCTCCACCCTGAAGCACAATGCTGATCAGTTGTCTCCAGTGTTCACAGACATCTTTAACACCTCACTGGAGACATGCCCGAACCAGCCTGCTTCAAGATCTCCACCATCATCCCAGACCCCAAGAAAACAAGGATCACAGGACTAAAGGCTGATTTATATTTCTGCCTAAAATCTACGCCGTTGCTACGCACCTAGGTACGTGAAGACACAAACCTACGCCGGACTCTACGCCGTGTACATGTCGCAGTGACGCACGTCATTCGGCCGTGGCTTAGAAGTGTTGCATTTCCCCAGACTCATTTCCTGGTTCTCCTTCTCCATAAACAACATGAAATCAAGGAGAGAGTTAACTTTGCCAAATGGTTTAGTCCATCTGCACGCATTTTGTTTACGTTAGATCAGTTGAGCATCTGGTGGAGAGCAAACTTCTGCTGTAGAAATGTCTTTCTCAAAGAAAGTCAAATCATGCTACCAAAAAGAAAGGAAATACAGGAGAAGGAGAGAAAACAGAATGAGGGGAAACAATTGGTAACTGACTTCTTTTCAAAGAAAGGTGAGCACAAACTAAAAAACGAAATCCATGGTGCTAAACTGCTTGAATATCTCCGTGACCGTTAGTGCAAAAAACGAACTGAGACAACCCATTGAAAGAGCAGAACATACACTTTCAAATAATAATTTGGTTATACATGTAATCTGAGGTAAAGGCTAAATAAAATAAAATACACTAACAATGCTGTTTGCATACAACACACCATTGTAATAGCCTAATTTAAAACTTATTTAAATTTAAATTAATAGGCTATAATGTCTATAATTAGCAATAATAGGCTAATTAGTGTCATAGGTAGCTTGGTAGCTTATTGGTAGATACATATGACGTCAACATTATAGTTATGTCAGATTTAGTAAAAACAGATGTTAACATTGTGAAACATATGGCACTCAGTTTCAGAAACTGTCCCACCAGGGAGTGGAGTAGCAACAGACCCCTCCTCCTCTTTGGATTTGAGACAAGGTGAACTTATATCAAAATTAAAACAAACCATGTTTAGCCATTTTGACTGAAAGGTGTTAAGTAACAGTAACATCTTAGTGTGTTTTATTATATTAGGTTACAATTAGGATAAGAGGTTAATATCAGATGTATCCTTCATAGAGAAAGATGATAGAGGATGATGGGAGTGAAGACAGCAGGGAGCACGAGTGTTGCTCTGAGCACAGTGTGGAAATGAGAGATGAGGAACTGGAAAGTAGGCAGAGCAGTGCAGACCAGTTTTTGCCAGAGGATCCAGGACTATGGCCATATAAATTAACAGATGATCAGAGAGACACCATAGGACGCAAGCTGGCAAGTAAAGGTACAGCGAAAACCAACAAAATTTAGTAGTAACCACAGTAAAGTAGGCTAGAGAATGTTGAGAAAGGAGGTTTGAAATGTGTGTTATCAGGCTACTCGAAGCATTACAGTTAATAGTTATTACCCTATAAACATCTAGGCCTACAGATTCACGTGTACAGAGGCCCTATTATTATTATGTTTTTTTTGGGAGGGGGGTGTGAGTTGAGGAACATGGGGGCCCATCAGGACTGCCTATGCATAGGGCCCAGGGTCTTGTGCTACGCCCCTGTCTGTGGTTATGAAGTCTTTTGAGTGCCTTGTTCTGGCTCACCTAAAATCCCTCACCAGCACACTCCTGGGCCCCCTGCAGTTCACCTATAGAGCCAACAGGTCTGTGGACGACGCAGTCAACATGGCTCTTCATTTCATCCTCCAGCACCTGGAATCCTCAGGATCCTACACCAGGATCCTGTTTGTGGACTTCAGCTCTGCCTTCAACACCATCCTCCCTGCTCTGCTACAGGACAAACCAACCCAGCTGCATGTGCCTGACTCCACATGCAGGTGAATCACAGACATCCTGTCTGACAGAAAGCAGCACATGAAGCTGGGGAAACAACGTCTCTGACTCTCTGACCATCAGCACCGGTTCCCCTCAAGGCTGCGTCCTTTCCCCTCTGCTCTTCTCCCTGTAGACCAACAGCTGAACCTCCAGTCATCAGTCCGTCAAGCTACTGAAGTTCACGGATGACACCACCCTCATTGGACTCATCTCTGGTGGGGATGAGTCGGCCTACAGGTGCGAGATTGACCACCTGGTGACCTGGTGCAGTCAGAACAACCTGGAGCTAAACACTCTGAAATTGCGAACTTTTGGAAGGATGCAGCCCCACCCGTCCCCATCACCCATAATGACTGCACAGTCAACATTGTGGCATTCCTGGGCTCCATCATCTCCTAGGACCTGAAGTGCATCAGCTCCCTCGTCAAAAAAGCACAACAGAGGATGTACTTTCTGCAGCACCCGAAGAATTTCAACCTCTCAAACGTTATGATGGTGCACTTTTACACTGCCTTCATCAAGTCCATCCTCAGCTGCTCCATCACCATCTGGTACGCTGTTGCCTCTGCTAAGGACAAGAGCAGACTGCAGCGTATCATCCGCTCTGCTGAGAAGGTGATTGGCTGCAATCTGCTGTCTCTCCTGTACCTGTACGCCTCAAGGACGCTGAGGCGGGTAGGAAAGATTGTAGCCGATCCCTCTCACCCCGGACACAAACTGTATAAACCCCTCCCCTCTGGCAGGAGGTTGCGGTCCTTCAACAGTAAGCCTCACCAACAGACAATCACTACTACTGTATGTGGATGAAATGTATCCTCACATTGTGTTGTTTAGATGTGACATTGTGTTTTTTAGATGATTAAGGTGATGGCAGTTATCTTGAACTGTCTAATTAATGACACCATTCAAAATGTTTCAGTGTAAGTGTAAGCAACACCATGCCCAGATCCTAGAGCCACAACATCACATCTTTATGCTACATTATTGGTTTACAGTTATACAAAAAAATAGATAGATCTAGAAATCTAAGCTGGATGGATCATTTGTTTAAAACAAAACAAAAAAAATAACATCTGTCTCTTTCTTGAGAAACTTTATCAGGGGTTCCACAAGGGTCAGTTCTTGAACCACTGCTTATTAATGTATGCTCCTACTTGGCAACATTATAAGGAAATATAATATTTACAAAGTTGCCATAGCATGGTTACTGCTTGTCAAGCTTTCCAATGTAGTAATGATGACGGTGGCAGACATTTCACTCGGTAATGTCTGGAACAAAGGATCCTTGATTTCAAGAGTGGTAGACAAGAGCAGGCTTTTAATTTTAAATTGGGGACTGTCGACAGCTTTTACTAGTTGTAGCTTGTTAGCTAACTAACTGTGAGTTGGTTGGAAACTCTAATACAGCAGGACAGAACAGATCATAACATTATCCTAAATTCTGATATAGTGGATAGTAGCATCCTGGGCCATTGTTACACTGGCTCTTACAGAGTGAATTGTTGTTGGTCTTAATGGGTCTTTTTTCATTATTTTATCATAACAACACCACATAATAATGTTATCTTATGTTTCTGTAAAACAGGTTACTACTCAATTCAATTCTATTTGTAGTGTTAAACCATAACAGGATTTATCACAGGAGACTTTCTCAAAAGAGTTGGTCTAGACCACACAATAATTTAAAGAGACCCAACAATTCCCCCAAGAGCAAGCATTTGGTTCGACGGCGGTGAGGAACTGCCACTGTAGGTAACTACTGCTGGGCAGAGTAACATTAACGGTTTACATTAGAGCAGACAAACAGTTAAATAGTTATTCTTTACAATTCTGTTCTTGTTTTTTTGACTTTGAAAAGGCGAACAAAGACATCACACTCAAAACTTTTGTTAAATAGAGTTCAATAGTGACCGTTGACTGTTTGAAATGCTCCGGTTCGGTAAGTGATTTTCCCCCATGCATTGACTCCATTGACGTTTCAGAAAATGCTCAAGATATAAAGAGTTTTATGCCTGGAACCAAGCCAACCAACTAGGAGATGAATTGTTACCATA
Organism: Perca flavescens; assembly: GCF_004354835.1. Classification (NCBI taxonomy): domain Eukaryota; kingdom Metazoa; phylum Chordata; class Actinopteri; order Perciformes; family Percidae; genus Perca; species Perca flavescens. The sequence continues at coordinate 5,261,935 of NC_041338.1, read as the reverse complement.
AAACATTTGATTCAGCGCAAGAATAAATTTGGAAAACAGAAGAAAAGGCAAAGGTACAAGACTGTGTACATAGCGAACGTAGAATTCAGTGGTAGAAGCTCACTCGCCATTCGCGAGCAGAAGTGGCAAACATTTCATACCATACCATACATTTCATGGTAACAACAAGCTCCACCAATCAGAGACGTCGCTGTTACGCTTGGATTGTGGGTAGTACTTCTCAATTAAATCGCAAATAAAACATGTTTTTTTCTTAAAACAAGGTTGATTTCATACAGACTTAAAAGTAAACTATCATTTGACAATCTCATAGCTGGTGGTAAGTATACCTTGGATGGTTAGGACATTATGGCAAAAGAATCAAAATCCTGATTCAGAATATGAATGGAATTCAAGTACAAATTCAAAGAAAGTAATCAAAATGTCTTTTAGTATTATTTCACTTTTATTTGTATTAACAACTTAAATATTTCATAAACAGGTGGAATACATGTTCAGTTTCTTTGACTCTCTGTAACAATACACTTTAGTCTTTGCAAAAAACCATTTAAAACAATTCACATTTTTAGCAGGCTGTGGCCCACTTTCAAAAGCATTTAAGCACTAAGATTGCCTGTGTGTCTTTATTGTGAGCAGGTGTACTTTGTTGTAACAAGAAAGGGTTTTGCAGTCTATGTTTTGATAATGTGTTATATGTATTAATACACTAATGTATTGTTGTTTGTTGATAGTGCAGAAGTGCTTTTCGGATGCCACGCTTTGATACAGCAGAGCTTTTCACTCAGTTAACAAAAATACTTCCTTATCTATATGCAATCCCGACAAGCATAAATGTCATTTGAACACACATCCGTTCATTTCCAGTGCAAATGATTAAAATGGAAAACAGAATAAATTAAGAACGCAACAGCAACTGAATGTGTGTATTCATCACTCCTGAAAAAAAAATTTACTGTATACTCTCAAATATCATACAACTGTGATTTTTAGTGCAAGTTCACTTGTAATACACCACAGCTTGTTTTTTTCTATGCACAGAGAAGGAGGGTCTGCCACAGAAATGTTAACTTGCAGGAGGCAGTTTGCATTAGCTTTTTCATTTGTCAAATCCAATATAATGTCTCGGTAAAGCTACACAATATGAACACAGCTGTGAGCTGGTCTTTCTCAGCGCATTTTAAAACCCTCAATTCTAATCGTGTCTATGTCAGGGGAATTTATTTTCTAACTTTTGCAAAATCAAACTTGAGCAAATATATGTCCAAAGTTAGGAAGTTAGCAGTTCTTATATTGATAATGATAAAATGATGGTAATTGGACTCCTAATAAGTAGTAGTAGTAGTAGTAGTAGTAGTGGTAGTAGTAGTACACAACAGATTCAAAAGTACATGATCGAGAAAATGCGATGCTCTTTTCAAAAAGCTAATGCAAATCGCTACCCCGATTTTTAGCCTTGCTAGCAGCAGCGTATAGCTCTGACGTTGAAGATGCTGATCGGCTGCTCGTTCAGTTAGTTCAAATCTTTTCCAAACCTGGATTCAAAGTTCTGCGTTAAAGGGGTTGCGGTGTAGCTACGGAGCCATCGTAGCCTTGCCGGAGGCTAAGTTGTAGCTGACGAGCTCCCACCCAAAACTGAAACTACAGTTTGAAGATTTTGTCCGACCCAGTGTTAAGAGCCAGCAGGGCTTTTAGACTCACAGGCTAACATTATCCATTAATACTCACAGTTGCTGTTTCCTACATTCCTATGGTCATCCATGTATTGCAATTGTATGAGTTCTCACAGTTCTGTACAGTATTGCACGATTCAACTCATCTCCAGGAAGTTTTTCCAAAAGAATTTTTAGCATCAAGTTAACCTTTAAACTGTTGCCTGCAACCAGTGCTGAGGACTAATATTTTACATCGAATGGTTATTGATCATCTTTAGCAATCCAGAAGAATTAATATGCATTTCTTCAAGCAGGTATTCATGGTTCTATAACAGATTCAATTCTCAAGTAACCACTTCACCATACATTTAATTAAACACAGTCAACCATAATGTAATCTTTTAAAAGACTGGCTCCTGGACAGTTGAGTATTCTTTTCTCTCTCTCTCTCTCTCTCTCTCTCTCTCTCTCTCTCTCTCTCTCTGCTTTACAAAGTATGAAAAGTAGCATCCCACTGTCTTGACTTTCTATCAGGGTTTTCTATGTTCCATGCACACTCAAGTCTTAACTCAACGTGTGGCCTTTGTTTCCAAATCAAAACAGCAGTAACATTCAGAGACATCATGTCTCCAAGTCTTAATTTTGCTTTTGAGTTTTGTAAAAACCCTGTTATTGAGGCCAGTATCTCTTTTAGACATGCATGTGTAGAGCAACAAAGTGTTTGTTATCTACAAACAGAAAATATATGAGCCGTTGTCATAACTATATATAAATAGTGATACAGATTGTGCAAAAATGCAGTGGTGTTCATGGTTTTGTCAAATGAGAAGTCTATCTTTTAATATTTCCTTTAAACTTCACATTTAAATGGACAGAAGAGAAGTAACTCTAAGTCTCTAGCTACATGTCAGGCCTGTGCAAAGATACATTAGATGGGTGCTTCAGTGTGTAAAACCTCCTTTCGTGATATGTTTTAAAAAAAAAACTAAAGGTTTCTTAACAGATTTTAGAGTGGCTGGAATCCATATTTTTTGCTAGAAGAACCTTTCATATCACGGAAGGCTAACACACCTCTGATCTATCTCAACACATTTATCGTGATTTGAAATGCATGAAATATATGAGGAGCACTTACATTTTCAACACTCTTACACAGACTGAAAAAGAAAATCACATAACTTGTAATATACAGTATGCTACATTGCCCCCCAAGATAGGATTTCTTGGATATAAATACAGTATTTTTGCAATAAGGATAAAATAATAAAAATATTCATTTTACAGCTGTAATAGATTCTTTATACAGTAGAGGAGGAAAAAGTCACTTCCACAAGCAGGAACTCCCTCTCACACAAAGACTAAAGTGCTGGAGCCAAGAATGCACTGTCTGCATCCAGCTGGCTTTTATATTGGAGTCTAGATATTATTATGTGAAAACACACTGGTTTGTTTGGGTCACTATGTAAAACTTAGAGCAATGTCTTTCCTCATGCAGACAGCGGTGATGCCCACAGAGCCGGTGGCTGATAGGCCCAGTCAGCTGGCCAGGAAATATAAGGATACAGGCTTTTTCATTGCTGCATTTTGTAGGTATGTGAATGGAAAAGAAAGAAAGTAAAGCCACGTGTAAGAAACAGCCTGGCAGGGCCGTGGGATCAAACACATGCAGATATGCCATAATGAGGAGGACAGCAGCTTCTGTGGCCTGAGGAGAAAAACCAGAAGAGATGACAGGTTCAGTCTGCGGGCATGCACAGCATCTCCATAGTTACACATGAAGGAATGGGGATGAGGAAAACAACAGTATAGTTCTGGATTTGTTCAATTCTGTGTTAATAAGATACTTATATGCTATATGTACAGTTACTGGTTGCTGTATACATCCCTCCTCTCCATACTGATTGTATAATGTTCCCTTCCTAACGTGACAAACTGTACCTTGTGTTTTCTTAGGGCGTTTTTTACACCTATACAGTCCCTCCAGAAAAAACGTGATTATGCGATCGCATAATTCAATGCATAATCAGCCAAAGTCTGCATATTTATGCGGGTGCCGCATTTTTTCAAATACGCCGCACTTTCGCCGCATAAATTGACGATTTACGCACAAAATATGCGGGGCTTGCATGATTTCATAATCCCCGCATTTCCGTTGCAAAAAAGTCACATATATCTTAGCAGAAAGTTGAAAAATTTTGCATTTACGTCACACAAGAGCAGCCATTTTCCCCTGTTGCCATGGGAACGTTATGAAGTGACGTAATTACGAGATGTGAACAACATCAAAAAGCAGGGTGTTGTGGAAAATCACTTTTTTTTCTCTTTTTCATCAATCCATCAATCCAATTTCATCAATTTTCCCACAAAAGTTCCCGCAATTTTTGCAAGTTCCTGCAATTTCATCGCATACAATTGCATAAATATCCTGCATATTCCATTGCATCTTTTAAGAAAACGTGCCGCATAATCAAGGACTCCGCATTTTTCTGGAAGGACTGCCTATAGTATGTATGCTCTAGTCCGAATCAATTTATGAGTTTGTAAAGTTGCAGCAATTTCCCCTTGGTTTAGGCTTCGTTTCACATGGAGAGAAATCCAAGCATACCAAAATGCATCACTCATTGGTAAATGAAGAAAATAGAAAGTAAAAGTAAAAGTAAAGAAAGTAAATACAGGAAGAAGGTCCTGCTAGCGCATATTTCTCTCATCTCCGTGGTCAAACCAGCTCATTTCATTGAAATCCTTTTCCATTGTTTCTTCTGAGCTAATGTAAATGTCAAGTCAGAGCTAAATGCATTTAGGAGGTCTCAGTATGCTTGTTTGGTCCGCTTTTGGTGCGCACCCGAGTGCGATTGCTGTATTCACACCTGGCCAAACGAACCGCACCAAGAGGGAAAGTGAACTCTAGTGTGCTGAACTAAATGCGGCATGTGTGAAAGCATGTGTGAAAGTCCTGTTGTGGTTTTTCTGGAACATTATTCTGCATCTTAGACTAAGGGTGTTTTCACACCTGTAGTTCCTTTGCTCTGGTCCAAATCAGTTGATGAGTTTGTAAACTTGGAGCATTTTCTATGAAGGTAAATATGGTGCAAAACGTGAGAGCTTGTAGAATACAATGTGAGAACTTGCAGAACAAAAAATCTGAACTTGTAAATTGAAATTTGCACTTGTAGAAAAAATATTCACAAATGTGTAGATTGATATTTGCATGAACACAATGACAGCTGCAAACTTGTAATGCAACATTTACTCGTGTACTTTTTTTTTTTTTTACTTATGTGCCGCTGCTACCGGTTGCGGGGCTCTTTGTGTCCCGCTGGAGCTCCGACTGCAGGTCGAGGTCGGCAGCGAAGCTTTCTGGCAATAATAGCAATGTTGCTCCGCTGGCCGATCCCCACTGGTGATGGTCCGTCTGCGGCTGCAGGACCTGGAGCTCACCGCCAGAGTTTCAGTTTGACTGTTAAAAAGTGTTAAGATAATTAAAAGGTATTTATTTAGAAGCAGGCTGGTTGGTTAGTTAGCTAACGCTAGCTTGCTATTCCACCAGGCTTCCATGCTACATAGCTAAATAAGCCGGACAGAGTTGTCCCTCATCTGGCGATAGAAACCCTGCTTTCCCCGTTCTGTTGGCTCAGAGCTCCACAGCCGTAGTCCACAGGTACAAATTAGTTTTGCACCAAATGTATCGCAACTAGTGTTGCAAAAGTCGAGGCGCAGATTCTCCACTTTGTGATGCGAGAGAGCACATAGAGTGACAGATTCGAGAGGTTGTAATCACTGAATTGTGGTTGTGATGGAAAATGAACCTGAGTAAAAAAAAAAACGACACGAGTAAATGTTGCATTACAAGTTTGCAGCTGTCATTGTGTTCATACAAATGGTCAATCTACACATTTGTGAATATTTTTTCTACAAGTGCAAATTTCAATTTACAAGTTCTGATTTTTTTTACAAGCTCTCGTGTTTTTTTTCTTTTTGTGACTTCAAATTCATATCACATGTGTGAATATTTTTTACAAGTGCAAATTTTAGTTTTACAAGTGCAATTTTAATTTTACAAGTGCAAATTTTAACATACAAGTTATGCAAGTTCTCACATTGTATTCTACAAGCTCTCACGTTTTGCACCATATTTACCTTCATAATATTCCCCTTGGTTCGGTATTGTTGCACACAGAGAAAAATCCAAGCAAACCAAAATGCATCACTACAAACCACACTTATTGGTCAGATGTGTCTAGGGCGGGAGCAAGAAAGTAAATACAGGAAGAAGGTCCTGTGTTCTGGACTAGTGCATATTTCTTGCATAGATGGTCAAACCAGTTTTCATTTTTCAGACGTTGTTTTGTGAGTGACGTTACTATGTCTGCTCTGCTCTCCGAGACTTCGCTCTTCTTTGCCGCCGTCTGTCTCAACTGGTTTGACCACGGAGACGCGAGTGACGGCGAGCTTAACCGCAGTCTATTTTTTGTGGGAGAAACATTGCAAGCTGCTACAGTTTGCCACATTGCAGAATTTAAAGCACAGCTGACTACAGGAGCCATTTAGCTCAACCTGGGAGAGTCGGATGGCGGTTGGATCACATTTTTTCCACAAATGAAACCGTACTGAAGCGTACCAGAGTTTGTTTGTATCCAGACTATTCTGGTTGTTTCGGTCCGCACAGTGTGATTGCTGCCTTCACACCTGCTCAAACGAACTGCACCAAGGGGGTAAACGCTCCACAGTTTAATTCAACCAAACTAAGCAAGGCAGGTGTGAAACCTTTGCCTTAGTTTTGGAGTGACTACCTGTGTTCCGAACCTGTATTCGGGTTTTGTGTGAGTTGTACTATTGTGTTGTGCTCTTTTCCTGCTGGAACCAGTATTTGTGATAATTCAATTCAATTTCATTTATTTTATTTATGATAAAACAAGTATTTTTGAAAACAGGGTTTTTCCCTCCTTTGTTCTCAAAAAAAGAAATCTGTCCACACAAGCACCATTTAAAAAAAAAAAGCACGGTCAAGAACATGCCAAACCAACAGGCAGCGACATAACCTTAACCCTAAAGCCATGTTGGCAAATCATACAAAGAAGAAGATGTTGGCATGTTGCCAATTCAGAAGCCTGAAAAAAAGCTATTACTGGAAGGCTACCTGGCTGCAATGGCGCATTGATCGCTCCGTTGGGGCATTTGGACGCCTCCATTTCTCAATATAGTGGAAGACTATGTCTTTTCTTATTGGCTGTTTTGGCCTAGCGCCAGGCTGAGATGGGTGTGCCTTAACTGCATCAGAGTTTACAAAAGCGAAAGTTGAGGACAGACTGAGAGAGTCAGGAAGAAAGCCATTTATTTTCTAAATGCCGTAACAAATCCTCCTTTTCCCCATCAAGTTGCGTTAATGTTTTGTCTTAAATGTCTACAAATGCTGGAACATCGAGGGTAATTGATGCCGGTCAAGGACGGAGGTGATTGGAAGACAAAGTGACACTGGAGCCAGGTGACAGGTAGGCCTTCCACTTTACCTTTAGCATGGCGGGCTAGCGCTAGTCTCTGGAGTTTCATATTTACGGGTAAACAAAGCTCTGGAAGCCCTAAACGTAACAATAATATCAAGTTTCCCAGAGTTGTGGTTGTGCCGTGACAACTAACTGTACATTTATGTGAAAACATGTAAAAAGTCCTGATAGCAAGGAAAGGAATATATTCATGACCCATTTTTAAATATTGTTTCCAAACAGTAGGAAACCATTGGACCCTGTTTCACTTCAGGAGAAACCAATGGGCTTTGGGCGAAGTTCCACAGACAGGCTGGGGCAGTCAGAAAGCATTTAAAGACACTAACACACTGTTGGTTAAGGTGTTTTCATGACATCTGTTGACATACAAAATATATAATATGACTATTGCTATCCTTGAACTAAGATTAGGAAGATCCGTTTGCTCCAGATGTTGTAACACTGACCACTTCGCTAACAGATCAAGTCACAGGCTCGTTACCTTCACCTTCAGAAAAGACCATCGAGACCGATCACTGTTCCTCACAGCCAGTAGCTGGAAAAGCCTCTGCTTCCTGGTTCTGGAACATGTACTGTGAAAAAAAACACATGCACGCATACTTTAACCCTAACCCTTAATTTCATAACAAACAATAGAACATTTGTGCTATGTATAAGTTGGATATCTATTATCCAACATCTTTATCATGTGTTCGTTCAGCAGAATGTAATGGTTATGTGATGTTAGAAGTCCTGTCCCTTCATGCAGAAGCTGGGCTGCCAACAAATGCACCAACAACATTAAGTTCACCACCCGACCCATGATACAGCGCTTTTTGCTCCACTTTGTTGCTAATATAGGTGAAGAGCCCTAGTTGTGGTCATCTGGCAATGTGGCCGGGGATAATTCAAACCCACATAGACCAGGTGGCTATTTTCCAAAAGGACATCCACCACATCCTCTTGCATTAAAGTGCTTCTGTTAAGATACATTAACTAGCCAACAGCTCTCGCTGGGTATATTTGGCTGAGAGGAAGAGAAACAGCTGCAGTAATGAAGAACTGAGGATAAAGAGAGAGAGAGAGAGAGAGAGAGAGAGAGAGAAACAGAACGAGAGAGAAACAGAACGAGAGAGAAATAGAATGAGAGAGACACAGAGAGAGGAGCAAATATATGGAGCTGGGCAAGACAAACAGTGGAGCTAATTCTCCAGTCAGGTGCCAATAAACCATTACAGAAGAAGAGGGCACAACGAGTTGACGTAATTAAAAGAGTGCCAGTCAAATCTTATCGATGGATGAGACGGCCAAAGATGAGTTCAAGAGAGTTCAGTGATTGTATTTTGCAACACAGTGGGACACTGTACAACAGCATAATCATTAGGGGTGGGGGGAAAAAATCGATACAGCATAGTATCGCGATATTTTCTGTGGCAATACTGTAACAAGATGAACAAACTGAGAAATGTATATGGGGACATAATTTAAAATTTGGGAAAATTTTGAATTTGGAAAATAAGGTAATAAATTGCAATATATCCCAGAATATTGCAATATGTTTAAAATTGCAATAATATCGTATCGTGACATAAATTTCTTGATGATATTGTATCATGAGGCCTCTGCTGATTCCCACCCCTAATGATCAGTGGATCAGATTTGGGCATCATTAAAAAAACTAACTGCTGTTTGACATGAGGACACATTCCATAAGGCTTATCAAGCAAACAAATCTTCACTACCAAACCAAATCATTTATGATTTCATAGCAACAATTTCCCACCTAACTTCTCTGCTTAAGCTGTTAAATGCAATCTTTAAAAAGCAGAGAGGTTTTGGAGAGGTGCTGTATACTATCAGGCAGTTTTGTACTCTTTCTGCAATGGTTGCTGGTTGTGGGAGAGCTTTACACAACCGCATGAAAGACTATTTACAGTGAGCCCGACAATGTAAAGCCTCACCCTCTATTCAATGCAAGGTGGACAGAAAATTGCACTTCAGCGACATTATTGATTTTTTTCTAGCAAACTTTGAAGAGGGGAGTGGGGGGCAGAATTTTTAGCAATGCCCATGTTTGTATTGTACTGGATCCTGAATCTAAGAGTCACACTGGACAGTTACAGGGAAACCTGTAATCTTGGTCGCAGATGTTAATTTCTCCCCAATTTTAGATCACGTTCCTGCTGGAACATGTCAGGTTGTGTAGTAGTTGGTTTAGAAGCCTTTATTGGTGATTGTTCACAGAGTCCTGTTATATACTCCAGTAGTACAGAGACAGCAAGAGCGGAGTAGGCTCCTCAAGGAAGTGCGCCAGGCTTTGAAGCCCATTTGACATAGTGGCCAAACGGTGGAATTACAACTTCCTGGTCTGTCACGTGATGCAATTTTTTTGAGCGTTACACCCCTCACAAAATGACTCGTATCACTATCAGAATTTGATCCATTTGGTCCAAAAACATTTGGAAAGTCTAGAAAAGACGCACAATTAAATCCTTTAATCCCTATTCAAGTTAGCGGAAACCAGAAGTAGCCGACTCAGCCGGCGGAAGTTTCTAGTGCGCCTGCTCTATGGACTCCATAGTGCGCTACTGAGCAACTCTCATAGGAATGAACAGGGGCCCACCGCCAACACTGCATTCTTATTATACATCCATGGAGCGGAGCAGATGCAGAGACCCAGAAACGCTGACCAATCAGAGCAGATTGGGCTTTTTCGGCAGTATGAGACAAATAAAAAGTGTTTTTTGAACATTAAAGTATGTAAAAAAATTTTTGTAGAAACACAAAATACAAGTATGAACCTCTAAGACAGTGCTCTTTTTGCTCTGGACAACCTGAAAAGATGAAGACCCACCAGGCATGGTGTAGCGTACAACCCATTCTCACTCCCAACTCTTAAAATACAGGGTGCTTGGTCATTGGCTCTCAGCGTCAGATACGACGCAATAAGCACCCTTCTGCGTGTGTATGGAACGCACCGGGCAGAGCAGCAGCGACAGCGGTAGCAAGTAGTATGAAAGAGCACAGGATTTTCACAGTTGGGTCCTAAACCCACCTGTGAAACTGTCCCGTTCTTGTCCCGCATGTCACGTAAACGCAGCTTTTATATGCCCACCATCGATCTTTCCGTAAACCTAAATGCGTCAAAAGTGACGACAATAGTCCCGACCCAGCGCGTTTAGATAGAGCGTGTTTAGATCGGACGCAAAAGGAGATTTTTAGCATCAATAACAACGCTAAAGGCACCTGACCAAGCGTCCGTATTTTACGCGATGGGAGTGAGAATGTGTTGTGGTGTAGGAAGATGTCTGCTGCTCATAAGTAAAAAACTTCTAAATGAGTTGATGTTTTGGTTCAGTCTCAGGCTGTGCAGACAGACAGACAAAGTTAGCAAGTAGCTGTTGAATGTTTAGCTGCTAATGAGAAAAATATTTTTCTCAGGAGTTGGTGTAGACAAAAACAGACCTAAAGGGAGTGGGGGCATATTAGGGCTGCACAATTAATCGCAATTTTATCCAAATCGCAATAACGACTACTGCAATATCCAAATCGCAATGTTTGTTAAAAGCATAACATGTGTCAAACACTTCTGAATTAAGTATTGTGGTGCTCCAGCCTACAAATTGTATCCTACAGACTAACTGTTTTGTACAGATCCTTGAAAAAAATCACATTATAATCATTTAATTTTTTTTATTTTAATATTTTTCTAGGAACATAAGAATAATGATACAAAAATTTAATTCCCTCCAATATTGTGGATCATATCGCAATACGAATTTTCCTCACATCGTGCAGCCCTAGTGCATATGCATTTTAATGGGAATCATATTTCGTGATCCCCGAACGCTGGCGGTAGCGAGTAGTTGATAAGGCGAAAGTCCGCATAGGGAGGTTGGTCGGTGTGGTGGATGGGTCAGAAAACACAGGACTTTCATCCCGGGGATCGTGCCCCGCGTGTGGCAGCTCCTTTGTCGGCGTGTCCCGCGTGTGACGGTTCCTTTCCCCGTTCTTTTTTTTTCCTAACCCCAACCGTCTCGTTATTGTGGCGTTTCATTTCCCCGTTGTGGTGTTTCGTTTCCCCGTTGTGGTGTGCCCCTGCGGCCGTGGATCGTGTCCTGCGAGTGGCGGCCCGCGAGTGGCGGCCCGTCCCGTTGTTTTGGCCGGCGTGTGGCGCCTCATTTCCCCGTTGTCGCGTCCCCCAGAGCAGGTTCGAAAAGCGTGACCGCGTTCAAAAGTCGTTGCATATACACAAAAAAACGTCAAAATCGTAATCTGTACACGAATTTATGAATCAAAATAACGTGACTATTACACGACCTGGCGTGAGACCGGGTTGACTCAATAGGCAATGTAATACTTCTAGTGTCATATACATCTTGGGATAACAGTAAAGTAGTTAAGCAGAGGAGATGCCATTACGTTGCATGATTAAAAGAAGCAGGTTACTCCTGAAATCCTCCTCCAAGCTCTGTCCAAGTGCAGCTCTCACATTTATAACTTACTGATTTGAGGTTGGACTCCATTTCAGTGAAGTTCCACTCAGTCAGAGGCAGGCTTAAACTGAAGGGCTACAGAGAGAGAGAGAGAGAGAGATAGAGAGTGAGGAGTGAGAAAAACATTTATCAGTCTAGGTCAATATGAACAGTTCATCTCAGTGGCTGTTTAAGCAGTGACAGACACAACTACCAGTTTGAAATTTCAAATATTGGACACATGCACTACATGCAGTTAAACAAGTTGTATAGCACAGATCTACTGACATCCATAACAGCGCTGGTCCCAGCTTCCACAGTACTCTGCTGATGGCTCCTGAGCAGCAGCTGCTGCAGCTCTTCCAGGCTCATATCCACATTCTCCACTGCATCTGAAACTTCCACTCTGCAAATACACATAAACACACACACACACACACACACACACACACACACACACACACACACACACACACACACACACACACACACATATTAATATGTAATATATATACACTCAGGGTCCCTTGCTCACTGCTTGCATTACTTTACAAACATCTTTGTGTACATTGAATTCTCTACTGTATGTCTGCCTATCTAGATTGAAGAACTACCTGTCTAGGGCAGGTCTCTTGCTCCTCTTCTCCATCATAGAAGCCACAGAGCCCCTGCCCTCCAGGACAGACTGGACCATAGCGACGGGGAGAACAGGAGGTTCTGAGGAGCACACCTCACAGGAGGAGGTCAACGCTACAGCCTCTCCTCCCCCTAAGCTGCCTCCTTTCCCTCCTCCTCTCACTCCTGGGCTTACTGGCTCTTCTTTGATTAGCATCATGCACTTCTCCCTGTTGGTAGAGTCAAAAACTGTGAGTCAAAAGATAACTACGGTAGTATTAGGTGGGTCAAGAAAACCTTGAAACAGGGTTAGTTTTGTTCACTTTGCCATGTTCTATCACGCTCATCTCCATTAGATAAGCCTGCTATCAGTTTGATGCATAAACACCAACTTCCTCATCATACTCACTGTGCTCTACTCTGAATACACTTTCTCGAGATAGAGATATAACACATTTTGAGACTGTTGTTTCAAGCTACACATTGCCTACGACAAGTTTTATGATCCAATATCCATGACCTCTTTCACAACATCCTAGACTCCTACATGCTGCAATAGCTGTAGAGCTAATTGTGGGGGTTACTTTTATGGGAACTAGTAATGTTACAGTATATTGCATCACTCACCTAGTCTCATCAGGCTGCATCTGGAGGGCCATACTGGCCTGAGACATGTCAGTAACATCTGATATAATTGGTCCTCCTGTGAGCCCACTAGTAGAGCAAGAAGCGGTATCACTGGAAGGCTGAGGAAGAAGAGATGACTGTGATGTGTGTTTGCTCTTGTCTCTTCTAGTAAAAACTCTCTTTTTTCTCATTTTAGGCCCACAGTGTTGCTCATTTACAATTAATACAGATTCACAGCAGGCCAATACTGTCCTACAAAACACAACAAATACATAATTTGGTTGTTGACTGAAACCACAATCAAAGGATTTGTTTTACTGTATAAAAAGAATGTGGCACATGAAAGTATTTCCATGAAAACAGCATATACCATTTGCAGTAACTACAAAATGGAGCTAAAAACCAAGTCTAACTGCACTTTAGCTGGGCAGTTACTGCATTTTGGTTATGTAGAGCGGCCCAGGCAGCAATAACTGTACGGTGGCTTGATAATATCTGGGCTATAAAAACCCACCGTCGCACTTACTGCACTCTTACAGAGAAACAGACAACTAGACAGCCTAAGCAACAGAGTCAAGTTAAAGCAAGTTGGTAAGATACAGTAGCCACAAGCTAGCCTTGGCTAAAGCTTAATGTACCCCCCCCAACCCTCCCTAGCTCGCTCTTTAATTAAAAAATATACATTTTGATGAACCAATATCTTGTCGGTAATTCAGGTTGATATCCACAATTAGTAGCTAAATCTAGTTTTAATGGAGAGGAGAAAAAAACCCGCTAAATTAAATAAAATTAAACAAAATTTTAAAATTGTAATTTCCCCACTGGGGATCAATAAACAGTATAAATTAAATTAAATTAAATAGGTTTGGCTAACAAGCCTAGCTTAGTAGAGGAGCTTTGCCAGCTCAGCTTTTGGCTGCTTTGATGACATTTATATTATTTGATGTGTTGTTATTAAAGGTATGGATTTAAATCTCATATTTTAATTTATAGTACACAGACACATAGTAAAACGATGTAAAAAAGTATGTGTTACTGCACACTGCCTCCCTCTAGTGGTGATATAACATAACAGCTAGACTGATGGCAGCCGGTTAAAGAAGAATGATGTCCAGATAATATATATTTGCTGTGATGTAGTGGATATGCCATGTCATAAGAACAGATAAAATAAAAGTCGGAATGCTGAATGATACCTTCTGTATTACGAATGGTGTGTGGTAAATCAACTGAACAAATGTAAACATGGCCAAGCAATTAGAAAGGCCAGCCAGTAAATTTAAAGTTGGTGTTTACTGCATGTGGCTGCCAGTGCCATTTGTGCTAAATGTGGAAGGTCAGCAGCACAGTAGCTTACTTATTATAGTTCCCAGCAAAATGGTCTCATTGACAAAAGGCTGCAGAGCACTGACACTTCTATAGGACAGTCATTTTTGGTTATGTTATTTATGACTCTAAAAAAAGATCCAAATATAGATAATCTCATTTGATACATGTTTACTGGACTTTAGGGGTTATGAAGCACAGTGGTAATGTATCACTTTCATATTTCCTCACCGACTGGATGTAGAAGGGCTCATGCATGGGCTCCATTGGGTGACTATGGCTGAACTTGGAGGCAGGAGGGCTGGGAGAGCCATCGTCCAACATTAAGGGCCTAGAGACATTTGTTTTCAATCAATTACACATTGGCAGTCAATCACAGCAGGGCATCATCATCATCATCATCATCATCATCAGAGTACTAATTAATGAATGACTATAACCTGTTGCAGATGGAAGCTTTGCAGATCGAATTACCGTGACTTTGCGCTAACACAAAAATCACTTCCAGGGTAGACGATTAACAGTTGATTTGAAATGCGGAGATATGTGAAATCGACAAACTTGTTGACTTGTAACTGTACTTTTTATAGCTATACAGTTAAACACGGTGGTCCGACCTATCTGACGTTTGCTGTGCTTATTTTCTGCGCTGTGTTGATTTGCTACGGTCTTTGATAAACCAAATTTAGCGTTACAACAGCAACATCTCATTACCGGTTGGACTGACTGCTAGTTTGGGTGGTGTCATTTTCTTTAGACTGTGGCACAACAGGTAAATTAGCTCTCCAAACTAATGTTAGTGAAAGTCTTGACATGTGAACCCCTCAAACATGCATTTTAGATGAACAAGATGAGAGTTTATCCAGATGTTTTTTCGTCCCCGTTTGCTAAGCGCCGTAAAATTAGATGCGCGGTACTTGTACGGTTTTCTACCCGGATGTTAGTGGGTCTGTTGGGTAGACGTCAGTTTAGTTTACTTTTAGTATTTTTTGAAAGTGCTGAATGGTACAAATGTTGCATTTTGTGTAGCATATATCACTTCTTCACCACACTGCTGTGTATCACTACTGTGTATCACTGTTGATGCTATATGTTGCTGTCACATAATTTCAAATGCATGACATGACGACGAAAGGTCATCGACTCTCTATGGAATTTGTACACTGCACATTTAGAGCTAAGTTTGTTGGTCCACATACATTTCTCTCGATAACATGATAGAAAGGTGACATTGAATATGAATACTACATGCTAGCAGCATGGCTTTAGAAAGGGTAAAATACTTGCAAAACTAATGCAAAACTTCAACTGAACTGCTAATTAGCAAATGTTAGCATGCTAACCCACTAAACTAAGAATAAGGTGAACATAATACACATTGTACCTGGTAAAGATCAACATGTCAGCATTGTTATTGTGAACACAATAGCATTTGCTGCTGATGTTAGCAACAACAGTTTCACAGAGCTGCTAGTCTTTGTTTTTTGGAGCACTTTTTGCCTTTTTAGATCATGTGTTCATGTGGAGTGGTGACAGGAAATGAGGGGGGAGAGAGAAGGGCCGAGTGAGTCATGAGAGTGGGAAGATGCTAAACACAGATGGTGGACATTCAGAGAGATTAGGAAAGCTAGGCCATTAAACACGGGGCAAAATTGCACCTTTGCAAAGGTAGCATATGAGGTATATTAACATCCTACTTTATTCTGATCATTCTATAACTTGTATTTAGGCCATATCTGAACTATCTATATGTAGCTAGAAGTGATGAACTTTAGCCTGGGGCCCTCCAGGACAGAGCCAGTTGGCATGAAGCCATTGGTCAGTTATCGATCCCACCCCAATTCATGGAATATACACATGTGGTCCACACACAAAGAACTTTAGAGTGACTTTTGAGAATATGAGAAGCTGTCCTCTCTGAGCTCTGCAGGGCTTGTACAAGATGCTGATTTCTTCGATGTAAATAAACCTTTATAATCAAGAAACAGTGTCGGTGGATTCCTGTCCATACAGCAACGCATCATCGCTACCAATTACACTACACATACTAACCCTGAAATATACGTTTCTATAGCACTTTTGTGTTCCAGCGTGCCTTTCCTTTCTCATGTCGGCCTTGTTCACACTCCACAGCAAAGCTGAACCAGCATTTTACACACAGGCTGTAGCAGGGTCATGCACTCTGCTCTGCCTTCACTGTGTGTGCGTGCGTGCATGGGTCAGTCAGTGTGTGTGTGTGTGTGTGTGTGTGTGTGTGTGCGTGTCTGACTGACTGATTCAGCACTTGTCTCCATTCACAGTGCTTGTTGAGTTAGATTGTTCAGTTTGTCAGCTGAGCCAGCCCTTCCCTCTGCCCCACTGTTTGTCTCACTTTTGTTGATTGCTCCACTGTGTGTGTGTGTGTGTGTGTGTGTGTGTGTGTGTGTGTGTGTGTGTGTGTGTGTGTGTGTGTGTGTGTGTGTGTGTGTGTGTGTGTGTGTGTGTGTGTGTGCGTGTGTGCGTGCGTGCTTGAGTGCGTACATGCGTGTGTGCTTGCATGCATGTACTCACAGCTTTCGCTTTAGGCCCACAGTGCTGGGTGGGTTGGACTGCATCTGGCTGAACAGAAACTGAATCAGCTGGCAATGAAAAAGCACAACATGAATCAGCATCGTCCTCAAACAAACAGACACACAGACACACACACACACACACACACACAGGAAAAGTGAAATAAGTTGTATGACCATACCATAACCCACCCTGTGCCATCCTATCAAAACATGTTAATGATCTTCCAATAAAAAAACAGGGTCTGACACAACATTTTGGGATTCTTTTTGGATGTATGGATCTTATACAGTACTGTAGTTGTCATATTCTGTATGACCAAATAATCTTTCTTTATCTATAATAATGTATCATATTTTGTAGGTTTATCTGATCTATGTTTTGTATGTAAAATCAAAGCGACTTGGAACTCTAGCTGTTAGTTAATAAATGTGGTGAGGTAAAAAGAACAATATGTCACACAATTGCAGATCTCTGGCTGGTTGCATCACTTATAGTAGTAGTAGTAGTAGTAGTAATGGTAGTTAGTGGTAGGTAACAGAAGAAGTGGTAATACTACTGAAATGTAGCCCTGGATTATACCTTTAATGAGTATGAGTATATGTATATGTACACATACACACTCAGTCACTCACTCAAAACATGCATATACACACTATTTCATTTGTTTCAACACAGATACAAGTTATTGTTTATGGCACACACACACACTGACACTCAACACTCACTCACACACACACAATCTCACACAGACACACACACACACACACACACACACACACACACACACACACACACACACACACACACACACACACACACACACACACACACACACACACACACAGACTTACCTTGTTAATGACTTTCTGTTGCTGTGTGTGATTCTGTCTTAGTGAGACCACCTCTCTCCACAGCACTTCATTTTGCCTGCACACAGGAGGAGGAAGAGAGATAAATAGATAGATAGATAGATAGATAGATAGATAGATAGATAGAAGAATCCTTAAAAGTTGTTTCCATTTTCACCTGGTTAGAAATCTGAAGCCTATTACAGTTTTTTCCAACTGCTTACACACAAAATCTTTTCATGTCACACAATTTTTGAAACCTCTCACTCAAAGTGCAAAACTACCCAGCAAATCTCCAAAACCATAAGCTATTTCTCAGCCTTTCACTCATCTTTCAATTGCATAAAACACTTTTTTCAAAACATTACACACAATTCTCTACCTAAGACACAAAAATCTAACAGGAAGTGACTTGCTATCCATTTCTAAACACAGCCAATCAAAATGCTATACTTATTTACCAGGGCACACACACACTCCTCACATTTGCAAACACATTATGTTATAACTGAACACTAACCAATCATTGCTTTAGTATAGGCCTATACAAAGGTCCAAGGTCAGATTACCAGTTTTGAACAATGGATGCCAACAATAGACAGAGAGCAAGGGGAGGAGGAGGAAGAGACAGGGGATAACAACGAGGAGGAGGAGGAGGGAAGAAGAGTAAGAAGGAGAGCCATCTCTGATGAGATCAGGGAGAGAAGCCCATCTTGAGTAGCTTTACAGTGGCGTCCATACAGCATGCAACTATCTAATGACTATTTCAGCATTACAAATCAATCAGACTTTGTTTTGTACAAAGTGAATACAATTCTGCCCCCCCCACACACACACACACACACATTTGATGCAAATGCTTCATTTTGAGATGTGTTTATGGTATTTTGAATGCAGTGTTTCATTTTGAAGGAGATGTGAGGCATTTAGCATTTTGTGTGTACAGTTTTAGGAATTGTGTGTAGAGTTTTGAAAAAAGGAGACATAGTTTTGAAAACGTGTGTAAGCAGTTGGAAAAAAGAAAGTAACTTGTTTTACAGGCAATCAGTTGATCTGCTCTAACACAATAATCTGGATAGGTACATATTTTGTTTCTATTTCCTAGTGATTGACATATTGACACACACATTGCAACAGTTTAATAGCCTCCAAATATTTTCTTCCTCACAATTCTGGCCTTGAATACAAAGGTGAAGTCCCTTCCTTTTCTGATGGACCCCATGGGACCTTATCTTAAAATATCTATATATATATATATATATATATATATATATATATATATATATATATATATATTTGGTAGTGCGTTTGAATTGAGCCATGAATTACACATATGATGTTCCTCGATTTAAAAGATTTTGAAAGTTAAGAAAGTAACCGTTTGTCGTAGTACCACTTCATTTTTGTGTGAAACCGAATATCTCGTCTCACACAATTTATGTCACCTTGCTTGCTGCCCAGCTTGCTTGCTAGCTAGCTAACTTGGCTGTGTTACACAACCTATGTAATGTTATCTTACCTAATGTGTTGTATCCAGCGTCTTTCTATCAGCCAAGAAAGGAAAGAACGAGCGAGACCTGTTTTTTTCCGAAATAAGTTCCCATGGTGGTCCACAGGAAGGTGAGGGACTTTGCCACTTTATTCTAGAGGTCCAGTTTCTGGGATGTTTTTAATAAAGATGCCACCCTTTCACCTGCCACTGAAGAGTGTGCCTATTTACCCTTACCCTTAAAGAGTCCTCCACGAAATTAGCATTGCGCTACTATAATGGTGTTAGGTTCTTTATTAAAGAATTTAAATTGATGCAGCAGAACTAAAGATATGTTTTTTTTCCATGTCAAAACCTGGCGACTCCATTACCCACAATAAAACTCCACCAACAGTTGGCTCAGAATTTCAGGTATATTGTGCTAGTAGTGGCTAATTTAGGCTTGAGCTGTTACCATCAAGCAGAGATGAGGAGTGGGCTCCAGAGGTTTGGTAAGGTCACTTATTTCTTAATCCACACACTCAGATTTTTTTTTCATTTTCAAATTTGTAGTCTTCGGACCCAACCGATGCTGACTCAAGGAAAATCACTTGAGGGAAGTTAGCAGATTTCACGCAGCTCTCTCTTTAAAGCCTCAAAAGGCAAGTAAAGTAAGAGAAGTAAAGTGAGACCTCTTCCTGCAGCTCTCCCTCTCACCTCTCTGTCGCACGGGCATGTAGAAGAGCCAATAGGAACGCTCTATCTCTCTGAAATTACCTGTGATTGGGCAAAGTCTCCCGTGATGGGCTACATTTTCTAAATCCTAAAAACAGAGCCAAGGGCGGATGCACAAGTCTAGTTTTCACTTACACCACTTAAATAATATGCTTAAAAGTTAATATGGAATTTTTAACAAACTATGCCAAAAAACAAATTGCCTATCACAGCTTCAAAACAACTAACCCTGCAATCTAATTGAAAGGTTAATGGGATTAGCATGTAATTTAATATTGGTGTTTGACTAAAACAAGACTTATGGACTTATTGTTCATCACACACACACACACACACACACAAAATGTATCGTGAAAGAATCAAATCGGTACAAAAGAAAATTGTCCCAGCCCTAGTAAGTACAGAAGTGCACGATTTGAGAAACAGCAATTGTGTTTATACACTATTTTAGTTATATTGCTACCTCTAGACAGTTCACCCCAAGGTGGTGCATGTGTGATCTTGTTGAGACATGTAAAGAAGAGACTAACAGTTATTTTGCTTTTTCCACTGTGTGATGGTAGCATGGTAGGTGCGAATTGCTCAGCTGCTATCGCCCCACCTTATTTTCTAGTAAGCTACTCAGAGTATTGTCACAAGCATATGCCTGGAGAGCAGTCCCAGGCTGGGATATTGGGAGGGACAGGTCTGTGTTTTTAGGATTGTCTTACAAGACTTTCAAGGATGTGCAAGTGCAGTCCAACCTTCAGAGTGAATTGAGGCAAAAAAGAGCTTGAAAACTCAGCTGTGAGCTCTCTCTCTCTTTCCGCACAGCTTTTGCAGCAGCTCACTCCATTCCATCTGTTTTAGGAATGGAGATTTTCTTTTCATCATGTGTGCACAAAATATTAAAGACAAAAGTCTGTGTCAGAATATATTGTGAGAGAACATTGTCCACGCCTACATGCACGGCCGAACATGTGCACATGCACACATCTGGTCATCCTTTCTAAGAATGTGGTTATTGGTGTGTGTGTGTTAGTCAGGTGAGCAGGTGAACATTCTCTCCTCGCATAAGCACAATACAGAGCACAATGCAGCTCCACCACACAATAGACACACAGCAGCTATTTTGAGCAACAATAGCCTCTAGAAAAAAAAGTCAGTTCATCCACTGGGTGTTTTGTTCCAACTTAGCAAGAGGAATAACATTTCTCTCTTCTCACATTCCCCCCTAAATTATGATTAAAAGGGGGTGGGGGCATCACGACTGTATAAGGCATCACTTCTGTATTTTCTTCACAAAACATAAAGAATCTTTGCCATTAAGGTTTTCATTTTTACAAAATTGTTACGCCATGACTCAGTGGACAAATTTAACTGTCAAATCAAATACGTTTTTGAGATCTGTTTGTAAAATATTTTGTGCCGATTGCGCCCTACTAATGTGTCAAATTGACCTGACCTGAGAATTTTTGTTTTTATGTACATAACCTTTACACCATATCCGCATTAAACTGTAAGGGGGCCCATGGGCAGAAATGTGTTGTAGGGCCCCTTTTGACCCCCATCTGTCACATGTGCACTCTGTGCATTGGGCATGTACTCTGTCACTTCCAAGTTCCTATTGAGTGGAAATCAGCTCTGCATTAAAACTACAAAAGGGGCTGTGTTGGTGAGAGCATCCTGTTTCAGAAACTGGTGAGATAATGAAATAAGAAGAATACAGTACACACACTGCAGACTATACATGGCAAATTATAATATTTACTGAAACACGCTGACACCAACCAGTAATCCTGACTACTACCTGATCCTGGGTTTCCTATGTGTCATTTAATGGAAAGCAATTTTATTCAACATATGCAAAATATTAACCAAAATAATCCAGGTCTAAAAACTAGACTTAAGGTCCCTCTACAAGACAGGGTCTCAAGATAATGTTATAATGCAGGGCCTGTGTATTTGCAATTAACCAAATAATATACAACCAATCAAAAGAAATTGTAGGTGGAACTTTTGAGGTCCCTGAGGATCTATAGATACAAAATCTCTATACTCACTGTTTCATGTCCTGCATCTGACACTCCATGTTGTCCTGTTGTGTTCTGAGAAGCTGGACTTCATACAGCAGTTTACTGAGATCCTCCTGGCGAACTTTGGTCTCCTCACTCTTCACTATGGATACCTGAACACACAGTACAGCCTAACTCGGTAACATACTCAGATACAGCACATACAACCACGCATTCCCTCTGCTGTTTGTGAGCAGAGAAATTCAGTGGAGTTGTTAGCCACACTAAGAGCATGGCTCTAGGGATGGCAGTCTGTCCACTTTGGTCTCGGGCAGATTGCCAACAATTTTTTTCGGACAGTCATGGTCCCCAGAGGATGAACCCTAATGACTTTGATGATCCCCTGAGTTTTCCTCAAGCGCCATCACGAGGCTAACATTTGTGGGTTTGAGTAAAATATCTCGACAACTATTTGATGAATTGTTAGGCAATTTGGTACATTCACGTCTTACCCTGGTAACCTTACGCGCCAGATGGTTTGTTACCCAGAACCATCGGAGAAGCGGTCATTGGAGACTTTTTGGAAAAGGTATTGCACTGTCAAAAAAGATGTTAAAGGTGATTGGATGAAAAATCGCATCTATCAGATCTGCCATTTTTGTTCTGAACGAACAGTAACAGAAGGTAACCCCCTTGTGGCGCCCTAATTGTAATAACTTTTGTAATCCTTTCGCTATTCATCTAGTGGAATTACTGAGTCAACATTTTTCAAAAGCAAAAACGAATGTTTCCCGTCAGTATCAGGTGTAATTTGTCCAATCTGAGTTTTCTGTTGCACAACTAAAACAACTTTTGAACGTACACACGTTCCACCAAAACACGTTCCTTCCCGAGGCTATTTTTCAGCGGCATGCTGGTTCTGTCCGGCGCTTAGCGACGCCCATGACGATTGCGATTGGTTTAAAGAAATGGCAATAAACCAGAGCATGTTTTTCTCCCATAATACAGTCATCTAATGCCATTAGAATTAAGATTACAATCTACAAATTAACATTTCAACAAAATTTAGACATCTGCACCAACAACAAACTGATTTAAGAAAAAAAAGGAAAGTAGAATTCACACGCCTCTGTTCAATTAAATTAAAGGTCCCATGGCATGAAAATTTCACTTTATGAGGTTTTTTAACATTAATATGAGTTCCCCCAGCCTGTCTATGGTCCCCCAGTGGCTAGAAATGGTGATAGGTGTAAAACGAGCCCTGGGTATCCTGCTCTGCCTTTGAGAAAATGAAAGCTCAGATGAGCCGTTTTGGAATCTGCTTGTTATGAGGTCATAACAAGCAAGGTTACCTCCCCTTTCTCTGCTTTGCCCGCCCAGAGAATTTGGCCAACCCATGAGAGAGAGACATCATGGCTTTCAAACGAGAAAAGTGGCAGTTGGTCAAGGCCACACCCCCACCCTCCACCTTGCCCCTCCCACTCTCCTCCTCATTGTGGGACTGGCTCTATTGGCTGTAGTTCTGCACCAAAGCTGAATTTCGGGAAAGAGACTTCAGATACAGTATTAGGGGACCACTAAGGTTTATATAAAAGCATCCAAAGAGCACCATGTCATGGAACCTTTAATTTTACTTTGATAATTCTCCATTAAATCCATACCGTGCAGCTTGCCGACAAGGGAATGACCAGATACCGCTAAAGACCGAGCCGTCTGCCCACAAAGGGTCAATGGGCAGCCACTAGCCTGTATAGCTCCTGCTAGCTTGGTTCTCTCTTACGTTTCTTGTCCGAAAGTCCACTTTTACAGATCGCGTTTCTGTCTTTTGGTAGACGATGCATTACTCCTGATTACATTGCAAAGCATCATGATGGATTATTTAAAATTATAAAACTACCAAGTTACCAACAATTGCAAGTACTTGATCACTGCTTTCATTGAATTTTGGGTATTCAATGGTTTCAAAACAGCCTTCTAACTAAACTTTGACATACACACGTCTGTGATTATCCATCAACATAATATTAGTCCAAATAATTCAGAATTTCAAATTAGGAATCATTTCCTATAAATTACATTTATAGACCATGAATTCCAAAAATAAAAGAAAAACTAGTGGTAATAAGTTGGTGTTAGTGAAAAATAGTGTTAAAATTGCTAAAAAAAACAAACAAAAGGGACAAAAACATCAGAAAATGTGTCAATAACAAAAACAAAACAAAAATGTTGATTTTCAATTTTGACCCGAGAGGACAACAC
This sequence comes from Perca flavescens, assembly GCF_004354835.1. Classification (NCBI taxonomy): domain Eukaryota; kingdom Metazoa; phylum Chordata; class Actinopteri; order Perciformes; family Percidae; genus Perca; species Perca flavescens. The sequence continues at coordinate 5,237,903 of NC_041338.1, read as the reverse complement.
AAGGGTTAAGATACTTTCTGGTCAGTTTGCCTTTGGGACATTGTGTGTGTGTGCATTTTTCTGTGTGTCCATACCTTCCTCTTTATGTGTTCCAGCATGTGTTCGTGTCCCTGGAGGAAGTACAGATGCTGGAACTCTGTGTCGTCTCTCTCAGGTTTCACCAGACCGCTCTGCTCAATGTTCACCACCTTACGGAAACCATCTAGATGCACACACACAAGAGCAAACACACACAAAGTATAAACACATACTGCAATTGAGAGAAGAGAAGAGAAGACAAGAGAAGACAAGAAAAACAAGACAAGATGAGTGTACTCACACATGTTGAGCTGTCGAACAAAGCTCGCCATATTATTGTGTTTAAAGTACTTTGGCAGAACTTCCTTGGCAAAGCGTCCCTGGTCAAACACATGGAAACTTGTCCCAGACTGAAATTGAGAACAATCAGGAAGTGTAGTTAGTTTACAACATCTCTGCTTATATCCCATTCAGTGTCAACAGAGGCAACATTTATAGTCAAGACAGAGCCCTGGAACCTGTAAATGATGGATCAAAGTTTTTCTATTAGGTCCATTTCTAGTGAAATATTTTACTTTACAATCAACATAATAACTTGACTTGTCTGGTTACTGATTAACTTTTTTCTCATTACTATTGCTTTACTATTGTTTTCAGTGTGACTGAAAACACGTTTTTTTCTTTGAGATGCTAAAACCATATATTATTATATAATTATTATATACCTTATATTGGTCCAGAAAATCATTCAAATATCAAAGGAATCATTGTTCATGACCTGTTTAAATTACAACACAGGGACATAAAAAAAAAAAATATATATATATATATTTTTTTTTTTAATAATTATTTTTTATTTAAGATCCCATTATGTCATGGTTGTATGTTTCTGTTTCCTGTTTTATTTTGAAATCTTTTTTATCCCTTGCCTTGTCTAGTTTTACTTCCTGTCTTTAGTTTTCCAGCCCTTGTGATTGTCTTATTTGTTTCACCTGTTTGCCCGGCCTAGTGTCACCTGTCCCTTGTTAGTCCTCGTTACCTGGTTTATTTAGTCTCTGTTCTGTCTTTTGCTACGTTTACACATGGCCGGCTATTTTCATAAAGGGACATTTCAACCTCTCGGTTTTCTGAAAAGTGTTTGTTTACATGTACCCGTGTATATATGCCGTCAATGCAGTCAAGAGCACGCCAGACCTGTAGGTGGCAGTGTAACGAGAAGCTCAAGCCCACGTTAGCCAATCAGAATCCCGACAATAGCAACAACAGCAACCAATCACGTCCTCTTTCTCTCTCTCGGCTGCCTAAACCTCCGTTTGTCTCAGTTTACATGGAAACGTGCAAACTAAGTTTTCCAAAATCTCCACTTTGGCCGGAGTTTTTAGAAATAATCGTTTTCTGTGATAAAAACAGGGTTTTCGTGTAAATGAGAGGCCAAACCGCAGGAAAATATCTGTGTCTTCCCTTCGTGTAAACGGGGCCTTTGTGTCTTGTCGGATTATTGTTTGCTGTTCGGTGTTTCTCGGTTGTCCTTGTCAGTGGATTGCTTGTCACTGTTCTGTGTTTTGCCTGTTCCTGTTTTTGGCATTCTGCTTGTACCTATTTTTGGATCTGACTTCTGTTCTTGGGACACCTTTTGTTAGTATGGACCTTATTATTTGTTCATTAAATCCTCAAAGCTCACACTGCCTGTCCGTCTCTGCATTCGGGTCCTACATTCTCTGAAACCCTAACACATTAGTTGTTATGGAAGTAACAACTATTCTTCCTGGGGTGCACACAAAAGATAAAACAAAACAAGACAATAAACGTTACATATTATCAATACAATAAATAAAAACTACTGTATATATTTAATAATTCCACATGAACAATAAAATATAGTTCTACTGATACATTCACATTTCCTTCTCAACAAATGTTCAACACACTTAACCAATGGACACATTCGCACTTAGGTAAACAACAGTACATTAATCCACATTCACATCCCCAATATCATATGGCGTTTAAGATGATTTCTCTTTGACTAATTGCTAATTTTACTCCCTTTTTAAAACTGATCTCACTTGTAATCTGTGTTAAAGGTCCAATGTGTAAGAATTTCTCCCATCTAGCGTTGAGCTCATATATCGCAATCAACTCTCTCGCACCACCAGTACGTATTACAGCTACGGTGGCCTTCATGCTTCAAAATTGTTGGTTTCAAGTATTCCTATCCTTCAAGTATACATCTCTTGTAAAGGTGTGACGAGATCTCATCCCCACAATTAAAGGAACACGCCGACTTATTGGGACTTTAGCTTATTCCCTGTATCCCCCAGAGTTAGATAAGTCCATACATACTCTTCTCATCTCCGTGCGTGTTGTAACTCTGTGTGACGCACCCACCGCTAGCCTAGCTTAGCACAGATCCTGGAGATAACCGGCTCCATCTAGCCTACTGCTCCCAATAAGTGACAAAATAACGCCAACATTTTCCTATTTACATGATCAGAGGTCACATGAGACACAGCCATCTTATAAACGTATACAAACTGGGAACTATATTCTCAGAAGGCGAAGCACTGCAACTTCTGCTACTTGGGCGGAGTGATTTGCTCGCAGCACCTGAGAAGCCCCGTGGTGAGGAGCAGAGAGTAACCACGGTGCTTTTCAGGTGTTGCGCTAATCACTCCGTCAGACAGAGTTACGACACTCACACAGATGAGAAGGGTATGTATGGACTTATCTAACCCTGGGGTATACGCTAAATAAGCTTAAGTCCCAATAAGTCACCGTGTTCCTTTAAACGTGACAAGATTTCTTGTCAAGGTAAAATATGTCTCGCGATATCAGTACAAAAGTGCAGAGCAGCAGCTTTGAAATTAGCATAGAAGATCCCCCTCCTGTTCTCCAAAATTGACTCAGAGTTTAATTTTGCAGAGTGATAACGGAAGAAAAGACATGCCTGTAAAACCCACCGCCGCTCTCTCTCTCTCTCCCTCTCTCTCTCTTGGCCAAGACACACACGTGTCTGCAGCGTGCAGTTTACTGTGGCGCTGTCTCGCGCAGACCACTCGCTATCTCTGTTAAAATGAGTCCGTAAGCGGACAGCAAAACCTAACTTTACTTTTAATGAAAAAAGAACAACAAAGAGAAATGTTCTCCGTTCGTCCTATAATGGTCATAAATCAATGCTAGAGTAGCCTACTTCCTTGTTTATTGCTGCAATTCATAAAATGAAGAGGAGGAGAAAAGAGCATCTGTCCTCACAAAAGTCATCTGTTGAGTGTTTGATGGTCATTTATTTGTGCCCTAGAATGCAATCAATGTGAAACAATAGTAAAATAAGCTTTATTTCTCTCAGTCTACTGTACAATGACAAATTCAAGTACAAAACATTTGGTCTCAACTACTGCCAGAAAACGCTTAGTTATGTTGTAACCTTGGTCTTCTGAGTGAAGAGAGATCTCTCCACCATACATATGGAATAAGTAACAGTGTATCTGTTAATTATACAGGAGAGAAGCCAGTTATCTGAGTTTGTGGCAAAACCTTTCAGTGCTTGGTTTTCATTTTGGGACTTTCGATTGAATAAAGGACCATTTTCCAGTCTTATTTCTTCATTGTAGTTTTCTGTAAAATAGTATAAAAATCTCGTCTTGCCTCGATCTCGTGAACCCAATCTCGTGTCTCGTCTCGCTTCGTGAGCTGGGTGTCTTGTCACACCCCTAGTAACTTGAGTTTGTGGGTGATAATGTTCTACATCACCAACTGTCACCGGATGGATACTCTATGTGAAATAATGCTACCTAAGTGATGAAAGGAGATAAGGAGGTAATATATTTTCACCAGAGCGCATGATCTATTCATCAACAGCCAAATTCAGCTCAGTCAGCCAATCAAGCAGACTCTATCTCTCTTTCTCTCACTGTGAGTGATGAGTCATGCTCTCTCTCCCAATGTTACAGTCTTACCAAACAACTGCAGTAGCTCTGTTTTACTCTGAAAATCAGTATTGTGTAAAGTATTATAAATTCTTTACATTGGGAGATAGCAAAACCCATTTGCACAAGAGGTGGGGAATTTATAAAGTTCAGACAATTCTAAAGAGACGTTGCTGTTACCTTATGTGGTAATGCTCACTTGCCTACTAATAGTCTGACAATGCAACAGCTGATGCTGCACACTCTAACTACAAATGTCACGAGACTGAAGCACTGGCGATTTTAGACCCTTTTTAGAGGGGCTCAAGCCCCCCTAAATTTGATCTCAGTCTGATCCTAGAATCGCCCCTGCATTGAAGAGCATCTGTCTGTGTGTTTGTCTACTTAAGAAAAACCGAGAAGGTGTCCTCTTCCCGTTCTTCTCCGAAGCCTGGTCTTTGTGACACACATCAATCCTGCACAACTCATTCCAGAGGACAGAGATAAACTCACAGAAAACCCACGTGTGGTCTCTGTTTTCATCTAAACAACGCTTTCAAAATTCACTCACAAAAATGATACATTTTGAAAATAATTATACAGTGATGAACTACTTCTATTTTCTCACAGAACTGAACATGTACAGTAGCTGCTCACTCTGGGTCAAAGGTCAAAAGTGAAATGCTAATGCTTTGTGCTTTGTTTGGTTGGTAATATTTTTGGCTCTGTGCTGTGTCTTGTTTTGTGCTAAGTTCTGCTCTGCTTGTGTTGTCTATTTTCTTGTTTATTTGCATTTTAAAAAGCCCTTTTAACATTGAGGTCAGAGGACCACAGATGAAAAATAGCCATTTTGCTAATTTTGGCATTTTTAACCAATGTATAATTATGTGTTTTATTCATCTGCACTGTCCCCTTCTTAAATATACTGAATTGAATTGATAGCAGAATATAAGTGTGGTTATCACAATGCCATTTTAACACCAAATAAAGCACACAACTTTTGCAGAGGACACAAACCAATTAAACAGACCCCACGCTTACAGTGAATGCAGACTCACAACCTGACAAACACAAAAAGTGGGATTTTTATGTATGTATTGTGATGGCTTATTACTGTAGAATACTGTACAATGTCAATAATAAATGGTTAACCAACCAATAATATAATCATTTATAAAAACGTAGGAACTCTTCATAAATACAACATTGTTGTAAAGTGGTAGTGTGAATTTGTTAATCCATTTTACCTCATCAGACAGGCTGGACACAGGTGTTCAGATAAAACTCTAAAGTAGAATTAAAGAAAGAAATAGGATTTTACATGATACCATTCTTTTTTGGAATCTTTTACAAAAGTGTCTAGTCTGGGCCCCTTTCTCTTCTACGTTTCAGGTGTATACAAGGTGCCAGCAGTTCCGCCAAAGAGTGATTTCCCCTCTAAACTTCTCAAATGGTTTTATTTAAATACTTGTAGGCCTGAAGAGGTAAAATGATCCAATATTTCACAAAAAAACAAAACGTTTCTTCTTTCCTAGTCCAGATTTATTTTGTCACCCTTTAAGGGGGCCCAAACCCAAGGTTGGCAACCACTGGACTAAACTACAGAACATAACGTCATTATATTAGCTCCAACTTGTCCAGCTACATCAGTACACATTAATGCAAACTACCTCTATAATGACCTATTATTCACAGGGCTTTACTTGTAATACTTTATGTATGTTAAGCTGATGATACTTCTGCAGTTTTACTTTCTTCTGCATTGGTATCTTTACTTTAGTAAATTATCTGAGTACTTCTTCCACCACTGTTGTAGGCTTCCTCCCTATACTAGACCACAACTTACCAGGAGTTTACAATCAGGGCAGTGAAACTTTAAAACAAGCTGCCATAAAAGCACAGGCCAGCAAACATTAGCTTTATCGACTGGCTTTTGTGTCATTGATTTATATTGTTTGTATGATAAACTATATTCATATTAGAATATTATAAAATACAAATTAAACCCGTGGGTACAGCTTTTCTTTTCCTCTGGGGCTATTCTGCTTCTTGAGTTAGCATGCTAAACAAGGGACTTGTTAGCAAGCTAAACAGGTATGGAAATAACAGTTTTGTTAGCAAGGTTATACAAGTATCTATTAGCTAGGCTCAATGGTAAATGCAGCTAGTTAGCAAGCTGAACAGCTTTGGAAGTAGCAGTTTTGTTAGCAAGGTTAAACGGGGACTGCCCATTTCTTCGACGCTCCATTGTTCCAACCTCTCAATAACCCGAAAAATTCCCTTTGGTCCTACAGCCCACTTGTCTGACGTCCCGCTGGTGGCGAAATTACGAATCCCACTATGGCCACGCCAAGACCCGCTCTACGAAGCAGCTCAATTGGTTGGGGTTAGGCATTTGACCTCAAGTGGTTAAGGTTAGGATAGCCGATTTGTCAGGGGATAGGACCTGTACAAATGGGGTTACATTATACCTTGCGTAAGCATGGACCCCTGGCCAATAAATGCTATTGAAGGGTGGGTCTTGGCGTAGCCATAGTGGGATTCGTAATATCGCTGGTGGACGTCGGACTAGTGGGCTGTAGGAACAAAGGAATTTTTTGAGTTATTGAGAGGTTGGAACAATGGAGCTTCAGAGAAATGACATGGCACAGGTTAAACAAGTAGTCATTAGCTAGGGTCAACATTAAATGCAGCTAGTTAGCAAGCTGAACAGGTATGGAGGTAACGTTAGCAGTTTTAGCAGTTTTGTTAGCAAGGTTAAACAAGTAACGTTAGCTAGGCTTAACAGTAAAGGCATTGTTTTTTTATTCAAGTTTATTATCCCTAAAAAGTTTTTTGTTTGCTTGTTGTTGCTGAAACGAGCCCTGTGAATAATGTGTATAATTTTCATTAAAGATGTCGTACTCATGTTACATGAAAACGGCATTTTGGTGCCTTGTCACAGCTTATTATATGCCTTGTGTGATACAGTAGCTAACACTTGCTGATCATTTGATCTAAATGTGCTGTTGCTTATCAGAGAACAGAAGGCAGATGATGGACACAAAAGTGTTTTACGAAGACGATGGTTAAGAGTTACGTTCTAATCTTTTTTTTGTATACTGAAAATTACATTCCTCACAGAGTTTCTACAGTATCACGTACAGTAAGTTAGTAAGTTTTGAGGACTGACTCACAGCGCTCCAGCAAATGAGGTGGTTGGTATCTGGATCCTCCACCAGGGTCCACAGCTTGGTGAGAAAGGCTGGAACATTGCTGGCGTAGCTGCCATCTACACCCATGGCACCTGGAGACTCCTGCATACTGTCACCTGTCCGCTGCCAAGATGGCTCACAACAGGAAACCAAATGTGTGTGTTTGTGTGTGTTTGCGTATGTGCGTGTGTGCGTGCGTGTGTGTGTGTATGTGCGCGTGTGTGTGTGTTCAGATTCCCAGACTAGTCCATGTTGGAGAAACTCCACTTCTAATATTCCGTTACTGATAATCCCAAGTTTGTCTCAGTCTCTTCGACTCCATTTCACTCGGTCAAACTGCCACTGTACATCCTTTTGTCCACACAACTCACCTTGTCCACAATTTTCACTTTCTCTTTCCTTGACTTGTCTGTTTAATATATCCTCCCTTAAACTATCTTGTTTCTTTTATGGTTTCTTTTTTCTCTCTTTCGCTCCCCTCTCTCTGTCCTCCCTGCCACACCAGTCATCCAACTGAATGTCATCACAGAAGGTCCATGTCAGCACACACACACACCATTCAAGCCCCCCCCCAACCCCCGGCCTCCCGCTGACAATCAAGAGACCGCCCAGTGAAACAATACAGCATCCACACAAAAGCTTCAATAATGCACCACTGTCCAACCATCAAACTGCTACTGGTTCAGCTGAATAGTGCAGGGTTCAGTGTACCTGTATGCCAGGTAGAAAGGGTCCCTTATCATTTCTGACAGTTTTCACAACTGTCTGTCGTTGTTATTAAGCGTGTCCACACCTCAGTATTAAAGTTTTCAGATCCTATGTTCATTAGAGTATTAATACAACTCAATTACAAGTAAGTCCTGCATTCACAATCTTAATTTATCTTGGTTAAAAGGACAGAAGTATTATATATATATATATATATATATATATATATATATATATATATATATATATATATATATATAATAATAATAATATTATGACACTTTACTGTCATTACAGATGCAGTAACGTGTCATGTGAGCTGATTTTAACTACTTCATATACAACAAGGCATCATATTTTAGAAGGTCATCACAGGTTTTGTATGTAAAATCCCAATCTGCAAAGTGACTGCCGATGTAATAATATATATAATATTTCCCTGAGAAATGCAGTTGAGTAGGAGTATATCATAAAATGGAAATACTTCATATACCACATAGCATTTGAGTACATTTATTCATTACTTCTCCCCACTGACTTTAGTCTAGATCAGTGTTTCTCAAATGGGGGTACTAATACCCCTAGGGGTACTTTGGATTACTGCAATGGGTACATGAGATTTTTTTATGCATAATTTCTAAAATAATTATACTATAATAACAAATCAATTTAGTGATGGATTCTAAACATTTGAAGTGTAGGCTAGACTAGTGTTTTTCAGTTACACGTTTGTTTGTTAAGCCTTAACAGGCGCAGTGCTGTACCTCTTATAGGTTTATAGGTTTTTCTTTTGACCAAAAATGTTTTGTGCTGTTCAGTGGGTACTAAAATAGTTCAAAAGGCGTAAATTATTGAAAAAAGTTGTAAAAACCACTGGTCTAGAACAATTAAGACATCTTAACAACTGGTTGGATTTCCTGCTGTGGATATTTATAGTCCCAGAAATTGAATCCTGCTGATTGTGGTGACTCCATTACATTTCCTTTAGTGAAAATGTCCACTTCTATCTGGTCTAAGAGGTAGATTCCTATTGAATTCATTTAAGAAATGAATGCTCTTCAGATAATCTCAATAATGGAAAAAAATTCCATTATAAACATCCTTTTTCTACTTATTTATTAAATGATAAAATGTACATGATTTTACAATTGAAAATTTACAAATTAATTTATTTGATGATAATCATAACATCTGGCTGAAAGCCATTTATAAGTGAAAATATCTTAGGATCTAGTGTATAAACTTTCAACTGATATAATACTACTGTAGGACTTACAAACTGTAAACTACACTGTGACTAGGCTACAATTAGCAATGTTGTTGCATTCAATAAAGGTCACAGTAGTTTATATTCAAGGCTATATTTAGGCCTTTATGATGTTTAAAGCTACATTAATCAGTTTTTTAAAACAAGTTGTAAACACATTGACATATCATCATCATCATCATCATCAACATCATCTTTTAAGTTGATATATGGCAAAGAAAATTGTTGACTCCAAACTGTGATAGAAGATCCCAACCTGTGAACCTACCCGGACACACACACATAAACAGTGGGAAGTCTTATATAATCCAAACCTTGTGGCAATGTAGGCCATTCAAACCAGAGAAGTGTTTAGGTGACTAAAAAACAAAGCTAAAATGTTAAAAATATGAACCATGAATATATATCCTGTCCAGGGCAGTCCGCTGAATTTTTAGTTGCATATACTGTACGTAAGCAAAGGAATGAAATGCTGACTGACAAGTCGTAGTAAATTATTTTAAAAGATGATACCTGAATCAAACCAACTGTATATACTGTATGTTTCATGTATATTGAGGTTTTTGGAATTCATGTTGAAAATTAGGGAATTATTTTGGACACCGATGTCCATTTGTGTAACATTCAACTTTCATGTGCATTCATGAGGCATGTTGAATGGATTATTACTCAAAATTGACACCTATGCAAAAACAGTACATAAACAATAACTACAGAGAGAATGGTTAATTACTTAAAATGAATAGTTTTAATTGAATATATTTAACAACATTATTGCAGAGGGAGTGCTGTGATTTGAGAAGTCCCTCTTCCAGTTGAAGGTGTGCCTGGCTGGATGCACCAAACTGCACTTTATGGTCCATATCCTGGATGGCAGAGTACTGAACCAGGGTTTACTCTGTCACATCATTTGAAACAGTGTTCACCAGAATACAAGAAATTAATTGTTTAATGCTCAAAATGTTCTGGGGGAGGCACCACAAATCTGCAAGCAAAACCTTTGCCTTTGTGTTGCCAGGCCAGCTGTAATTATGCCAAATGTTTGTACCATCTAACTAACATCTACAAACTGGGCAACTGAAATGAACATACACCGGCTATTAACAAGCTGGGTAAGCCAAACGGCGTTTTTGTGATCTGCTCTGAGTTCATTACATTCAGTTTGTTTAAGTGGGTCTGGGCTAAGCCCCGAACGTCCTCAAGTCCTAGACACGCCCCTGTTCACCCCCTATTTACTAGGGGTGAAATGAGCTTTCAATTTCAACTAATGCAACTTGTAGGTTTTTTCTCTCTACCCCCGCCTACTTGCACACGGCCGAAGAAAAAAACAAAACATCATACGGCATAGCTTACAAGGCTGATAGCATGCTAGCATGCAAAGACAATAGACAGTAAAATTAATGGACAAAGCGACACCGTAGACTTGCAACAGAGAGCAGTGAAGTCTATCAGAAGCACTTTTCCGGTGAGCGCTGAGCGTTACTGAGCAGCCTCCAACTGAGCTTGACGACGTAGATGTGACGTGAGCAACGTGTCTGAAAGTTGTAAGTCTTCTGGTAGCTGTGCCAAGAGAAATCTCAATCATTCCCAATCTTGCAGAGACGGAGAGCCTAGGTATATGTTGGGAAATAAAATAGGCACAGGCTAATTATTGCTAACTAAAATACTAGTTAACATTAGTTAGTAGTTAACAGATAATGTAAGTCAAAACTGCTTGTGAGCTTCTCCTGTACTGCTATGGTAATTTCTGTGCGACAGAAAATCACGTGGTTATGACACAATTGTTAGCTTTTTATACATTGTTGTGTTTCTTTAGAAATAAACAATGGACACATAAAGTTATTCACTGTCAAAGTGACGCCAAAATGAATGGCAGTCAATGGGATGCTATCGGCGGGTGATGGCTTATTAGCATCAAAATGGCTCCATACTAGGTATGCTTTGTGGAGGCTGGCTTACCCCCTTGGCAAAGACACAAACGTTAGCTTACCGGAAGCCTGTAGCAGCACTTTTTCAGATGCCTTGGCCAATGCCGGAGTCAAAGGTGACAGAGAAACAACAGAACTGGAAAAAAGTGAGAGGTTTCCTGTTAATGAGTTATGCAAACAAACAACGAAGGTAAAGGAAGGTAACGTATGAGGGCTCCGAGGGGAGTCCACGGTGCCCTCAGGTAACATAACATTACACGATGGTGCGTTCACTCACGACACAAAAAAAACTGAGAAACACAAACTGTTGTTAAAAAGTACCCTTCTGCCAGTGGCTTTTATTGTGGCATTGCTGTCCCTGTTGAAAGAAAATGTTGAATCGAAAATCGATTAGAATTGTGACCTTAAAATCAAAAGTGAAATCGAATAGTGGATTTGGAGAATCGTGTCCCCCCTATCATTTACATATGTGGCAGTTGCGGAGCAACATTATCATTTGAAAGACAAAAAAAGTCCAGGGTGCTCAGGAAGTTCAGTCAAATGTTTGAAGGTGGTCGTTGGGGTCGGAAATTCAATTAAGTGTAGAAAAGAAGGAAAATCCAAGGCACTCTTCTTCAAAATTAAAAAGCCTTTATTTTACTGACTATTTCATAGTAGAACATGTAGAAGACATAGGGAGAAGGAACCCTTCTATTTGGAGTTGAGTTTCTGTCCACCTGACAAATGTAAGTTTAATATTCATTCTCTTTTAGTTCTGTTTTGGTCTATATGTTTTCTTAAACATTCCAACAGTATATGAATGCAGTAGGCCTATATAAATGTAGTCAGTGTTGGGCAAATTACTTCCAAAATGTAATACATTATAGATTACCAGTTACTGTCATTTGAGAGTAATTAGTTATACTACAATATTACTGTCTCTGAATTGTAATGTGTTACACTACTTTTGCATTACCTTTGAATTACTTTCACCAAAATAACAGTGGAAGTTTGACTTGGCAGGTAGCTTTTGAATTTCACCACCGGATCAATAAACTTTAATACATCATAGATTATTCATAATATTTTGTATAATTAATATGAATATGAAAAGTAACTAAAGCTATAAAAATAAAGAAGTAAAACGTACAATAGGCAAGTAGGAGAAAATTATTAGTACCTTACAGTTGTATTGAAGTACAGCATAGTTACTTTCCACGGCTGATAAAATGCTGTTGGCGCTGACGTACCGTCACCTGTTGGGACACAGATCTCTCTGGTTCTGGTTCTTCTCTGGTTCTGGTTCTGGTTCTGACCAGAGATAAATGTTTGGCCCTGTGGGTCTGAAAGAGAAGCACGAGGAGCAAAACAGCCGCCAAGAGTAGAACCACAGATGCAAACATGATGAAGTTGTGATTCTGATCGATTTCAAGTCCTTTTTACTCTGTCTCTGCTGTTATGTTGGTGAGGTGTGTTTTCTTTTATTGTTGCTTTTTCTTTTTTATTGATCAGCCCAATCTTTGTCCTTATTTTTATTTTTTATTTAATCATTCAAATGCCAGCGTAGGATGTCTAACACTTACCTACAGTAAGAGTTGCCTTTGAGTGGCCAAAATAAGGATCTTCAGTCAGAGATATGGATGCCTTCTCCTCGATCTTATTCTGGAAAACGAAACAAACGGATCTATTTTATATAGGCCTACATCTAAATATGGGCCTATGTAAAGCGTTTCATTTTCAAAAATCACACTGAATGTTAAATCCATTACCCAATGCTGTCCACTTGAGGGAGCCATTCACTGTCTGTTGCCATGTCTTTTCAAGCTCAGATTAAAGACACTGCAGTAGTTGAACTGTGTTGACGTTTAAATGATCTGAGGAATATATTGATATTGTGCTAAGACTGACAAAACCATTCTAAATACCCATACCATAAGGGTGATTAGATACAAGACAGAAGTACTAAAGATAGCAAGGACTATCTGTCCACACCCAAAACTGCTTCAGTTCACATGCATATACATTCCTATACACAGGTAACACTGAGGGGAGCGGCATCACTCTGCAGTGGACGGTAATGTATGTGACCGTATTAGTTTAGGGGTTGGAGCTGTTCACCTTAACACATGGTTGTTACTGCATCTTTCTAGTGAAACTTTTGTAACTGTAACATTTTGTGACACCCTTAGAATTTGTTTTACTATACTGCTTATTTTGTACAGGCTATGGTTCAACCAGCATAAGTGTAGTCTTTATGTAATTTATTGTTGTTTTTTTAAAGAATGCCAAATAACAGAAGAAAAATATTATACTTATTGCTGACCTTTGTGGTTGGCTCAAATATACACATTTAATTGTTTAAAATGTACGGAATTAGATTCATTAGATGCAACATAATGTAACCCAATGGAACAGCCCCATAGCAAAACTACAGTACAGTTTATGTTAGTAAGTTTGTATTTTTGTACTCCATTTATTTATGCAAAACAACAAAGTTGATATGGTTTTCATTGCCACTGTGACAGAGAGGTGTGATTCTAACAGATCTCATTAGTACTGTTTTATTTATTTTACTTCTTGCCATTTGGTGTTTAACCAAAACACAGACACAAGACACAAGATTTTGTTAGTATTGCAGTTTCTTTATTTTTAACTCATGGATGCATATGATTAAAATGCTATTGATAGAAATGTTACACACCAGACTAAAAACATGACAAATTGGCCAGAATGGCCTTCATCATATCAATTTCATACAAATCAGTTACATTACATCAAAGCATGTCATTGCATACACAAGTGGAAGTACACATATCAAAGCATGTCATGGAATCAACAAATGAAATCCTCCAAATTCAACGACAAAAAGAAACGCCATGACAGCATCATTTTTCTGTTCCTTCCAAAACCTTTATAAACCACTTTTGAAAAATAAATCAGTTTTAAAAAAAGGATAATTACTCACCCTGGTTTACCTTGAATTCGGAAAGAAAACTTGTTTTCTCGTATGCCACCACGGTGAACAAAGAAGATCCAAAAAACGGGGGGCCACGTTTAACAACAGCAAAACTATATCCAAACATCTGATTACAAACTCTCACACAATTTGTGAAATATAATCCAAGTCTCATTTATCCAGCTGTATGCTCAATACTTCCAAAACATGCATTTTCGCAAGAACCTTATTATTTAGGCTAACACTTCCACATAAACAGTTGCATGCTTATACGCGCTATACTCATCTGATGGTTTTCAGAAGTTTTCTTCACAAATTTAAGGAAATACAGGTTAAATAATTTATAAACAAATATTCGTTTTGGGGGTGAAGTATTCTTTAAGGTTTGGATAGTTTTAGGGCAACATTATGGTACAAGTAATACTTTGTTAAGGCTCAGGTAACATTATTATTATTATTATTTCATTAAGGTTATGGGACCTTTGCTATCATTGTTACGGTAATAAACAGGTGGTTAAGGCTATATACACAAGTATATAGTATATATCTACAATACTTATTGGAATTGGTAAAAGAACATTTCCAGGTGCTTGGGTGTAGAGGAGAGGGTAGCGTCCAGGGACTCAGACGTGTTTTTAAAGTTTCTTTAAAAGGCGTGCCACTGGAGTTCTGAGGGATAACTATAATAATAATAATAATGATTGTAATATTAATAATAATATCAACAATGTCCCAATCCACAACAAACCAACTTTGATGTACCCATGATCGTCTTTATTTACAAACCTTTAAGTATTAACCCATGCCAAACAAATATTCACGGCATAGCAAGTACAGTTCCCTTACAGGTGAAACTGGGTCATTGTCTTGAATGAGTGACTGAACACCTTCACTTTGTTCTTCACTCAAAGGACACTCAATTTCAGGAACCACAATCGCCCCTTGCGTCTCACCATCGTGGTCTGTGGCAATGTCCCAGTCAATGTCTGGCTCCTCAATGTCCTAGCACAGAACAATATCCAAAGATTAATGAAATCACTTGAATCACAATAATTGTGGTTTTAGGAGAACATACCTCAATATTTTCTGGCTGTTCAATATCGGTGTTCATCAAACCCAACTGCCATAACTGCTCAAGTGTGGAGTTCTGTTATATTCTGTCCCGATTGGATGGTGGTTCCAACCTTCCACATAATGTTCAAGGTCCATCTCCACTTTTGGGAGGAATACCATGTGGATGCAGAAAAGGTCTTCTGTCAAGTGTAAAGAGGTATGGGTAGCAGTTCAGCAAAGAATAGACTAACCTAATGCATACTGTTTTATTGCTTCAACTCAACTTTTAGTCATACTAAAATCATGATGAATTTATAATGAAAGGTTCATTTCCCTTATTCTCAATAGCCTTCAGTTACAGTGATTTGAGTTCTAACTTGTGGAGGAAACGTCAAGTAGCTGATCCCACTCCAGACTCCAAAGCATGTTGTAATACTTTGAGGTGACACAGGTCCTGACATCCCACCACAGACGTTCAATCCTTAATATGCAGAATAGTTTTAATCTGAATCAATTTTCAAAGTTATCTCACCCAACACAGGGTATGTATTAGTTTCTTTTTCTTTAACACAAATGCAATGACAGTGTGAGTGATGACAAAATAGCCTTCAAGTGCCTGTGAAAACATGACAAACCTTTGATTGTGAACACTTTTCCCTGACATGAAGCTTCCCCTGTTAGTTCCCCGAACGCTGACCATAAATCTGGCAATGTCACATTCTCAATGCCTTGATCACCTCTGACTCTAATGCACAAATAAAACACAATGTAATGTAAAGTGACTATCATAATACCTTTTGTAGCAACGTGTAAAAACTGTTCAAATTGCAAAACGTTTACCTTGAAGGAATGCCATGCCGCTCAGTAGCCTTCTTGAAGGCAGAACATGCGGTGGATGCCAGGTTGTTGGTGGTTGCACTCAGGCACATCACCTGTGTTATGAAATCACAACAAATCAAGTGTCGCTAGCTAGTTCACATTATGGTGTGCTGTGCTTTTCATGACAAGTTATGGACAGGGGGCTCCTCAAGTTTTAATTCTAGTCCGATGCATTACCAGAATTGAAATTGAAACGTAAATGTAAATGTAAATGCTATCAAACCAAATAATAACTAACCTTCCTAGAGTACCCATCCACTGCACCATGCTGTACAATGTTGTACCTAGGCGAACTATTTATAATCACTAACCTGATTAATTTGTAGTTTGTGTCCACATGCCACAGAGAAAGGGGTCCTCTGACAGAATAGGTCCTGCGTATGATGCAGCCTAACCCACCGAGTCTTGAGAGTATGCCCACAGAGTCTACACGGTGTAATGATGCAGCCATCTCTGCAGGTACATTGAAATGACGTGACAATGCATTGCAGAGATATAGCTCTTGCTTACATGTAAATTCAAAATAATCAAGGTCTATGGGCTGTCTGGCGAGTCTCATTTCAAATTTGGAAAGCAGCCTCAACAAGACCTGCCTTCTGAGAGTGCCCTGTTGAGATAGAAAATCTCACGTTTAATCAACTTAATAAGCTGCATATGCTAACATTTTCAGTGAAGTATTTTCATAGGTTTTCAAATAACAAAGTATGTATGGTATAAGTATGTACAAAGGTTCGAGTCAAAGGTGACTCAATGTATAATGCCCATAATACACTGAAAGTACGCACTCGCCTGTGATCACCCCCAGTGGAACTCTGGTGGAACTGCAACCTAATTCGGTACAATGGGACTGAATAGGGAGTGGAAAGGCATTCAGTTAACTGGCTTTGGTTGTAAGGCCGACTGCCAGCTGACTAACATTACTTATTACAAGTGACGTTAGTTATTTAACTATGCTAAGACTGTTTCATAAAGTACAATAGGCATAGACTATTCACATTAGCCTAAAAATGCTGCAGCTAAAAACTTTATAACATAACGTTAACTGCAAGACATAGGGAGCTATCGGTAACGTTAATGGTAGTTATTCAAACACTAACGTTAATCTTAACTAACGTTATTGACTACCGACTAACATTAACATAACAATACACGTTAACATGCTAAAAACATAACATTGTTGTCACCTGCACTAACATATCTCCTAAATATACACTTTGACACAAATTGACACAAGGTAGTGTTTTTTCCGCAGATATGACCAGCTTTAGCTTTAGCCAACAGCGAATTACCTCATTAACCGTCCTCCTCTTGTCTTCGTGAAGGCGAAGGTCCATCCAGAGCCTGTCTATGGAGAGCCTGTTCACTCCCTATCTCACTCCCTATTAGCCCCATTGTACCAACCCGGAATTTTCCCGAGAGTGGAAGTTTTTCCCTTATTAGACATTCTCTGGTCCATCCTTCCTGGGCTTCCGTGTGGAAAATGACCAATCACAAGAGGGCCAGCGTTTGTTCCCTCCCACAACCTGTCAAAATTGGAGGTCGACTAACGCGAGCGAGCAAAACATAGTGGTGGGCAGATCGAGGCTTCGTGAAACAATGAAACCGTTGATGCAAATGTGCCATATTGTGTCGAGGCATCGAAACAATCCGACACCCGTCTCAACGATGACACCTAGTGGTCACTTGCAGGTGTTGATCTAAAACAACCTTGACAATGAGCCATTTTTGCATAATGTTATTTTGGTCATGACAAAAGAATATTAATAAAAGAAATCAAGCCACAATGTCTCAATTCTTTATAGATCTTTATTCAAAAATATGAATGTCCCAACAGTTTATTATATTTCAATCCTAATTATCTATCTGTGTATCTATATATCTATCTATCTGTGTATCTATATATGTATCTACCTATCAATATGTTAATGTGTCACTATGTATACTCTGTCTGTCTCTAGCCTATCAGTCAATGTGTAAATTTAAATGTAAGCCTAAATATAACTAAACAACTCGCACTATGAATGTCACTATATCACCAAAAATCCGCTATCTCAAAATCAAACTCCTCTCACAAAAACCCACGCGGTCAAGATGCGTTGACTTCACTTTTATACTGATGTGTGATTGTGTGTTCCCGACCCTGTCAATCAAACACTGATATTATGCCACTTGTGAAACACTCCGATGTTTCATTTAGCCGTAGTCACGTGACATGGGTGTTTTGAATCACGCTTTGAATCAGTGTTTCGAAACATCTGCGCTTCGGGATCTCGACAAAGCTTCGGAACGTCAGTTTCACTTCAGCCATCCCTAGCAAAACACCATTCCTACCGAGCAGAATAAAAGCACAGGAGCAGAATTCACTTTCGAGAGTGCATATGCCCCGCAGTGGTTGTTTTGTGCAGTCACAGCTGTTTTTTCCTCGCTCGCAGCTGTTTGTTCTTAGCTCGGCTGCTGTTTTTTCCTCGCTCGCAGCTGTTTGTTCTTAGCTCGGCTGCTGTTTTTTCCTCGCTCCCTGCTGTGTGAATTAATATTATTTGCTTGTGAAGATGTTTCACTGAGCTCTCGACATTTGGCACTAATATAACGCCAGGGTAAAGTGAAATTCCTGTCATCTTGAACACTGTAACAGACTATGGCTATAAAGTTGGGCTTTATAGCCACTAATTTTTTGATGTCTGCTTGATGTTACTATTCACCTTTGCTTATTTACTTTGCTCCCCTGTATTAATATTGGGGAGCAAAGTCCACAACTAGAAGGGGCAGGACTAAGAGCTGAGATACACTTTGAAAGCAAGTCAATTAGCTTGCCTCTTCAGTTCAGACCAGTCCATCAACATGTTTGCCTCAATCTTCCTGATATTGCTCTGCTTTGTCTTCCTCGTCCTTCTACTCAAATCCCGGAGGCCCAAGAACTTTCCCCCAGGACCCCCTATTCTGCCGATACTAGGGAACATTTTGCACCTGAGCCTAGAGAACCCCCTGAAGGACTTTGAGAGGGTAAGAAAAAACATTGAAATTAATATTTTGCTCTTCCAATGCCTGAAATTGTTAAGGCATTGATGTTTGATTGATTTATGTTATGGCATTGATGATATACTAAACTATAGTAGCTACCTAAAATGTGTCTACAATTGTGCAATACTTACACTTGTGGCCACTGTGTTTTACTAATAGTAATAGTTTTAACATTTGCACTGCATTGCACTTCTAGACTATGAATGAAACTTATTGGCTGCTGTAAGTGTAAAATAAAAAACAAGTATGAAAGCCACTTAAATCTTTGCGCAATACAGTATGCTTCTAAGTGTAAAGGTTACTTACAACAGGTTGTCTGTACAGAGTTGACTGCTTGTGCACTTGTACTATAGCTAAACAGTGGTACAGGTATAGGGTCATTATTGTAGCAAAATTATTGCAAATTTGTGTGTGGAGAGTTGTGCAACTGTATCTCAATCCATGTGTTCTCATTTGCTGGCTTTTAAATTGCATTTTCAGATGATACAAAATTTAAGGTAGTGGGCAAATATATTTTTTGTGTTTTTTAGTAAATTGCTCTTTCAAAGAGTAATATCCATCTGAAGTTATATGATATATATGCATTTTAACACTGACATGTTGTTCTTTCCCAGCTGAGGAAGTCTTATGGAAATGTCTACAGTCTGTTCCTCGGTACCAGACCAGCTGTATTCATCAATGGGATGAAGGCCATGAAGGAGGCTATGGTGACCAAGGGCACTGATTTTGCTGGACGACCCCAAGACATGTTTGTCAATGACGCCACCCAAAGGAAAGGTAAAACAGACACAATGTCATATGGCAGAGAATGTTTTATTAAACTTAACTAATTAAAAAAAACGTATAGTGCATACTGTATGTCAGAAATATCTCTTTCTATGCGTGTACTGTATGTAGGGATGAGTGAAGTACCATAATTCCTATATATCTTGCTACAACATCTGGTTGTGCAGTTTAAGTTTTTATTGCCATCATTACTGTATCACACTAAATGAAATGGTGGGAAATGGTGAAAAGGGAAAAACAGAAATTACAGGTCACATGTTGGCTAGTTTATCTTTGTAGAAGTCTTCTCTTCACTACTCTAAGAAACCACCAGGGGAGGCAAATTATATTTCAGGGTGGTCCGGTGCCACCTCATGCCCCCTTCTAGCCCTGCCCCTGATGTAAGGTGTCTTGAGTATCAAGAAAGGCACCCATAAATAAAATGTATTATTATTATTATTATTATTATTATTGTTATTATTATTACTAGTATAATTAACGACTGACAATGGCTGGTTGTCAAGTGCAACCATGCTTATACTGTATACTCATTGTGTCACTACACTTGTTGTAGGAGTGGTTTTGGCAGATTATGGCTCTAGTTGGAGGGACCATCGTCGCTTTGCTCTAGCGACCTTGAGGAACTTTGGTCTGGGGAAACATTCCATGGAGGAGAGGATTCGGACAGAGATACAATACACTATTGATACACTGGAAAAGAGTATTGGTATGTGATCTTAGGGCATAATCCTAATACGGATGGGAGGGTTTTCTGAGCAGCACAAATACTCTAATATCATTAGCTTCCATCATCATCATTTCCATCCACTTGTCAATCGAATTATCTGAAGTTCTGTAAAAAAACTCATAAGAATAAAGCTGGTGAAAATGTGTTTCCATTCAAGCGAAAGCGAATAAAAACCTGTGCGTAATGATGTCACATTTTCTTTTTTGTGATTAAATTGGTATATTGAATTGATTTGAGACATTTTAAGGTGTTTCCATTCATTTTCGCACTGAATCGCACAACATTCAAGCAAACGTTTGCGAACAAAGTTTTGCTAGACAAAAGTAGTTGTTGTTGTTAATATTAGAAGCCAAGGAAGCTACGATAGGCCTTTGGCCGAGGATCTGATCCAGCTCATCAAAAAGGTGGAACTTGCCTTTTATTTTCCCTCCGTGTCCCACCATAAAATTACCTAAAACTCAATCGCAATTCATTAATTTTTTTGGCAAATAACGTTACCATCAGCGTTTATCGCATAAGCCGTATATATCGATCAAGAGAAAATCCCATGAGACCGAACGTATTTCATTTGAGTCAATATTCATGAAATTCTATCGAATTTTACTGTTTCCATAAGGCATTTTTCATTTGATATCACGTAATTTGGATTAAAAACGTGTGGATGGAAACATAGCTATTACAAGGTGGATTTTGATTATGAATTTTCATTAATGTGAATTCATTTTGCATTGGGTTATGTTTAAAGATGTGGTTCAGAATTTTGGACATAGGAACTCATTTAGCCAGTTAGCAAGTTAGCCAGTGTGTTATTTATCAGTGGAGACCGTTTTCAACACTTTTCATCCAGTCCTTCCAGTTGCAGAGTTCACTGGTGCTAGGCTTGCGCAAGTCAACAGTATCTGCTAGCCTGCCACTAAAAACAGCCTTACCCACTTCACAGTACACCCGGGGGAAATAAATTATAACGCCAGACTATCGATGTAAATGTCTGTTGATAGAATAATGTTAGAAATAAAACTACCCTTGCATCGCATTGCAATAGTTATACTTTGTTCCTTGTAGTTGGTAGCATAGGCTACAGCAGCAGCGGAGTGATATTACCTAGGCTACCGAGAAAGCCGGTTTCCATGACAATCACACAAGTTTATTTACCTGCCGCTGCAATTTGCATGTAAACTGTCCAAGCCTACATGATTTTTCTGTCAGCAATTGCCTAAAGTTAGCGGTTAGCCCAGCCAGGTATCTACCAAGAGTGTAGCTATACCGTTAGCTAATGTTGTCACTCTCCACAATGCATTGAACTGTAACGTTATCTCTACAAACGTTGTCAGTCTCAATCTATCAGTAGCAGCTAGGCTAACGTTATGAAAGGGGTTAGCTTTATTAGCTAGGTTAGCCTACCAAAAGTCATTACCTGGTCATCAGTAGCTGTTGGTGCATCTGGAAAGACGGATGGAACCGCATTCGTTGTCAGTGACTTGTGGTCCTTTAGATTGCAGGGTTTTTCAAAGTCGTCTGGTCTAAAATGATCACTACACATTTGCCACTTGAGTAGAGTCTCCAACTTGATGTCCAAGCCAGCAGCAAGAAGCCACAGTTGGTTCCTTTCTGGATCTCCCAATGAATATTTGTGGAAACTTTGTGGTGCCCATCTTTTTAGTTTATTTTTACAATTTCTAAATGCACACTGAATCACCATGTTGCCTAGTCCTTAGTTTCCAATCCAATGCTTCAATACCACTGTACTAGGCTACTGCTAGGTGTCCCGACTGGAGTGTGCTTCTATGTTTACTTTTCAGCGTAGTACTACTAACCGAAGCAAAGTAAAATTCAGTAGTAGTCCCTCAAAATGTAATGCGATCATTGAGATGCAAGGGTAGTTTTATTTCTAACATTATTCTATCAACACAGACATTTACATCAATAGTCTGGCGTTATAATTGATTTGCCTTGGGTGTACTGTGAAGTGGGTAAGGCTGTTTTTAGTAGCAGGCTAGCAGATACTGTTGACTTGCGCTAGCCTAGCACCAGCAAACTCTGCAACTAGAAGGACTGGATGAAAAGTGTTGAAAACTGTCTCCACTGATAAATAACACACTGGCTAACTTGGAAATGAGGTCCTATGTCCAAAATTCTGAACCACCCCTTTAATGTTATGTTGTGTTCTCGCACAATGCTGTGTCATACTTTATGTCAACATTGTCTTCTACAGGCAATACCTTGAATCCTCAAGTTATATTTCATAGAGCGGCCTCCAACATCATCTGTCAGGTTCTGTTTGGTACACGCTACGAGTATGATGATGAGTTCATCAAAGTGATTGTTCAATGCTTTACTGAGATTACCAAGATAATCAATGGACCATGGACTGTGGTGAGTGAAAGCATGTTTCTGCCTTCAAACCTGGCTCAGAAATATTAACAGGTATATTTCCCAAAAGGATTGCATTCTTTTACAGCTAAACCTGCACAAATAACACAAAAAGAAAGCATCAGCAAAGTGTAAAATGAACCCTAGGTAATTTGCATACATTCAGTGCAAAATTAACCCATTTCGATGCAAGTCTTATTGCAAAAACAGTTCAACTCACAAAGGTTAGCACTAATAGCCACAGACAGTTACAGGGAAATTATTGGCGTCTTCAGAGAGTTGGTGGTAATGAAGCTCATTAATTAGGTGTGTCCTCTGCTTCAAATCATGCAAGTCTGATACCCATGATATAGGCTTAAGCAATGTGCAAATTAAAAACAATCGGTCTGTATACAGCACCCAGATTCCTCTATTTCTTTAAGGTGGGCCCTTTCATTGTTGAAATTCCACATCCAAGCTGTATAAGCATTTCATGGCTGAGTTGAAAATTGCAGTCATAGGGAGCTATAAAACAGTTTCATAGCACATAACAGAGCACGTTGATAACATTTGTTGAGGCACAGCCAAAGAAATAGGATGAGGCCATCCAAGTATAATGTTTAAATTCCCCAAAGGATTGCACTCTTTTACAGCTAAACCTGCACAAATAACACAAAAAGACACAGTGTTATTCCCAAAGCACCTGCAAAGTTTAACATGCACCAATTAAAAAAATCGGAGTCTTTATACAGCGCCCAGAGTCCTCTTCTTCTTTCAGGTGGGCCCTTTCATTGTTAAAAATTTCACATCCAAACTGTATAAGCAAGTGATTGCTGAGTTGAAAAGAGCAGTCACAGGGAGCTATAAAATGGTTTCATAGCACATTAAAGAGGAGCAGCAGACATGGGCACTATAAGAAAAAAAAGTGTTTTTTGAACATTAAAGCATGTAAACATGTTCTAGTAGAATTAAAAAATACAAGTATGTATCTGAAAACAGTATACAGTAGGTCTACTTTAAAAGCTGACTATTTAAAAATTTCGCAACACAACATTAGACAGATGTCTCACTCAAGTTGAAAGATTTGAGTGTGCATTACATCCTGCATTGCCCTACTATTCAGCATGAATACGATGTCAGAATAAACTTTGCATCTGAATCCTAACTGTGGATTGTCCGTCCATCCATCTCTTCATTCATACTCTGTGATTGCAGCAGGTGTATTTAGGCTTGAGGAAAGATGGCAATACTATGAGAAGCCGCCTAGGCCAAAATGAAATACTTTACTTGCACATACAGTACATATATACTTTACTTGCACATGCATATATACTGGTACTAAAGTCTTGCACATACA
The DNA here is from genome assembly GCF_004354835.1 of Perca flavescens. Classification (NCBI taxonomy): domain Eukaryota; kingdom Metazoa; phylum Chordata; class Actinopteri; order Perciformes; family Percidae; genus Perca; species Perca flavescens. The sequence goes on along the minus strand of NC_041338.1, from coordinate 5,213,779 downwards.
TACATACTTCACATGCGCATACATATACACTTGCACATATATACGGTGGCCCTGAGAGGCCACAACACGCGACATTAAGAAATCGCACACAAATAGACCACAACACGCAACAATCAGAAAACACACGCAAATAAACCACAGCACGCAACAATAAGAAAACACACGCAAATAAACCACAGCATGCAACAATCAGAAAACACACGCAAATAAACCACAGCATGCAACAATAAGAAAACACACGCAAATAAACCACAGCATGCAACAATAAGAAAACACACGCAAATAAACCACAGCATGCAACAATAAGAAAACACACGCAAATAAACCACAGCATGCAACAATGAGAAAACGCGCAAATAAACCACAACATGCAACAATAAGAAAACACATGCAAATAAACCACAGCACGATGGCAGCACCCCTCTGGAGGCCGAGCAGGACGGCGAAGGTAGAGCCCCTCAGGCGGCCAGGCAGGACGTCGAGGACTCTTGGGCGGCCGTCGGCGAAGGCCAAATCCTGCTGGCGGCCGAACAGGACGGCCAAGGCAGAGCACCTCTGGAGGCCGAGCGGGTCGGCCAAGGCAGAGGCCCTCTGAGGGCTGAGCGGGTCGAGTCAACTCGGAGACACTGGGCAGCTCTGGGACACTGGGCAGGGCTGGGACACTGGGCAGCTTGGGGACGCTGGGGAGCTCAGGGACACTGGGGAGCCTGGGGATACGGGGCAGCCGAGACATGAGACTGTGAGTTCCCTGAGCAGCTCCTTCAGCAGCAGACTGCTGCACCTTCAGTGCAAGAAGGAGCGCTGCCGCAGGTCCTTCATTCCAGCAGCAGTCAGACTCTTTAATGCAACATCACAATGTAGCACTGCTAGCTGTTTCTGCAATATGAGCCATCACTGGACAACATCCTGCACTACGCTTTATTATTTATTACTCTGTGTCACCTCCAACTGTGCAATATTTCATCTCTATTCATCTGCAATTTACTCATCTGTATATCTGTGTTTATATACTGTCTGTTTATAGAAAGTTTATTGTGTAAATGTTTGATTTATTATTATCATAACTAATCCTATTTTTTTCTATTTCTTATACTTAATGTATATTTTTTCTCCTATGTCTACTTAATGTGTATTCTGTTGTGTGTACATTTTTCTTTTCTTCCTCCCGTTTTTTAACCCTATCTCCTGGACCCCTTTTGATCCCTTTGATCCCGTTTGTTATTTCTCCCGGGAAACTCCCGTAATTTGCATGGCCCAAACTCCTTTATAAATAATCAGACCAATATGTTTGTTTAATGTTGCCAGATCTTGTATGAAACGCATCCTATTCACACAAACCAAACACCATATACAATTTTCAACCTGTTTGTCACCTCAACCTGGCAACCTATAACCCAGTTCCGCAATTGTTCTCTGCGCAAGCTTCGCGGAAAGTTCAGACCCGAAAGCGAGCAGATAAAAATGGCAGGTGAAGGTGGTGTTCCCGCAAAGAAATCGAAATATAGCTGTAAATTTCAACATGTTGGGCGCAACAATTTACATGCATCTTACCTAGTCATATCGACAACCTCCATGCTTTTTGTAAGGTGTGTCGCATTGATTTTAATGTAGCGCACGGCGGTGAAAATGACATTACCCAGCACATTAAAACAGCCACCACGACCCACACACTTTGAGCTTCATCTTGGCTCTTTAGAAACCTATGGCTGATGTCACGGAGACTAGCGTTAATATTGTATACAGGCTACAGTTTGGATTGAAATAAACAAATGATTTATCTTCTTTTACAGCTGTATGACTCTTTTCCCATCATTCGTGGCCTGCCACTGCCCTTCACTAAGGTCTTTAAGAATGTTGAGGTATGTTAAAAATAATCAAAAATATCAAAAATATATTGAGTTGAGAATTAAACATGGCATTTATCAGTGGGAAGAAAAACATGCAATTAATACAAATTATGAATGTTGACTTGAAATCTTTTCAGACTTGTCAGAATCTTGTGATTGGTTTGATGAACGAGCACAAGAAGACCAGAGTCCAAGGAGAGCCACGAGACTTTGTTGACTGCTATCTGGATGAACTGAATAAGGTCTGTGTGTCAACAATAGTCCTCATACATCCACAGAATTTAGAATTAAAACACAAAGAAAGTGGAAGGAAACGGAAAATACATGCATCGAGCAGAATTTCCTGCAACACTGGAGCAATCCCGGAAGTGGAATGCAAGGATATAGACTAGTGTGTGTGTGTGTGTGTGTGTGTGTGTGTGTGTGTGTGTGTGCCGTGTCAAAAGATATCAGCTTACAACCAAATGTATGCATGTTCTGCATGTATCTTTAGACCACGTGTGCACAGTCTGTGTAGTTTTGCCCCACAGTGGGTTTTTGTGTGTATCAGTAATGCATAATTGCATTTAATGTCTGTTTGTATTAAAACAACCATTCTCCTCTTTTTAGAGAGGCGATGTAGGTTCTTCCTTTTCAGAAGAGCAACTGATTATGTACGCTCTAGATCTTCACTTTGCTGGGACAGATACTACCTCCAACACCCTGCTTACTGGTTTCCTCTACCTTATGACCTACCCACACATACAAGGTATGCACATGTAAATGGCTTTTCTGCCACCGGCTCCATAGTTTTACCGTTGTCTTTCTATCTAAAATACATATTCATTTCATGCTTAGAATTATTTCTATGAAAGTCATGAACAGAAAAGGCATATTTTCGTGTCTTGGGACTTAATTATTTAAATACCATTATTAGTAGACCATCTTAAGTTGGAAGAGGCCTGTGTAGTGGTTGTCTCTCCAAAACCCTATACAGACACCATGGCTGCCTTGAACGATAAATTTGGCTAGTCTCACCAGCTTGCACTTCAGAAGATAGCTACAGTGATGTATGCTTCTGATAACCACAGAGGTAAAGTCAAGGTCTTTAAGAGATTTGCTCTCAAAGTTTGAACCCTGGTTGGGATGCTCAAGATCCTTGGTGCTGACTGTAAAACCTTACTAAGGTGTCTGCCGTCCACCCAGTCGTTCATTCTTGTCATCCAATAACCAAGCTCCTGTTCCAGGATTAAGACTCTAAACTATGCCATCTGGGCCCAGAAAGAGTATTTTGGTAAGTGGAGTTTGCGTGCCAGTGAAGCAATATGAAGACATCAGTACCATTGCAATGGCAATTCCAAAAATGGTTGATTTACCACTTGCAAGGCTTAGTCTCTCAAAGCCACACTTCCACTGTAAGTTTGCATAGTTTTTGATATTCATTGTTGAATTGATGATGGGGTAATTTAATGGGTATATTTAAATTTAGGGTCCGTTTTGGAAGGTATCAGTGCTATAGAAGTGTGCCAATTTAAGTTAGTTAAATTATATTGCTAATTATTGTTATCTCTCTGCTGTATCTGTCAGAGCGTTGTCAGCAGGAGATAGATGAGGTGTTGGAAGGGAAGGATCAGGCCACTTTTGATGACAGACACAACATGCCTTACATGCAGGTAAATAATCAAGACAGATGTCACTTAATAATTTTATTTTTATTGTATGTGTACACATGGGTAATTGTGTAATTATTACAGCTTGATTGTGTCAAGCTCTAACAATAAATCTGGTGAGATAATCTGTTTAGGTTGGGGTCCTTGGGGTAGATCAATTATAAGTTTATTGGTCTACTGTTTTATGGCTGAGCTTCTGAAAGCCTGCATTGTTTTTCTTCTGCCCCATAAAGTCACAAAAAGCATAAGAACATGTTGTTTAAATCTCTCTTCATCCAGGCTGTGATCCATGAAGTGCAGAGGATAGCCAACACGGTTCCACTCAGTGTCCCTCACTGTACAACTAAAGACACAGAGCTCATGGGATATTCCATTCCCAGGGTAAGAAGCAACTGGTATAGTGAACACTATAGTGAAGTGTTGTGGAAGGAAACCTCACTGTACTGTACCAGCACGGTACCTTATTGTGGAGGCAAGGGAAGGTAACCTCTGTAGGGAACAAAGTTAAACATGACTTCTTATTCAATTCTCATTTCATTTGAGTTATTGTAAGATAAAAGTTTAGTGTCTTTAATGTTGGTTACAATTTTTCTAGTTTGGATCAACGGAAGTACATTACCAGAATAAACCTATCCCCTACTGCTATTTGAAATCGAAACAACAAGAACAACCTCCGACCTAGCAAGCTAACGTTACATGTTCAAAATGGAAGGGTATGACGTAGTTTTGAATCTTGCAATAATGCAGGCCTGCTTGGTACTTTTGAGGAATGATTGTGAAGATTTAAAAAATATGTTTACAGCATTTCCTATCTACTATCTAGTTTTATGTCTAACATTATTCTATCAACACAGACATTTACAAAGATAGTCTGGCGTTATAATTTATTTGTCTCGGGTGTACTGTGGTGTGACTAAGACTGCTTTTAGTGGCAGGCTAGCAGATACTTGAGCTAGCCTAACACCAGCGCACTCTGCAACTGGAAGGACTGGATGAAAAGTGTTCAAAACGGTCTCCACTGATAAATAACACACTGGCGAACTTGGAAATGAGGTCCTATGTCCAAAATTCTGAACCACCCCTTTAAATAAATCTTCTAACAAATGTTTTCTGCCTTCCTCTATGCCCTTTTCTCTTTTGCCTAATTTTCTCCTCAGGGCACACTGATCATCCCTAACCTGATCTCAGTGCTGAATGAGGAGGGACAATGGAAATTCCCCAATGAATTCAACCCTGAAAACTTCCTCAATGACCAGGGAGAGTTTGTTAAACCAGAGGCCTTCATGCCTTTCTCTGCAGGTATACTGTAAGATCATAAAACAACAACAACAGTATGGATCTCATTGTATGAAAAGTGCAGCGGCATGCAGACAGGGTGGGTTTAATCTATTGTGGATGACTTTGAGGTATTTTTTTCATGTCCCAGGTCCTCGTATGTGTCTTGGAGATGGTCTGGCTCGTATGGAGCTCTTCCTCATCATGGTGACCCTGCTGAGGAAGTTTAAGTTCATCTGGCCTGAGGATGCAGGAGAGCCAGACTATACTCAAGTCTATGGGGTCACGCTGACTCCCAAACCTTATCGTATGAAGATCCAACTCAGGGCAACACAGTGAGGCTGTCTGCAGACACACAGACTGGCATTTGCTCTTTCCTTAGTTGTCGGCTGCCCTATTCACAACAGTCACTTTCTAAATGCTCGCTATGACAGCTAACAACCCACATAGTCAATTATACCAGGCGTCATATGATATGATGTAGATATGACTCATATCTACATTATATCTGTTTAGGTTACAGGCTACAATGTGCTTTTAATGTACTGTGTGTTCCATTAAAGGTCCAATATGTAATATATGTACTGTACTGTAATAAATCCAAACAACAAATGACACCAATGCCTCATCAGATATTAAGAAAACATGTTAAGCTGAAATACTATCTTTTCTGACAACAATGCTAATGTCAGTATTTTTTCTTTTTGAAATTTACGTTCCGTGACGGAATTTCTGTTTGTTTTGGCCTGTGTGTTGTTATCAACTGCCCATTTTGACAGCCAGGCTGGGTTGCCAGATATACCTGTAAAAACGTAAACCCAGCGCGCTACAGCTGTAACGTTAGTACAGCCATGAAAGCAGCACACAAACGAACAGGATCAACGGAGATAGATTCTACATGACATACAAAAAACGGCATGTTTCTAACAGTTCCGTGACCAGAGATGTAACAAATTTTGGATAAATATTGGAGATGTATTTGAAAGACAGAGACAGCTTAGAGCCAAGGGGGTAAGCTTTGCTTCAGAACTCGAGAACTTCAGAATCTTTTTTTTACGTCACTTGACTGCGAATAACTTTACATCAGAAATGTTTGAAGACTCTATTTGTCCGTTGTTTAGTTCCAAAGAAACACGACAATGTATAAAAGGCTTCATTACCTTGTACCTCACGTTATGGTTCCGTAGCAGACGTTTTTGTAAATATAAGCTAACGATTGTGTCATAACCAAGTGACTTGCTGTCGCATAGTAGAGGAATTACCGTATAGTACAGGAGAAGCTCACAGGCAGTTTCAACTTACATTAGCTGTTTAGGTTTAATTACTAATATTAACTAGCATGTTAGTTAGCAATAATGAGCCTGTGCCCATGTTATCTCCTTACATACACCTACACTCTCCGTATCTGTAAGATTGGGAATGATTGAGATTTCTCTTGGCACAGCTACCAGAAGACTTACAACTTTCAGACACGTTGCTCACGTCACATTCTCTCAGTTGGAGGCTGCGCAGTAAAGCTGGCCATCACCGGAAAAGTGCTTCTAATAGCCTTCACTGGTCTCCGTCCAGAGCAACGGGGTCTATTGGTCCATTATATACTGTCTATGCTTAGAGCCCCAAGAGGACTGGCTGAGTTGGCTAATTTACTGAACAGGTAAGCATTAGCTTCGGGCTAATTTATCACAGCTACAAGGGACGGGTATTTTATGTAATTTAAACATTTGTGTACTCACATTGAATTATATAGCTAGAGTAACGTTTGAGACACATTCAGTAAAGTGATCCCGACTGGTCCTGGCAACGACGCCATCCTAACCCTGCTAACTGCTAACGTTACCGGAGTAAACAGCTGTTTACAACGTGTACAATGGTGAGTTATTTTAAGCCAAGAGAGGGAGGCTTTGAATCGGGAAGAGAGGACCGTGAGTTTGTAGTGTGTTTAACAATTGTTGCCGCAATTCTAAGCCGATGAAGTGTGTTCAGTCAGGTGAAATAGGATGGCAAGGTAGTGTTATTTTTAGCAGTTCCTATCTTGGCGTGTGGAGAGGACGGCGAGGCTGTGGTGTTTTTAGTGGTTCCTACTGTAATTCTAAGCCGAAAAAGTGTGTCTGTCAGTTGGGTACAGAGCTCCGCGTGAGCACTGGCTTTTATGACTGTCAATATAACCTGCATCTAACGTTAGCTACTCCGCTGTGCTGTGGAGTAACGTCTGACTATGTGAGACAATCATCTAGCAACATTTTTGTGGATGCTGCGGTCTCAGCCTGGCAACCTCTGTGAACTTCCAGTCTGGGGAGGAGGGGGCAGGGGAGACAACTCTCTCCAGTATTTTGAATTTGTACTGCAGTAACTATTTTAAACACTAGCTGTCAGTATTACATATTGGACCTTTAAGTAGATATAGACTTATTTTTGAATTGAGACAGAGAACGACAGCATCAGTCGTTTACAAGTGACAAAGCCCTCTATCGAATGTAGAAATTATTATAGGAGCAAAGGAGGAAGTCAGGTGATGTTTTAGTGTGCCAAAGTCTGCATAGCAGAGGTCCCAGTTGGTGGGGTATAGAATGGGTCAACGAAACATCGACAAAGATCCCCTAACCTTAATGAAATTTTAACCCAAACCATAATGTTTCACTAGACCAAGTTGTTTTATTGCCTAAATCTAATCAAACCTTAACCATAGAATTGTAACAGCATTTACAGTAGCATTTTAAAGATATGCATTTATGATTTACAAAAATAAATAGCAATATTAACCAAATCATCTCAGTCTCCTCATTGTGTCTCTGTTTTGGTTGATAGAAAAAAAGGCAAGAAGTAAAATATAATACAAAAATTAAAAGAAATACAGTAAAATTGCATTATGGAGTGACTGTGACAGAGGTCTCACTGAAGCATGAAAGAGTTGGTAATGTTCTTAAAAATGACCATAAAATCCCACCTCTCTGTTACAGTGGTAATGAAATTCTCTCTCAGCCCCAAACTAAAAGTGGTATAAAAAAACTCTTTTGCTATAAATGGCACAATGATTCATTAAAGACGCTGATATATGATGTTTACATAATCTTCAAAATTTGATAGCACATGGTTGCTATGGTGTTTGGGGCACAATGAAGAATTGGAGGGGGGGCGGGACAGCATCTTAGACAGATCAAAAAGTGAACGTACAATGTGTACATTTCTGCCGCTAGTGGTCTCTCAATCAAAACCATGGATGTGAAGATGGGCTTTGATACTCTGTCTCGAGAGCCAAAAGGCTTGTGTACACTTTTCCGCTACTGCCTCTGATTCCCGTATACAACATTAAAAGGATTTCATTAGGACATCCTGTTAATAGCTCCCCGGTGGTTAGGTAGGTATTAGTCTCGCATTGACAGACCTTCCTCCACAGCACTGCAAAGAGGGGTCTGGCTAGTCCACAATTTATTCCGGGAGTGGACAAAAAACATGCTCTGGTTTATTGGCATTTCTTTAAACCAATCACAATCGTCATCGGCAGCGCTAAGCGCCGGAAAGAGCCACGGTGCCGCTGCAAAATAGCTTCGGGAAGGAACTTGTTTTGGAGGAACGTGTCCATTCAAAAGTTGTTTTAGTTGTGCAACAGAAAACTCAGATTAGACAGATAGTCTAGCTAGCTGTCTGGATTTACCCTGCAGATAACTGAGGAGCAGTTACCATAGCCCTCATAAATCAGTTTAAAATTCCAACACAAAGAAAGTGTAAGGTACATCCGCCTAAAAAGAGTGAAATCCGGCAGAATTGTGGGTGGCAGTGGAGCAATCCCGGAACTTGATATAGAGCTTGGAGGGTGCAATGGTGTTGCATGCTTAAAGCTACATTGTGTAAGAATTTCTTCCATCTAGCGATGAAATTGTATATGAAAACCAACTGAATACTACTTTCTAGCCCCTCCCATTCTGAGCGCGTTGTAACTCCTACGGTGGCCATATTATTCCAACAAGTACCAATATTAACTTTGGTCTTGTTGCTTTGCCTACTTGGACTTTACTTGAGTCTTTTCTTTTCATGCCACTTTCTACTTCTACTCCACTACATTTTTGTAGTACTTTTTACTCCATTCATCTCACAGCTTTACTAGTTACTTTGCAAATTAAGCGTTTTACACACAAAAACACATGTAATACAATGTTTTATTTAATTTAAACTACCCAACAATATACAGGACTACATGGACAGCTGAAATTATTAGCCGATTAAACACTTGGTTGACTGACAGAACTGTTTTGATCGTTTCCAGTTTCCAATGGGTCCAGTGAGTCTGGGAGGGAGACGGCGATGAAGATTTTGACCAACCACTTTGCACTTGTATAAAAACGTTTTGTAGCTGTAGAATTATTTTGTGCATTTGTAATTAAAATTTCTGGAGGAAGTATTTTAAAAGTGAGGTTTGTGTCTGAGCAATGGATACACAAATGTCCTATCTGTGTGTGCGACCCTGAAGTTACAGACTACAAGCTACGAGTTACAAGCACTTGACTCTGTTTTTACGCCTGAGCTGAATAGCCAATCAGCACAATTCACATGAATGCCCTCAGGCACCTCAGGAAATCAACCACGATGCCATCAGACTTTTAAACCTTGACAGTAGTCTCTTGGAATGAACATCTTACTGTATTTTACTATTCTAAGGCTTATTTTGCTTGTGTCCCATTTGTCTGGGAATCTTATTTATTTATTTTTATCATTGTTCTTAACTTGAACTGAACTGTGTATACTCATTGCTTGGCCCTCGTGTGTTGTCTCTGACATACCCCTGTCAAGCTGTTTATGTGTAAATGGGTTTGTTTGGTCTGCAGACTGTTGAACTGAATTGCCCTTTGGGGTAAATAAAATTGTTTGAACTTGAGCATGTTGCCCACTGACCATCCAATCGGAGAGAAGTCAAATAGGGGGGCAAAGGGTTCTGTTTACTTCGTCCATCTGATATGCTGGAGTCAACATGGAGGAGCCCGAGCCTACTCTTCTGGGACACAGGTGGGTTAATTACACGTGTTATCACAGGACACACAAGTAAAAAAATTGTAATTACCTACAAATATCAAGACAGCTGTGCATGCATCCCAGGGTTATTTAATTTTTCATATTTATTAGTTTATGTGGTCGTTGTTGCAGTGTATATGGGTAGTTAATTAATTGACAATTATTTAATTCATTGCAGAATGCCTGCACTCTGTTGGTTATTGGCAAAAGTTGTTAAATGTAATTAAAACAAAAAATACATTTGGGGCACCATCTCAATAAAGAGAAATTGAACACAGAATTAACAAATGAATGGCAAACAATGAATGAAGCAACCGTTTATGCAGAATCAATCCAAATGGACAGCAGCTTAAGTCTAAAGGGAAGTTAACACCATGAAGGCCATATAGTCACCCTATCTTCCCTACACAACCCAAGGCATCAACCAAGTTCACAGGTAAACAAAGTTTTGACCAACTCAGATGGGTGGCTGGATGGATAGATGAAGACACTGGGAACTTGGTTTTCTCAGCTGGTTATTTCCCTCGGCGCAGCTTGGCTGTTTCTGTCTCTCTGCAGCATGAGGCGAAGGAACTTGTTTTGTTGGAACGTGTACGGTCAAAGGTTGTTTTAGTCGTGCATCAGAAAACTCAGATTGGACAGATAGTCTAGCTAGCTGTCTGGATTTACCCTGCAGAGATCTGAGGACCAGGTAACCATAGTCATCATAAATCGATTGGAGTTTAAAACACCAACACAAAGAAAGTGGAAGGTGATGGACATCCGGCCAAAATGAGGCACATCCGGCGGAATTTTCGGCTGCACCTAGGGCTGGGCGATATGGACCAAAAGTCATATCCCGATATATTTTGGCTGAATATCGATATACGATATATATCCCGATATTTTTTTCCGCAAAGTGAGAGCAAATGTTCAGTCAAAGCCAAAATCAAATATGACATGTCACAAGTAGTTTCATAGAAACAGTTGCAAAATCAAATAAATAATAAACCGGTTTCTTCACCTGGTTCATGATTAAATGCTCAGCTGTTCAAATAATAAAATGTAAACCTAAATACTGTATAACAGGAGTACCTTTTTTGAAATCAAAGCTCCATATTTGTGATTCGTTCCAAAGGTCAATTAAGCTTTTGATATTAATATAATCTACTTTGTTCAAAATGTAATGCCTCATGCCTGTAAGCCTAGGTTTATAGTCCCATTCTTCCACTTGATACTGCTTCCACTTAAGTAAACTAAAAGATGAACTATCGACTACAAAACAAAGAAACTAATTAATGTGTTAATACAAAGAATATTTATCCAATATTTATAATATTTAGTCCAAACGTAAACTTCACCCTTCTGAACTAAGAGTTTCTGCTTCAAGGTGAAGTTTAAAACAGACTGAAATGTCCAGGCTCATTCCTCCACTATTTATTTCTGTATGTATTTATGCGTTACATGTAATTTTAACGGGCACTGAGCTCCAGATCCTGCAGCCGCAGACGGTCTCTGCTGCCCCGCTGTAAGCTTCTCCGTCCGCCCGCCTGCCGCCGCAAACTTAGTGGAACTTTCCGCCGATATCGACATACAGGTCGTCCTGAATACGTGTAAGATCCTGCCGATCACCACTCTGTCTTTGGCTGGTCCGATTTGGATCAGCGGGGACCCCAGCAGCAGCAGCGAGGCAAAGCTGTGTTTTTCCCAGGGAAGAGACGCTGCGGCCGGCCACGGAGCTCTCCGCCTCCCGCTGCCGCCGGAGCTCAGGTTGCTGGTCGGCGGCATACATAATCATAAAACACATTGTCACCTGTTAAATGTTATTCATTGCTGTTTGTTCTTTTCATTTCCTCTATCGAACATAATTAAGCAGTACAAAAGTCCGGCATTTTTAGCGTTGATCTGAATGCTTCGGACCCCTGTTCCAAGATGGCGGCGGTTTTGACGTATGTTTAGAACCTCAAGGCGACATCTGTGTATATATCTATGGGAGCAAGGATCACATTTGAACTATATCGATATATGCGATATGGTCTAATTCCATATCTCATTTAAAAATATATCGATATATTTTTTATATCGATATATCGCCCAGCCCTAGCGGCACCTGAACCATACCAGAAATGAAACGTCGTTGATATAGACTACCTAACAAAAGATCGATGCATTCCTATGTCTGTACATATATATGAGTATGAGGATCTGTGTCTACACAATTTAAAAATGAAATAAATGGTGATGAAATTGCATGCTTTTGTTGGGTTCATGTTGAAGTCCCCACCTTCACAGCAGGGATGCTGTGAGACAAAGCTTTCTGTTGCTTGTGTCTCTTGTGATCAGGCATTTGGAAAAGTACTTAAAATGTAAACACACTCATGTAAAAATGTGTATTTTGTTCTAGATTAGGATCTCCAGTTGTGTCCTCTGCTCTCAGGGCATTGGGTGTTAAAGAGGTTGTAAAGTCAAATTCCTATCATCTTGAAGTCTGTAATAGACTTTGGAATTCACTAAAAGGCTATTCATGCTACATTGCTAATGTTATAGCAGCTTCAGTCTGATGGCTAACTTTTGTTGTTGTTGTGCCATTTGAACAAGTAACATTAATGTAAAATATATTTTTAACAGGTGCTTCCTGACATTAAGCCACAGGCACTTAGGCTATAGCTATGGTAATGTTGAATCCCTAGCAAGATTTGAAAGTATCTGCAGCGGGCTGCTAGGTCCCCCCCCCCCGCAGGGAGACTTCTTTGCGGAGAGGTCAATAGACAGCCCACGACATGGACAATCTGGTTAGCCATTTCCCAGTATACAGTATCTGCTCTTCTCCCAGCAGGGAGTGAAGCGGTTCAAATATCCCATTTCCCTTTTTAAATAACCGCCACCTGCTGGCATGGAGAGTCATTTCCTCTTGTGCAGGCGCAGCAGGGGCATAGCACAAGGTCCAGTCCTGATGGGCCCCCATGTTCCTCAAACACCCCCCCCCCCCACCCCACCACCACCACCACCAAAAAAAAAGAAAATCAATCAGATCTTATTATCTTTCTCTATGAAGGATACATTTGATATTAACCTCTTATCCTAATTGTAACCTAACATAATAAAACACACTAACTGATGTTAGTGTTACTTAACACCTTTCAGTCAAAATGGCTAAACATGGTTTGCTTTAATTTTGATATAAGCTCACCTTGTCTCAAATCCAAAGAGGATGATGAGGGGTCTGTTGCTACTCCACTCCCTGGTGGGACAGTTTCTGAAACTGTGTAATGTTGACATGATATGTCTCTACCGATGAGCTACCAAGCTACCTATGACCAGGGCATGAAGTTAACTTTTTTGACCACCAGCCACTTTGGCAGGTGGATTTTTAAATCCACCTGCCACAGTGCCTTTTACCACTGTTTTTTTTTTTGCCACATAAAGGTGAAAAACAGGACTTGCTGTGTCTCCAAGATCCTATCCTATACTCATGGACATTGCGCCATCATCACGTGCTGTAGTAGGGGGTCCCGCCTTGATAATACTGCATAGGGGTCCGGTGTTGGCTCGTTACGCCACTGCATATAAGAGATGAGATGACTGACAAAATCAGGAGTAGCCTACGCGCACCACAACAACAAAAAAAACACTGGTGAGTTGTTAAAGTCATGTGTATAACCAAATTATCATTTGAAAGTGTATGTTCTGCTCTTTCAATGGGTTGTCTCAGTTCGTTTTTAGCACTAACAGTCGCAGAGATATTCAAGCAGTTTAGCACCATGGATTTCGTTTTCTAGTTTGTGCTCACCTTTCTTTGAAAAGAAGTCAGTTATCAATTATTTTCCCTCATTTTGTTTTCTCTCTTTCTCCTGTCTTTCCTTTCTTTTTTGGTAGCATGATTTGGCTTTCTTTGGGAAAGACATTTCTACAGCAGAAGTTTGCGCTCCACCAGATGCTCAACTGATCTAACATAAACAAAATGCGTGCAGATGGACTAAACCATTTGGCGCATTAGCAAGGGGTGGGTGAGACCTTAGTCTTTTTTTGTATACAAAATGTAGTCAGTCAGTCAACAAAGTTATTCAGCCAATACACTAACTTTACATTTCCTCTGACATGCATTATGAAATTTAATTAGGAAATGAAAATATCCAGGTAAAATAAAATATGTTCCAGACTTTTCAAGGGCCCTCTCTCCCCTTGGGCCCTGGTAATCAGTATTGGTTTTACCCCCAGTCCGACGCCCCTGCACATACATGCTACTCAGCTGTAGTCATTGCTGTGTGTTCAAGTGCAACCTTTTGGCCAAGACACAGGCAACATGAGGAGAAATGAAGCAACGTCAGATTCAGGCTTTATAGCCGCTAGTTCTTTGATGTCTGCTCGGTGTGTCAGCACTATAAACTGTTTCTGCTTGATGTTACTGTTCACCTTTTGCTTATTTACTTTGCTCCCTGTATAGGGGAGCAAAGTACACAACTAGAAGGGGCAGGGCTAAGATGAGCTACACTTTGAAAGCAAGTCAATTAGCTTGCCTCTTCAGTTCAGTCCAGTCCATCAACATGTTTGCCTCAATCTTCTTGATATGGCTCTGCATTGTATTCTTCATCTTTCTACTCAAATCCCAGAGGCCCAAGAACTTTCCCCCAGGACCCACTATCCTGCCGATACTAGGGAACATTTTGCACATGAGCCTAGAGAACCCCCTGAAGGACTTTGAGAGGGTAAGAAAAAAATGTGAAATTAATGTTTTGCTCTTACAATGCCTGAAATTGTTATGGCATTGATGTAGTTACTAATACATTTTAGTAGGTAGCTACTTAAAAGGTGTCTACAATGATTCAATACTTACACTTCTGGCCAGTGTGTTTTTCCTAATAGTAATAGTTTCAGCAATTGCTGGACCACACTGCACTTCTAGACTATGAATAAAACCTATTGGCTGCTGTATTGGTGTAAAGGTGTAAAGGATACTCACAACAGGTTGTCTATACATAGTTGACTGCTTGTGCATTTGGACAACAGCCAACCAGTGGTACAGGTATGGAGTCATATTAGTAGCATGTATGTATGTAGCAAAGTTTTTGCAAATTTGTGTGTGGAGATTTCTGCAACTGTATCTCAATCTATGTGTTCTCATTTGCTGGTTTTTAAATTGCACTTTCAGATGATAAAAGATTGAACTTTTTTGTGTTTATTAGTAATATCCATCTGAAGTTATGTGATATATATGCATTTTAACACTGACATTGTTATATTGTTCTCTCCCAGCTCAGGAATACTTATGGGAATGTCTACAGTCTGTTCCTTGGTACCAGACCAGCTGTTATCATCAATGGGATGAAGGCCATGAAGGAGGCTATGGTGACCAAGGGCACTGATTTTGCTGGACGACCCCAAGACCTGTTTGTCAATGACGCCACCCAAAGAAAAGGTAGAACAGACACGATATGTCATAGGGCAGAGAATATTTTATCGAACTTAACTAATTAAAAAAAAAAAAAAAAAAAATATATATATATATATATATATATATATAGTACATACTGTATGTCAGTAATGTATCTCTTTCCAAGCACATACTGTATGTAGGGATCGGTCAGGTACCATGAATCCTATATATCTTGCTAAAATGTATGGTTGTGCAGTTTACATTTTTATTGTCATCATTACTGTATCCCAGTAAATTAAATGCTGGGAAATGGTGAAAAGGGAGAAACAATCACCTGGGGTAGAAATGACAGGTCACATGTTGCCTAGTTTATCTTTGTAGGAGGCTTCTCATCACCACTCTAAGAAAAGCAGAAGGTGCATACCGCTTACCTAGTAGTAACCTGCTATGCGACTGTACAGGGTATTCAAGTAAGGGCACTTTCACACCCTATAAATAAAATTTTAGAATAGAATTTATTTGCTGCTCTGATAGCCGCAAGCTGTCTGCTTTGAGCGCATTTACCGTCACACTCTCACGTACACACTAAGCACTGAGCTATTCCTTAAAGGTCCTATATAGGTCTTATAAAACCAAGATAGCCTGCCAGAGCTTCATTTATTTGGTCCGAAAGTCCGAACCATCCAAAAAATGCTTTCACACTAGAAACAAACCGGACCACGGTTCAGCTTGATCCGGACCAAGACTAACTCTTGTGGTCGAACCAAATTTGTGGTCCGGAAAAGGTTTCACACCTGTAATTTTGGTTTTGGATCCAACTGAAAAGTCTGTGAGTCCGGACCCAACGAGGTAGGTGTGAAAGCCCCCTAAGATTACAAACTGTAGGAAGCAAAAATGCTCAGTTTAAAGGGAACTGTGAACTGAAAAACTAAACAACGGTTCATAACTTCGCCGGACATTCACATGCAATATTACCCATCAGTCATTGTGTCTTGCTGACATTTACGTCACATGGACCGAATTGGACCCTTGCCGACACGTGGAAGGTATACATCTAGCTTCATAGTCTCCCTTTATCAAAACCATAACATTCAACCAGACAGTTAGACTTAAGAATTTACATCACTTTATTGTCCTACGTTGTAGGAAATTTGGATTGGGTTTCCACCCATGCTGCATCTATAAAAAAAACACATAAAAGAGGGGTAAGACAGCTACAGGAAACAAAAAACATAACCAAGAGCATAATAATAAAAAACATACACTGATGCACTTAATACAAAAGTATTAAAGTTAGGACTGATAACGAGGACATTAAGTGTAACGACTGTATTCCATGCAGTCGGGCCATCTCCTCCTCCTGCGGATTTTCATTTAAGATTTGAGTTGGATTTTAGAAGGTGTTTATGGAACAATTTTCACTCAGTACAAGCGCAAATAACTTTAATCTTCATGGTAATGTGGATGATATGGAGTGAAGAAATGTGTGTGAGACATCAATACTTGAAAATATTACGAGTAATCTTTATTCCCACGTTTACTTTCTACAGTCTGACATCAGTTCACTACCTCACCATCTGCGTTGCCAATTCCCATCCAGCGCGTCCCCAGCAGGCTGCCTCGCGGGTGCCTCCCGGCTTATGGAGCATCCTTTTCAGCAGTCTCTCGGCGTCCTTTCCCCGTAAAAAACGAGAAAAACATCTCCGTGAACACGAGAAAAATAACGTCACATTTACACGTAAAAAACGAGAAAAACGTCTCCGTGAACACGTATCAATAGATTAAGAATAACGTTGACATTTACACGAACTGCCGTGAGACTGGGTTGCCAAATTAACACATTAACATCTCTGTCTCTCATTTGCGACTCCTGTAAAAATGCCACGTCAATATTATGCCAGGTGATGTAAACACAGTGCCCATTTAATTTGACCATTCAGCCCATTAATGTTCCAACTCGCAACTTTAATAGCCATCATATCAAAAAGCGAGGGCAGCATTTGAAATATCGCTATAATACACCGAATGAAAACAAGTAATGTTATGAACAGCAATAAGATTCGGAAATTGTCTTAGTGTGATTTTAGTGTTTTGTTCTGTGTGTATGGTGTTTGTTGTTTATATGTTTGAGAAATAGCCTGAACTTGTTCTCTGGAACTTAATTTACCTATGGGTACAAATAAATGAACCTGAACCTGAAGTAATGTAAGCATTAATTTCAGTAAGAGATCTGTTCCACCCCCTGGGTCG
Organism: Perca flavescens; assembly: GCF_004354835.1. Classification (NCBI taxonomy): domain Eukaryota; kingdom Metazoa; phylum Chordata; class Actinopteri; order Perciformes; family Percidae; genus Perca; species Perca flavescens. The sequence continues at coordinate 5,196,401 of NC_041338.1, read as the reverse complement.
CCACAACCCAGATAAACAAACAATAAAACAACAATAAGAACACAAACATCCCCCTCACAAATACACTCTTTACATTCACTTGCAAGAGCTATGTCCCTACCCATGTCACTCAGTCCACTTGACTCTGAGAAAGTGGGCTGCACTCATTCACACACCACTCGTTCCCGTGCAGGGTTATTACAAACAGATACCCTGCCTATATTAGAGAAGATTAACTATAACACGACTAATTAACATCAGTTTCTAAACGTGATTTTAACTATCCGAAAAACAAAATAGTACGATAAGATAATTGGGCTTCAGTTCTCACCAACCATGACAACAAAAAGTGTCCCGCTGCTGAGGAAGATGGAGCAAAAGAAAAACATTTAAGTCAAGCAAAGGTGACAGCAACTGTCCTGATCCATGTTTAACCAAAATATAGCCTAGACCATCCACATCCTAGTCCATCACGCGCTGAGTAACACCTGTTTATGATCCCTGCTGCTTCTAGTTACTGGTAGATGGTCTGCCAGCAATTAGAAGCAGCAGGGTTCATAAACAGGTGTTACTCAGCGCCCCAGCTTCAACTTGGCTGGGTAAATCAAGAAGGTTTGGAAGCCCTGCTTTCTCGCAGCATCCATCGCGTCGGAGAAGGCTCAACATTTGGTGACGGTGTAGTTGCTGTTGTTAGCAGTAAGGCAAATGTTGTTGTTGATCTTCAGTGGAGAATCTCTGGCAGCTTTCAGGATGCATGAAATTGAGCATCTTGCAAATAATTGTGCGGGGGCCTCTGGCTCCCTCATGTGGCAGACAGATGCAGTGAGCTCTCATGATCGCCAACTTTCTCCAATTGCAGGGAACCATTTGGGGATGGATGAGTTAACATATTGTAGCGCGTTGGTGCCCTCAGCAAGTTCGGGGACGCCAATGATGCGGAAATTGCCCCGACGGGGACCGGTCCTTTTGCTGAGCTAAAGATGATTCTAGTTCACCATATTTCCCCATGGCATTAATTTAAACCGTAGACTGTAACCTTCGTTATTTGCACGTCGAGTTAAGAGCATTCCTTGTTTAGTTTCTTGATGTATGCTATGCAGACTGAGATGTCCGACTGAATCTGGTCCAATTTTCCCACAAAAGTTGTAAACTGTGCTTTGATAAACAATCACTGCTCCTGGGCCCCCGGATAGCTCAGTTGGTAGAGCAGGCGCCCACATATAGAGGTTTACTCCTCAGCGCAGCGGTCGCAGGTTTGATTCCAACCTGCAGCCCTTTGCTGCATGTCATTCCCCCTCTCTCTCCCCTTTCATGTCTTCATCTCTCCTGTCAAATAAAGGTCTAAAAATGCCCTAAAAATTATCTTAAAAAAAAGAAAACCACTGCTCCCTCAAAGCTAATTCAATGACAGAGGATAGCTTGCTATTAGCAGCTAGTTTGTCTATACTCACATCTATTTATTGTTGTTTGCTTCTCTATCTTTCAGCCATTGCACACCAAGGTGCTCAGTACACAAAATAAAGTTATTTAAGTTAAGAGTACTGATATGACTACCGATACAAGTACTTAAAAATCCCTTTGGGGTCCAAGGGAGTTTTCAGACACAAATGATTTTGGTCTGCTCTAACATTCAATTAGAAGAAAGCAGGTTTTTCAAAGTACTATGACTTTTTTCTATTCAAAGCTCAAATTGAAGCTAAAATAAATCAATATAATTCCTGATATCAAAATACTGAGTGAAGTTTAGAAAGGGTAAACGCAAAGTCTGACTGCATCATTCATGTGCATAAAAAGTAGCCATGTGATTTTATTGCTCCAGGGGAGAGGATAATAATTTGGCACGACAGAACTCTTCCTTGGCTCACCAGTAGTCCGGATCGATGACAAGGGGCCCTATCTTGCACCCAGCGCAATTGACGTTGTACACCGATGCAAGATAATTACCTCTCCTGAAGGGTCTATGTTTCTTTTTAATCCTCCGAGTTGGTTACAAGCAACTGCATGGAGGAGGGGCTGGGCTGGTGCCAGTCACCAAAGGCATGTATCATGTGGATGCGCTGACAGTTTTGTTGTAATCAATTAGAATTCCTCATGGGGGAGACAGAAACTACACACTATAGCTTTATATTGTATGTGGCATTTTTTTTTTGCAGTGTGCAAATGTTCCACCAAAACATATTCCTTCCCAAGACCATGGTTGCTGGGTCCAGAGCTGAGGCAACACCCAAGACGATGTGATTAGCAAACAACCCCTGACTGTTTTTTTTCTTCTTTTTCTATTCAGGAGTGTATGTGGAGGGACCAGACCCTTCTCCGCAGTACTGTGGAGTGGGTCTGGCAATGTGAGATTAGGTGTCCAGCAATAAAACTGCAAAGTGAGATCAAATCGGACTTTTCTCATAATATGCACATTCACACTAACGATCACAACGCTCACCAATTATAGTAGTGGGATGGGATTAAGAATTGCTGGTGTAGAAGAATCTGGTCTGTAGTGAGAAACATATCAGCATACGTGTTTAATTTTAAAACATGATCATGAAGATTTACTCACTAGATATTGCAAGCATTAATTGCACATGCTAATGGTTCAATTCCAAAAATGAGAAGCAGGGGACCCTTGGCTGTATTAAAAGAGTTCTGAGAAAATAGAATTAGTTAAATGAGAGAGAAGCAAGGGCCTTAATTTAACAAATTAATTTAGGACTGATCAAAAGCTTTTTCTGTGTTGCAGCAGCAGTGATGCAGCAATGACTTGGACAATTCTCGAATAGATAGCAATGTCTCAGGTTTGAAAGTAAATTAAGAAGACCTGTAAGCTTATACTGTATATTCCTTGTTGTCCTACACTGTAGGATTGATTTTGGCAGATTATGGCTCTATTTGGAGGGACCATCGTCGCTTTGCTCTGGCGACCTTGAGGAACTTTGGTCTCGGGAAACATTCCATGGAAGAGAGGATTCGGACAGAGATACAATACACCATTGATACACTGGAAAAGAGTATTGGTATGTGATCTGAGGGTCCACACAATCCTAATAAGGATGGGAGGGTTTTCTGAGCAGCAGAAATACTCATTACTACTCATTGATAAGGTGGATTTTGATTGATGTGAATTAATTTTGCATTGTGTTATGTTTAATGTTCTTTTGTGTTCTTGCACAATGTTGTATCATACTTTATGTCAACATCGTCTTTTACAGGTAATACCTTGAATCCTCAAGTTATCTTTCATAGAGTGGCCTCCAACATCATCTGTCAGGTTCTGTTTGGTACACGCTACGAGTATGATGATGAGTTCATCAAAGTGATTGTTCAATGCTTTACTGAAAATACCAAGATAACCAATGGACCATGGACTGTGGTGAGTGAAAGCATGTTTCTGCCTTCAAACCTGGCTCAGAAATATTAACAGGTATATTTCCCAAAAGGATTGCATTCTTTTACAGCTAAACCTGTACAAATAACACAAAAAGAAAGCATCAGCAAAGTGTAAAATGTACCCTAGGTAATTTGCATACATTCAGTGCAAAATTAGCCCATTTCGATGCAAGTGAGTCTTATTGCAAAAACAGTTCAACTCACAAAGGTTAGCACTAATAGCCACAGACAGTTACAGGGAAATTATTGGCGTCTTCAGAGAGTTGGTGGTAATGAAGCTCATTAATTAGGTGTGTCCTCTGCTTCAAATCATGCAAGTCTGATACCCATGATATAGGCTTAAGCAATGTCCATCCATCCATCCATCTTCGTCCGCTTATCCGGTGTCGGGTCGCGGGGGGAGCAGCTCCAGCAGGGGACCCCAAACTTCCCTTTCCCGAGCAACATTAACATTAACATAATCCCTCCACCTAGTCCTGGGTCTTCCCCGAGGCCTCCTCCCAGCTGGACGTGCCTGGAACACCTCCCTAGGGAGGCGCCCAGGGGGCATCCTTACCAGATGCCCGAACCACCTCAACTGGCTCCTTTCGACGCAAAGGAGCAGCGGCTCTACTCCGAGCTCCTCACGGATGACTGAGCTTCTCACCCTATCTCTAAGGGAGACGCCAGCCACCCTCCTGAGGAAACCCATTTCGGCCGCTTGTACCCTGGATCTTGTTCTTTCCGTCATGACCCAGCCTTCATGACCATAGGTGAGGGTAGGAACGAAAACTGACCGGTAGATCGAGAGCTTTGCCTTCTGGCTCAGCTCTCTTTTCGTCACAACTGTGCGATAGATTGAATGCAATACCGCACCCGCTGCGCCGATTCTCCGACCAATCTCCCGCTCCATTGTCCCCTCACTCGCGAACAAAACCCCAAGGTACTTGAACTCCTTCACTTGGGGTAAGGACTCATTCCCTACCTGGAGAAGGCATTCCATCGGTTTCCTGCAGAGAACCATGGCCTCCGATTTAGAGGTGCTGATCCTCATCCCAACCGCTTCACACTCGGTTGCGAACCGATCCAGTGAGTGCTGAAGGTCGCAGGCCGATGATGCCATCAGGACCACATCATCTGCAAAGAGCAGTGATGAGATCCCCAGCCCACCAAACTGCAACCCCTCCCCACCCCGACTACGCCTCGATATCCTGTCCATAAATATTACAAACAGGATTGGTGACAAAGCGCAGCCCTGGCGGAGGCCAACCCTCACCTGAAACGAGTCCGACTTACTACCGAGAACCCGGACACAGCTCTCACTTTGGTCATACAGAGATTGGATGGCCCTGAGTAGAGACCCCCTCACCCCATACTCCCGCAGCACCTCCCACAGTATCTCCCGGGGACCCGGTCATACGCCTTCTCCAAATCCACAAAACACATGTAGACCGGTTGGGCATACTCCCAGGCTCCCTCCAGGATCCTTGCGAGAGTGAAGAGCTGGTCCGTTGTTCCACGACCAGGACGGAATCCGCATTGTTCCTCCTCAACCCGAGGTTCGACTATCGGCCGAACCCTCCTTTCCAGCACCTTGGAGTAGACTTTACCAGGGAGGCTGAGAAGTGTGATACCCCTATAATTGGCACACACCCTCTGGTCCCCCTTTTTAAAGGGGAACCACCACCCCAGTCTGCCACTCCTTTGGCACCGTCCCAGACTTCCACGCAATGTTGAAGAGGCGTGTCAACCAGGACAGCCCCTCCACACCCAGAGCCTTGAGCATTTCTGGACGGATCTCATCAATCCCGGGGCTTTGCCACTGTGTAGTTGTTTGACTACATCAGTGACTTCCGCCTGGGAAATCGACGACAATCCCCCGTTATCCTCCAGCTCTGCCTCTAACATAGAGGGCGTATTAGTCGGATTCAGGAGTTCCTCAAAGTGCTCCTTCCACCGCCCTATTACCTCCTCAGTTGAGGTCAACAGTGTCCCATCCTTACTGTACACAGCTTGGATGGTTCCCCTTCCCCTCCTGAGGTGGCGAACAGTTTTCCAGAAGCACTTTGGTGCCGACTGAAAGTCCTTCTCCATGTCTTCTCCAAACTTCTCCCACCCCGCTGCTTTGCCTCTTTCACGGCAGAGGCTGCAGCCCTTCGGCCCCCTCGGTACCCTGCAACTGCCTCCGAGTCCTCCGGGATAACATATCCCGGAAAGACTCCTTCTTCAGTCGGACGGCTTCCCTGACCACCGTGTCCACCACGGTGTTCGTGGGTTACCGCCCCTTGAGGCACCTAAGACCCTAAGACCACAGCTCCTCGCCGCAGCTTCAGCAATGGAAACTTTGAACATTGTCCACTCGGGTTCAATGCCCCCAGCCTCCACAGGGATGCACGAAAAGCTCCGCGGAGGTGTGAGTTGAAAGTCTGTCGGACAGGGGCCTCCTCCAGACGTTCCCAATTTACCCGCACTACACGTTTGGGCTTACCAGGTCTGTCCAGAGTCTTCCCCACCCCTGACCCAACTCACCACCAGATGGTGATCGGTTGACAGCTCTGCCCCTCTCTTCACCCGAGTGTCCAAAACATACGGCCTCAGATCAGATGAAACGATTATGAAATCGATCATTGACCTTGGCCTAGGGTGCTCTGGTACCAGGTACACTTATGAGCATCCCTATGTTCGAACATGGTGTTCGTTATAGACAATCCATGACTAGCACAGAAGTCCAACAACAAACAACCACTCTGGTTTAGATCAGGGAGGCCGTTCCTCCCAATCACGCCTCTCAGGTGTCTCCATCATTGCCCACGTGTGCGTTGAAGTCCCCCAGCAGAACAATGGATTCCCCCACTGGAGCCCCATGCAGGACTCCAGTCAAGGTCTCCAAGAAGGCCGAATACTCCGAACTCCTGTTTGGTGCATATGCACAAACAACAGTCAGAGTTTTCCCCCACAACCTGCAGGCGTGGGAGGCGACCCTCTCGTCCACCGGGTAAACTCCAACACAGCGGCGCCAGCCGGGGCTTGTGAGTATCCCCACACCCGCCCGGCGCCTCACACCCTGGGCAACTCCGAGAAGAAAAGAGTCCAACCCCTATCCAGGAGTATGGTTCCAGAACCGAGACTGTGCGTAGAAGTAAGCCCCACCAGATCTAACCGGTAGCGCTCCACCTCCCGCACCAGTTCCGGCTCCTTCCCCACAGAGAGGTGACGCCCACGTCCCCAGAGCCAGCGTCTGCCGCCCGGGTCTGGTCCGTCGAGGCCCCTGACCTTCACTGCCACCCATGTGGCATCGCACCCGACCCCAACGGTTCCTCCCACAGGTGGTGGGCCCATGGGCTGGAGAGATGGGAGCCATGTAGCTTGTTCGGGCTGTGCCCGGCCGGGCTCCGTGGCAAACCCGGCCACCAGGCGCTCGCCGACGAGCCCGCCGTCTGGGCCTGGCTCCAGACGGGGGCCCCGGGCTTCCTCCGGGCAGGGTCACTCCATCTCTACCTTGCTTCTTCATTGGGGTTTTTGAAGAGAAGTTTTTGGCTTAAGCAATGTGCAAATTAAAAAAAATCAGTCTGTATACAGCGCCCAGATTCCTCTACTTCTTTAAGGTGGGCCCTTTCATTGTTGAAATTCCACATCCAAGCTGTATAAGCATGTCATGGCTGAGTTGAAAATTGCAGTCATAGGGAGCTATAAAACAGTTTCATAGCACATAACAGAGCACGTTGAGAACATTTGTTGAGGCACAGCCAAAGAAATAGGATGAGGCCATCCCATTCTTGTTGTTTGCTGTTCAAGATGCTCCCACTAAGTCTCTTGGTTTCAGTCCTTTTGAACTCATTTTTGGTCACGAGGTGAGGGGCACGTTGCACCTGGTTTAGGATCAGGTCATTAAACCGACATAACCAGGGGATGTCCTACAGTATGTCTTTTCTTTAAGAGCCAGGCTGATGTCAGCCTGTGTAGCTGTAAGCCTTTATTGGTGCTTTGGAGTGCAACAACAAAGTACTTACAGAGATCCCAGAAGAGTCTTGGAGATGCCGTAACCCTGACCAATCAGAGCAGACTGGGCTTTTCAGGAGGGGAGGCTTAAAGAGACACGTGCTCCATCAGAGCATCTCAGGCTAAGGGTGAATACAGGAGCCATGTAGCCTAGAAATCTAGACGCACACCCTGGCGGCAGCAAATGCAATTTGCAGCCAGGGTCAGTCTAGCAACTCTCCGTTGGCTTGCAAACTGGAAAAACCAAATTCTGGTCAGGCCAATCACATTGTGTATAGAGTCGGTGGGCGGGCTTAACATAAGGACGGCAGAGTTGCGACGTTCCGCGTGAATTGCCTGCTACTTGAAAACAAAGAAGATGGCTGCTGCTGGCAAACAGTGGTCTTTCGAATCGGCTTTGGCCGCGACTCTGGAAGACTTGGAGTTAAGCACTGAAGTCATTCTTAAAAAAGGAAAATGTGTTCAGAGTTTTGCCGACCGGATATGGCAAAAGTTTAATTTATCAACTAGCGTTGCTCTCTTGTCTTTCAAATTCCCTCTGCACTCATAGCCAACCAGTTTATCCCGCCCCTTGGATTGAGCCCTGCCAATGGTGAGTTCCCAGACCCAACGTCTTGATGTGGGTCTGGCTTGTCAGGCTAGCAGCCATGGGCAGTATGAGAAAAAAAAGTGTTTTGACATTAAAGCATGTAAACATGTTCTAGCAGAATCACAAAATACATGTATGTATCTGAAAACAGTATATAATAGGTTTACTTTAAAAGCTGATAGGCTTTCGCAACACAGCGAGACAAATGTCTTAATCAAGTTGAAAGATTACATCTATTTTTACAATAGGAGGGCAGTTACAACCTGCACTGCCCTCCTATTCTGCACGAATACGAGGTCAGAATAAACTTTCGAACTTTGGCTCGTTCGTCCTTCCATCATTTAATTCAACTCTGTGATTGCAGCAGGTGTCCGTGCTATTTAGGCTTGAGGAAAGATGGCAACACTTCATCATAATCACGGTTTTGTTCACTCTAGATCACGGGTCGGCAACCTTAGGCACGCGTGCCACCATGGGCACGCGGGACCTTAACCAATTGCACGCTGGCAATATGTGTGGAAGAGAGTTATTGATGTGTTGAAATCATGGTTGACATGCTGAAGCACTCTCATCCGCATGCCAAATTACGACATTCACAGTTGCGCGACCTGTTATTTACGGTAGTTTCATTGACTCATATCTCTGACTGGGAACAATACAAAGAGAATTACCAATGGCCTGGGCAGATGCACTAACGCTAGTCTCGTTACTGTAAGTAGGCTACAATAAAAACCTTTGTGAGTAAAAAAGCCAATACTTCAATGCACTCACCTGTATAGACAGGCATAAACATGTAGAAAGCGATATTTCAATCTGCTCTGTCTGCTCAGTCCACTCTTGTCCACCGCACAGTTTTACGCAAACACAGCTCTACTCTGCAAATAGCAAATTTTTACAAACAAACTAAAACAAAAGCTGCCGGTTTGTAGTCTAACTGTTTATCTTAGTTTGCATTGTATGGGAATCTTGAAATTTGGAAAAAAATGTATAAACTTAACTGCTGGCTGAACAAACCATCCTCTCCGCTGGAGCGGTAAATCTATAGATGTATTAAGACCAAAACGGATGCATGTGGCTACTAAATATGCACGTGAATGACGCGATCGTTAAGTTCGCGTTCTTCATTCTTGATGATGATGCTGGTTGTATTATTTTGCAACAGCATTGTTTCATTGCAAATGAGGCATACAGGACTTGCTTATCAGTCCATTCATCATTAAAGCTGGGCTTTTCCACGTCAACTTTTCACTTCAGCCTCTTTGACAGTGACATTTTTACCTGACAAAGGCCGTTTCTTTCTGCAAGCATCTTCCACCAATCAGGACGCTGCATACTACAACCATGTTTCCATAATCATAATAATAATATACTGTACAATAATAATAATTACAATGTCCTGATTATGTGAAATAAATGTTATCAAATGTTACTATGGAATAAACTGACAGATTCCCTGGATATTAAATTTTGATTTGATGTCATAATTATACTTAATGTTGACATGGCACACTAATAAACAAGACATTTTGAAAAGGGCACTTCATATCAAAAAGGTTGCCAACCCCTGCCCTAGATAATTTCCCCATGCATGACAACTGTACGGTGGGCGGTTTTTTATCTCTCCTGTTTGAATTATATTGAGGCTTAGAGTTACATATTTTAAGGAATGGTTGCTTTGAATGACAGGTGGATGGCATCACAGGAGGCTAGCATAGACTGTAGGCTTCATTCGGCCAATCTCAGCTCCATCAACGCTCCACCTCTTTTCCCATATTTGGAGTAGCCTGGAGTTAGGCACAGCTAAAAAAATGATGGTCGGAGCCACACACTTTGAGCTTCATCTTGGCTCTTCAGAAACCTATGGCTGACGTCACGAACTAGCGTCCATGTTTTATACATGCTACGGTTTGGATTGAAATAAATTAATGATTTATCTTCTGTTACAGCTGTATGACTCTTTCCCCATTATTCATGACCTGCCGCTGCCCTTCACTAAGGTCTTTAAGAATGTTGAGGTATGTTAAAAATATACAAAAATATATTGGGTTGAGAATTTAACATGAAATTTAAGAAGAATATTTTTTAATTCATTCAAATTAAATGAATGTTGACTTGAATTCTTTTCAGACTTGTAGGAATCTTGTGATTGGTTTGATGAAAGAGCACAAGAAGACCAGAGTCCATGGAGAGCCGCAAGACTTTGTTGACTGCTATCTGGATGAACTGAATAAGGTCTGTGTGGGTGTGCGTGTGCGCGCACGTGCGTGCGCCGCATGATCTGCATGTATCTTTAGCTTACGTGTGCACACAAGTTTGTGTAGTTTTCATGCCCAATAGTGTGTATTTGTGTGTATCTATACTGTCCTTGCAATGAGTTGCTTCTTCAAAGCTCGACAGTTAGCTAACAGTGTAAAGTTCTCCAAAAAACACAAGGCATAACTTTTCTAGGGGTCCGACAAAGAAACTTTAATTTCCTTATTGTTTTATACTGTAAAACCGTAACAAGGAGCAAAAGACAATCAGAAATGAGATGAAACCAATACAGAAACCCAAAGTATAGTGCAAACCCACAACTTAGAAAATGCTGAGTTATAACTAATAGCCATGCTAACTATCAATTTAGTGATTTGACATTAGAAAACTCCAATAAACCAAAGATATGCCATGTACAATTCCTTTTACATTTTTTTAGTAATATATACTAGCCTGGGTAAACCCTGACGAACTTCCGGCAAATTTGAGATTTGCTCTGAAGGGTCTGGTGTCAGCCAGGCTAAATATATACAGTACTTATGGACATATAGTATCCAAGGGAACAATGTAGGAAGAAACAGCACTGGCACTCTGCTCTGCAGCCCAATCAATGTAACCTGATGGATTGCTTCGCATTTGCTCGGCATATCCATCTGGGAACTTTCCATTGGAGAATTTTTGGGAAGGGGTGAAAATACTGGTTAGCTGATTGGATGAACCATCTGTCTATCACCTATGTTGGTGATAGACGGGCCAAATCAACCAATCAGATCCACGAAGCGTATGAAAATACAACCACAAGCCGGCCCCTGCTGTTGCAGGCAAAGCATAGCTCGTTAGCTCAGCAAGCAAGCAACATGTCGGTAAAGGATATTTGCCGTTTGTGTAACGAGAATTTAGGAATAAAAGACACCATTTCAGGTTCCCGGACCGCTGTCTGAAAATACTGGTTAGCTGATTGGATAAACCATCTGTCCATCACCACCTAACCCGCCTCAAAACCAACGCTGATTGGCCCGGTCGTTTGGCTAACGGCTCCAAATTATCTCTATCTCAAGATGCCAGACTGATCTGCGAGTTGAAAACTGGAGCTCGCAAGATCAGGACGGTCTCACGAGGCTACAATCAATGGACTTCTGATGGAAATTTACAACTGAAAGTGAAACTTAAATTAAAGCTACTGCTGCTGGTTAGCCAAAAGGGGGCACTGCTGCACACACAATTATGTTAAAAAACCAAACTCCTTCTTAATTTACTTCAGAGAGGTCAGAACAGTATCAGGAATGCATAATAGCATTTAATGTCTGTTTATATTAAACAATCATTCTCCTCTTTTTAGAGAGGCGATGATGGTTCTAACTTTTCAGAAGAGCAACTGATTATGTATGCTCTAGATCTTCACTTTGCTGGGACAGATACTACCTCCAACACCCTGCTTACTGGTTTCCTCTACCTTATGACCTACCCACACATACAAGGTATACATGCACATGTAAATTGCTTTTCTGCCACCGGCTCCATAGTTTTACCATTGCCTTTCTATCTAAAATATGTATTCATTTCATGGTTAGGAATTTTTTCTATGAAAGCCATGAACAGAAAAGGCATTTTTTGTCTTGGGACTGAGTTGTTCAAATACCATTAATTGTAGACCAACTCTACCTATCAATCTGCGCTCGATTGCTCTTCCTTCATCCTCCAACTACCCGGATGTCTGTCACACTAACTTGAAATTGAATTTTGAGAACTGAATCTGAATTGTGAGAACTGAATGTGAAGATATATAGAGAGTTGAATTTTCAGTGAGGATCAAATTTTATTGGACTTCAGTTACAAACGAATAAATTCAATTTCAAATTATACTATTCAGATTCAGTTTTTCAATGCAATGATTCAAATTAAACAATACAATTTCAAATTATATGATTCAAATTCAGTTTTTCAATGCAATAATTCAAGTTTAGCAATTCAAATTCAAATATAAATTATTCAAATTCAGTTTCTGGTGGCACATATTTCAGCCCATATGTATGCTTCTGATATCCACAGAGGTAAAGTCAAAGCCTTTAAGAGATTTGCTCTCAAAGTTTGAAGCCTGGTTGGGATGCTCAAGACCCTCGGTGCTGACTGTAAAACCTCACTAAGGTGTTTGCCGTCCACCCAATCCTTCATTCTGCTCATCCAATAACCGAGCTCCTGTTCTAGGATTAAGACTCTAAACTATGCCATCTGGGCCTAGAAAGAGCATTTTGGGAGCTGTGTTGCATTCTGGATTTTGATTGCCAGTGAAGCAATATAAAGACATCATTACTATTTGTTTTGAGTGCCGAAGATGGAAGGCATCAATTCCAAAAATGGCTGATTTACCACCTGCAAGACTCAGACTCTCAGAACCACACTTCCACTCCAAAGGAATAGATTGCTTCGCACCATTCTTCATCAAAATTGGCAGACACAGTAAAAAGATGAATTGTGGGGGAATTGTTTTTAGGTGCCTTAGGTTTGCACCTAGATGTCCTGACAAACATCATTGTGGATTAATTTCTCATGACGTTGAGATTTACTGCACGCCGAGGAACCCCTGCAGAACTTTTAGGCTAGGGAGAAAAAGTTGAGACAAAACTGAGTCGACCTAAGCCCAGACCAAGTTGAAAGACCAACTGGCCAAACAACAGATATCTTTCCGGTTAGAGTGCTCACCCGGTAGAGTCCTTGGCAGTGGTCGGGTTTGTATCTGACCCACAGCTCTTTGCTAGCAAGAAGCTAGCCACCCTGCACTTTGGTGGTGCATAGTAAAGAGAATCTGTTTAAAACTAACCCCAAAGCTCTTGCTAATTGGGCGTCAAGGCACTGTGAACGTCCTCAAGTGATTAACACTGCAATGGGGCAGCTAAGCAAGCACCGCTGGAGATACAGCTTGATGCTTGCTAACCATTTCTGGTCACAGTTTGTGAGAAGCTACCTACCCAATTTACAAACCGGTCTGGCTGCACAAGGCAACATTTTGGGATAAGGGAAAAAACATCTGGGCTTGTTTGTATTTCTTTAAACCAATCACAATAGTCTTTGGTGGTGCTAAGCCCCGGATGCAGAGACAGTACCCTTGCAAAATAGATAGCGGAGATGGCGTAAGGGGAGAAGAATGCTGGCTGAAGTAGGCGGCCAACGGCAGACTTTATCCCAAAAGAGTAGTGTAGTGTAGTGTCTGTATATTTCTTAGTATTTCCCGGTGTTAGTTTGCTTAGTTTGGTATTCATTGTTAAATTGATGATGTGGTAATTTAATGGCTATATTTTTATTTTGGGTTCATTTGGAAGGTGTGCCAATTTAAGTTAGTTAAATTATATTGCTAATTATTGTTATCTCTCTGCTGTATCTGTCAGAGCGTTGTCAGCAGGAGATCAACGAGGTGTTGGAAGGGAAGGATCAGGCCAGTTTTGATGACAGACACAACATGCCTTACATGCAGGTCATAATTTTACTTTCATTGTTTCATTGTTGTCATGGGTCTGCATGTTTGTTAGAGCATGACACAAACTTTGCTACAGGTAGGGGGTCATTTGCAAACATGTTAAAATCAACCATGAATCTGGTAAAATAATCTGTTTAGGTTGGGGTCCTTGGGTTAGATCAATTATAATCACTGCTTTTGAACCACATTTATCATGATATTTTTTGCCTGGTTGTCAGTACATTGCTGGCAGGTTCCCATATTACAAGTTTATTGGTGTACTGTTTTGTGGCTGAGCTTCTGATAGCCCGCATTGCTTTTCTTCTGCTCCATAAAGTCACATAAAGCATAAGAACATGTTTAAATCTCTCTTAACCCAGGCTGTGATCCATGAAGTGCAGAGGATAGCCAACACTGTTCCACTCAGTGTCCCTCACTGTACAACTAAAGACACAGAGCTCATGGGATATTCCATTCCCAGGGTAAGAAGCAACTTGTATAGTGAACACTATAGTGAAATGTTGTGGAAAGAAACCTCACTGTACTGTATCAGCACGGTACCTTATTGTGAAGGCAAGGTATGGTAACCTCTGTAGGGAACAAAGTTAAACATGCCTCTTATTCAAATTTTAAATCTCATTTGATGTGAGTTATTGTAAGAAAAAAGTTTAGTGTCTTTAATGTTGGTTAGAATTTTTCTAGTTTGGATCAACGGAAGTACATTACCAGAGTAAACCTATCCGCTACTGCCATCTGTGTGTCGAAACAACGACAACAACAACAACAACAACCTCAGAGCTAGCAAGCTAACGTTACATGTTCAAAATGGAAGGGTATGACATCATTTTGAGTCTTGCATTATTATGCAGGCCTGCTTGGTCCTTTTCGGGAATGACTGTGAAGATTTAAAAATATGTTTACGGCATTTACTATCTAACTGGGATGTTTCGGCACCGATTGGCAGGGATTGCTGTGGACAAAGTACACGCAGCATGTAGACATGTATCCAGCTAATTTAAACAGCTCACGTTACTGTGTTGTGTGAACATTAACACTTCATTTAATATCTTATGTAGGGTTTTCTTTTGCGGGGTGCAAATGCTGCACAAAACAAATTCTTTCCCGAAAACATTTTGCAGAGCCACCGTTGCTGCGTCTGGAACTTATCGCTGCCAAGGCAATTTTAATTGGTTTAAAGAAATGCAAACAACCCAGAACGTTTTATTTCCTCCTTTCCTAGAATGTATCCTTGGTGTAGCCAGACCTTACTCCACAGCGCTAAAGGTCTGGCAATGTGACACTACAGATTTTCCAAACAGATTACAATACTGTTTGTACCATACTTCAATAATGGTAGGAGCATTATCTTACTAAGGTAACTTAAATAAATCCTCTAAGAAATTTTTTCTGCCTTCCTCTATGCCCTTTACTCTTTTGCTTAATTTTCTCCTAAGGGCACACTGATCATCCCTAACCTGACCTCAGTGCTGAATGAGGAGGGACAATGGAAATTCCCCAATGAATTCAATCCTGAAAACTTCCTCAATGACCAGGGAGAGTTTGTTAAACCAGAGGCCTTCATGCCTTTCTCTGCAGGTATAAGAGCATAAAACAACAACAACAGTATGGATCTCACTGTATGAAAAATGCAGCGGCATGCAGACAGGGTGGGTTTAAATCAAACTGTTGTGGATGACTTTGAGGTCTTTTTTTATGTCCTAGGTCCTCGTATGTGTCTCGGAGAGGGTCTGGCTCGTATGGAGCTCTTCCTCATCATGGTGACCCTACTGAGGAAGTTTAAGTTCATCTGGCCTGAGGATGCAGGAGAGCCAGACTACATTCCAGTCTATGGGGTCACGCTGAATCCCAAACCTTATCGCATGAAGATCCAACTCAGGGCAACACAGTGAGGCTGTCTGCAGACACACAGACTGGCATTTGCTCTTTCCTTAGTTGTCGGCTGCCCTATTCACAGCAGTCACTATCTAAATGCTAGCTATGACAGCTAAAAACACACATGGTGAATTATGCCAGACGTCATGTCTACATCATATCTGTTTAGGTTACAGGTTACAATGTGCTTTTAATGTACTGTGTGTTCCATTAAGTAGACATAGACTTACTAGATACTTTTGAATTGAGACTGTCCTCCCAGGAAGAATGACAGCATCAGTCTTTTGATATGTAATTGATTCATATGGGATTGATATGATGTAGGCCATTCTGGCCAATCTATCTTTTTAGTCTGGAGTGGAACATTTATTGCAATAGCATTTTAATGATATGCATTTATGAGTTAAAAAATAAATGGCAATATTAACCAAATGTTATCATTCTCTGAAGAAATAAATTACAGTTAACATGCTAATGTGCCTAAATACCAAAATGACATTACTTAGAGATTACATGTTTATAGCAACTGTGGAATAAATATAGAAGTGCAATGGTGCTCATTTCAATATGTGTGTAAGCTTGATTAGATAATCAATGATGCTCTTTGCAATATGTGTGTAAACTGGATTAGATAACCAATGGTGCTCTTTGCAATATGTGTGCAAGCTTGTTTAGATCATTACCTTCCCTGTTAACACATGATGAGCTGGTATTGACAGGTTACATCAGTATGGGACAGTGGAAAAATACAAAATACCTACAGACAGGATGAGAAACATAGGTTGTGAAACAACTGTAATGAGTGTGGTCATGTGAGAATTATAGGTACGCTCCTCAGTGTTTCCCACAGGTTGAGAATTTACTTGTGGTGGTGGATGGGGCACGATGTGACGGTGTGGCATGGGATGGCTGGGTTCAGTAAAAACTGAACAATATCAAGACAAGACAATATCTTTCAGATCAGAAAGTTAATTTGAATGTACAATGTGTAATTTTCTGCTGCTAGGGGTCTCAAAACCATGGATGTAAAGATGGACTTTGATGCTCTGTCTCAAGAGCAAAAAGCCTTGTGAAAATTTTTCCGCCACGGCCTCTGATTCCCGTATACAACATTAAAAGGATTTCATTAGGACATCCTGTTAATAGCAGTGGATAGGTAGGTATTAGTCTCACATTGCCATACCTTCCTCCACAGCACTGCAAAGAAGGGACTGGCTGGTCCACACAGCATTCCGGGAGTGGAGAAAAACATGCTCTAGTTTATTGGCATTTCTTTAAACCAATCACAATTGTCTTGGGCATAGCTAATCGCCGGAAAGCGCCACGGTGGCTCTGCAAAATAGCCTCAGGAAGTAACTTGTTTTTGTAGAACGTGTACGTTCAAAAGTTGTTTAAGTCGTGCAACAGAAAACTCAGATTGGACAGATAGTCTAGCTAGCTGTCTGGATTTACCCTGAGGAGAAGTTAACCATAATCCTTATAAATCGACTGGACTTTAAAATTCCAACACAAAGAAAGCAGAAGGTCACGGGCATCCTGGGGAAAAGGGCGTGATCCGGCGGAATTTCCGGCAGCACCGGAGCTATCCCGGAAGTAGAATGTCGTGGTTAAAGACTAGGTAGGTATTGGTTTCCAGCACTCCTCCATTTAATCCAGGACCAACGATTTATCCAGGACCAACGATTTCCCCTGCTGGTCCGGGCGGATCGTGTCTTCCAGGCAACTCTGCAGCTGTGGGCATGGCCACTTCACAGCTCCTCCCTATGGAGTTGGATAATGTCATCATGAAGACCAATGCTAGAGCTCCTTCCATACATGCTAGTTTTTAGTGCCTTTAAGGGTATTTCTGTACTTTTCAACATGGACCCTATTTTCCCATGCATTTGTGTCTAAGTGACTTTTTGGCTATTGGTGCCATCCAATTCGCTAGGTGGCGCCATTGCAAAAAACTACGGTCCTAGAAATGTGGACCTACAAATGCGGCCCTAGGATTTCCGTCCTGAAACTAAGATTCCTCTATAGCAGGAACATAATATTGTGCATTGGCCTGTTGATCGTACGTCAATGTAGCCGCCGGGCAACTTGTACATAACTTCTGGAAAATGATGTCTGACTCGTCTGCAGATTGGGGCTGTACAAACCATCACCAAATCCAAACCAGAGGCGTCATTTATAAAACTGTGCGGCGAATTTGCGTCAGAAGTGGCATACGGACGAAACATAGGGCATAAGTACGCACAGAAAGATTCAAATTTATAAAACCATGCGAATGCATGTCCTAGACCGGTTTCCCTTTATAAATCACAGTTGCCTCTAAATGTCACGTAGGCCTGCACGATAAATCGTTATATAATCGCGATCTCGATTCACCCATTCGTGATTTAATTTTTACATGACTTTTTGTGTAATTTTTTATTTTTTCTCCAATTAATTTATTGAAAGCATTTGACATTGCCATTAACATGTTTTAATTATATAAAAATACATGTTCAAGGAGTTCAGATAGAGCCTTTATCAGGGCCATATTTAGTTCAATGTGTTATATGTCACTATTTTTGGTAGCCTACTGTACTTAAATGGCCAGTATGTACTTTATTTTCTTTATTCATTGAAGCATCTATGTTTACAGGCTTGTGGTGATGTGCAATGTGTTATAGGCACCAAAAATAATCTATGTTTGGTACTGCCAATTTGTTTTGTTTTGTCATGGTTCATGTGTGCAATAAACATTACACTGCGTGAGAAAAAAATTGTGGCAGAGAATCGTGATATCAATTCTAAGCTAAAAAAATCATGATTCATATTTTTCCCCAAATCGTACAGGCCTAATGTCACACCCATAGTTGCCCCTAAATAGTCGGTGAAACGCTCCAAATTAATATTCATCCATATCGACATGATGCACACAGAGGAAAACAAAGCAAAAGACTTTCACTCGATGTGAAGTTGTAGTTCTTGTCAGAGAGGTGGAAAAGAGGAAAATATGTTTGGAGGGCACAGTGTGGGCATTCCTAATGCCAGAAAAGCTGTAGAGTGACAAAATGTTGCAGGCGCAGTTAATGCCGCAGCCTCAGAGGTTGGACCATGGCCCAAATTAAAAAGAAATGGTCCATTATTAAACTTGATGCAAAAAAGCGCCTAGCGCTACACAGAGAAAGGGTTTTTGCTATGCACGTGGGACCCCGGAGCTAACACCTCTTGAAGTGGGACTGGCACAGCGTGGTTTCTCCAAGTGCTCCTCTGTAACACTGGGCCCAAAACAGCTCAGAGATCCAACAGGACAGCTCAAGGCTTGTTTGCCAGCAAGTCTTCTTGCTGTCAGTCTGAATTTGCCACATCTTCCAACAGTGAAAAATCAGCCATCGTGCGTCATTACGCTTGGCATGCCTTTTTATACCCATCAATTTGATTGTATCTAAAAAGCAAAATGTGTCAGAATCAACCTAATTGTAAATGACAATTAGTTCTGCGCAAGGAGCATGTAGGCTATAATTAGAAACATTTATTTAGTTATTTATAAAAGTTATTTTTATTTAATAAATTCCATAACATGCCAATATAATTACAGAACATATTTGAATTTTCTTTCTGTAAATATATCTTCATTTGAATATACGATAGTAGTGAATAGTCTGTCAATCGACTATTCGCTTAATCAATTATGTGTTTCAGCTGTATTTACTGTTGGGTACTTTTATTTAGAAAAAACATATTTGTAAGCTGTTCATATGTTTTGTATGCAAACGTCTAATTTGTCAACTAACTCAAGCTGTCAAATAATTGAAGTAGAGTACAAAAGTACATTTTCCACTGAATGAGCAGAAGTAGAAATAGTACAATTTGATTTAAGCTCTGTTTAGACCCCGAGGCAGATTCAGATGCTGACGCACTGGATTTAGTGTAGAAGGTTCTTTATTTGGCTTAAGCCAATACCTGCAAGCAGGCTATCCAGGTGGAAGGTGATCTGGCATCTTGTGGCAGGGGACTGGTGCAGGCTGGTGAGTTTGGTGGCATGTTATGGCAGGTGGCAGGCTCAGCTCAGGTTCTGGCAGGTACTGGAGGTGGAAACGGATGAGAATATTTTCAGCACAATCACCCCAACAGAGTAAATCAAGTTTCTTTCACTATACAAGGGCCTGGAGAGTTTCCACATAGAGAGCAGAACAATCTGGCGATGAGAGTGGAGAGCCAGGGTTCTGATACTGAGCTTGGTGGTTGATAAGAGTCAGGTGTGCCATGTAAAGATTGCTGAGTCACGCCCCTGCTGAGAAGCATACACACACACACACACACACACACACACACACACACACACACACACACACACACACACACACACACACACACACACACACACACACACACACACACACACAAAGAGGAGGGGCCAGGGACAAGTCTAGAGGTCACAGAAAGGGCTGTGACAAGAAAGTGGCATAAAAAAGAAAATACTTCAAATGTGCACTAAGTATAGGAATTCAGTTAATGTGCTTGGATTACATTGCACCACTGGCTGGAACTCATTGATTTATTTCACTATTGACAAGCCAAGCCATTAGCTAAATTTGCTTGTTTAAAATTAATTTAGCAATATATAACCTAAGTATAGTGTTTATAGTGGATAATTCAAACCGAAGTCTGTGTTAACTTGTGCCTCTAAAAGTGTGTGACCTGTTTCTGTTAGATGTTCCCATTCACCTTTAATACAGGGGAGCAAGGTACACAACCAGAAGGGGCTGGACTAAAAGCTGAGCTACACTTTGAAAGCAAGTCAGTCAGCTTTCCTCTTCAGTTTAGCCACATCCATTTAACCATGTTTGCCTCTATCATCCTGCTATGGCTTTGTGTTGTTTTTCTTATTCTTCTACTCAAATCCCAGAGGCCTAAAAACTTTCCACCAGGACCCCCTATCCTGCCGATACTAGGGAACATTTTGCACCTGAGCCTAGAGAACCCCCTGAAGGACTTTGAGAGGGTAAGAAAAAATGAATGATGTTTTGCTCTTCCAAAACCTGAAAATGTTATGACATTGATGTAGTTACTATTATTAGTAGCTACTTAAAATGTATCTACAATGGTTGAATATTTACACTTGTGGCATTTCTGCTACTGTTCCGAATAATAAAAGTTTCTAAACTGCTGTGGCACTGCACTTTTAGTGTAAAATATAAAGATGTGGGAAAGTCACTAAAATCTTTGCACAATATGCTTCTGAGGGTAAAGGTTACTTAGAGCAGGTTGACTGTACAAAGTTGACTGCCTGTGCACTTGGACTATAGCCAACCCATGCAGTACAGGTATGGGGCCACTGTAGCAACAATATTTCCAAATGTGTAGAGAGTAGAACAACTGTATATGTGTAGACAAATCTGTAGATGCGTACATGGATATTATTGGCTGAAAAGTCAATAAGACCTTTGGCAACACCGACACTGACGCCAATGTTTCGCTGCTTGATAGGGTCTTATCGGTCAACCTTTTCACCATAACTGGAAATCATGTGTAAATGCTTCACAATAAATATGAGCCCAATCAGCCACATAGTAGCTCTGTAGTTATCGCCCAAAATGCCACGGCTTTTACACTGTAAGTGCGATTGACTTGAAATGTCACATATCCAGCTCACTCTGCTCTACAAAAACCCAATCTTGGATCGTAAACGTCCCGCCATGATGGATTTTTTGCTCATTTGCATAATGGAAAAACAGAAATATGAAACGACTTTAAACTGTACAGATTCACAAATCTCAGTACGTATTTAGAGAGGCTTTTACACATTAGGAACTGGATAAGGCACACATGGACTGACATGCAGGGTAACATTCTATAATAACCATTTCTAATAAATGATAAATTGATGGTTTATTAAACTTAAGTTAATAGTTATTTTATTGTTAACTAACAATGAAATGATAATTAATTATGTTATAATTTATGTTATTTTAACTTTTTATTGTTGCATACATAGAAGCTCAAAATCCCATTGACATCCCTTTACTATGAAAATCTCATATTTTGAAACTGCCGCTGAAAACGGGCGAATCCCAACAAAGCTGGAAGTTGATGTAAGCATCCCAAGACCTGTACCTGTCAGCCCATGGATGTATTAAGAGAGCGGTCACGCCCCAACATTTACATAGGCTACACAACTGACCTGAGATCAAGTAGTCTTCTGGATCTAGGTCGCGCAGATCTCTGCTATTCCATTACAAAATTAACTTCTGAAACTTTTTTATGCGAGAAATCACTATGTAAAGCTCAAATATGGGCAGTTTTATTTATTTAATTTTGTCAGACTGTGTTTCGGAGATCAGCGGCCAGTGCTGCCTGTGTTGCTGCTTCGCCGCCTGACCTGCCTTCCTTCACTTACCCCGGCCTGCTGTGAGCTCGATTGAGCTCCGTCATGGCTGGCAGCCCACGGCACTCCATACCCGCGCAAAGTCACAGTTTTTTGGGTGAATGGACTACCAAACGCCACTGCATGGACAGAGCTCCAGGGCCTGCAGTTCCCCTCTTGCTGCTAAATGGCCGGTGTGTATGAGTGAGAGCGCGGTCAGCGAGCTTGTTACGCCAGCAATCTCTTACCACAGGTTGCAGTTAATCTTATAATGTGTGTAGTTATAATGTGTTGAGTTATTTAAACAAATCAGTGAAATAAACGCCCCTTGTCCGCGAGTCTCATTGATAGAGCCTGCGGCTGGATGTAGCTCTATCAATGAGAGCTAGCTAGCCTCCTCTTAGAATTCCTCTGAAATTCACAAAAATTTATAAAATTGAAATCGGACACCATTGTTAGCTTTATAAGACCTTGGGGTAGAGGTTATATAAGTGGCGTGACGAAATTCAAACTGTAAATATATTCTAATTACGCCGAAAATGCTACTATGCAACTAGCCACAATCTGTACACATAGGATTGAAGGGACAGTCGCAGCTAACGAAACCAAATTCAAACTGTAAATATAGCTACTATAGTTATGCCAAAAGTGTAGCTAGCTAGCAGCAATCTTTTCCCATTCTACTGAGTGGGACATACAGCTAGCTATCTGCTCCACCTAACAAAACGCCTGACGTTCATAAAAATGCCTTACATTGAAAACAGACACAACGTTAGCTTTGTAAGACCTTGGGGTAGCTGTGATATAAGTGCCGTGACGAAATTCAAACTGAAAATATATTATAGTTATGCCGGCAGCCGGCCGCGGAGCCCCGGTAGTGCAGTAGCTAATCCACAAAGGGTGACTTTGCCCTGGGTATGGAGCCCAGCAGGCTGCCGTTTTCTCGTCAGACTGTGTGGAGCTCCTAAAGTCCAACACGTCTTACCAAATTTGCAATTAGCCATCAATTTTCGTAAAACAGCCAATATTTGAGCTTTATATAGTTGATTTCTAGCATAAAAAAGTCTCAGAAGTGAATTTGGTAACAAAACATTGCAGTGTCTGGAATATGAGATTCTGTTGCGTCTCTAATGTGTGTGTATGGGGATTCGCTAAATCAATCAGCGCGCGTCTATAATATGTGTGTATGGGGATTCGCTCATCCAATCAGCGCGCAGCTCATCTAAATATTCATGAGCATACCATATTTGGAAGAAAAGCTCTTGTTACAAATAGGGTCAAAACACAGGGATGCATAACGGCCAATAAAATATCAACCAGGCCATTTTCAGCCCAACCAATGTTACATACCCCATTAGGAGACCATAAGGAACAGTGTGAAATACCCTATATAATCATTCTATCACCCCTTTAAGAAATCATTCATAAGCCGTCAATAAACATTATTTGGATGGCTATTATAAAGTTGCATTTGATGAATATTATACCTTGTTAATAGTTAATTAAAACTATGTAAAGCATTTATGAAGATTTAGATAGCTATTATCAGTGCACAAATAATTGGATAATCATCTCTTGTATAGATCGCCAAAAAAAGATTTAATGGGGCTAAATTATTAATCATTAACTATGTATTATAAGCATTAGTTGCAACTGTATGATAGCCCTCCAAATAATGTTTATAGATGGTTTACAAAACAATTATTAATCATTGACAAAGTATTAACTATCTACATTTATAACAGATAATGAGGGCTACTTCTGATTTTGACCCCCCCTTTGTTCAGGGACTTATTATTCCATTTCTTGTCACAATTGTTCAGTTTATGTCTTAGTTGTTAAATCTTTTAATGTTCATGCAAATATTTGCGTATGTTAAGTTTGCTTAAAGTATAAAAGCAGTTGAAAGTGACAGGACGTTTCTTTTTTTGCTAAGTATATTACACTAAACTAATAATGACATAACAAATTATAACCGTAGTAATAATTAGTTAGCAATCATTATTTAATTGTTTGTTAACAGTAAAATAACTAAAGTTTCTTTAACTATCAATTTACCATTTATTAGTGATGGTTATTATAAAGTGTTACCAGATTCAGTTGCACAAGTCTCCACACACATTTGCTAATGGTTTTGCTAAAAAAATGGCACCATGTTATACATCGGGTGTTGTCTAACATACACAACAGTAGAATACTTGTGAAGCATATATTTGTGAGGAGATTTTGAGATCTCCACTGCTGATATCTCAATACAATTTAGGTAAAAGGGGTTAGTTACGTGTATAATAATAATGATATAATACATTTTATTTATATAGCGCTTTTCATAGTACCCAAAGACACTTTACAATATAACCAGCACATTAAGCACATTAACAACAAGTGAAGCAATAACACCAGCAAATAACAGTAGATGAAATGTGATATTATTTTAGGGTGAATGCTTATCAAAATAGGTTTTGATAACCTGTTTTGATAAGTGATTTGAATGTGTCCAGGTCAGTACAGTATGTATATGGCTAGAGAGTTCCAGAGGGAGGGGGCTGCAATGGTGAAAATTCTGTCAACCCAGGTACGGTGCTTGGTCCTGGTGGTGGGGAGAGGAGGTTTCTATTGGAGGAGCGGAGGTTATGGAGGGATATATATATATATATATATATATATATATATATATATATATATATATATATATATATATAGTGTTTAATATATATATAGTGTTTAATATATATATATATATATATATATATATATATATATATATATATATATATATTAAACACTGACATGTTATCTTGTTCTCTACCAGCTGAGGAAGTCATATGGAAATGTCTACAGTCTGTTCCTCGGTACCAGACCAGCTGTAATCATCAATGGGATGAAGGCCATGAAGGAGGCTATGGTGACTAAGGGCACTGATTTTGCTGGACGACCCCAAGACCTGTTTGTCAATGACACCCAGAAGAAAGGTAAAACAGTCATGATATGTTATAGGGCAGGGAATGTATTATCAAACTTTGCTTAAAAAAGAGAGTACATACTGTAGGACAGTAATGTATATATTTCTATGCATGTACTGTTTGCAGAGATGGGTCAAGTATCATGATTACTATATATCTTAAAACATATAGTTGTGCAAGTTTTTATGATGATTTAAATGATAAGTAAAAATGCTGGGAAATAGTGAAAAGGGAGCAACAAGCACCTTGGTGGAAGGGTTCCCTTTGCCATTCTAAGAAAAACAAAGTGTGCACTAAATGATGTATGTCTATTGATATTGTGTGAAAATTAATTATCAAGAGAATAGTGTATTATAAGATAATTATGGCAAACATATTTCATGATAAGTCTTTTTTTCATTTTCAATATCCAATAATTTATAACAAAGTACTACAGATTACCAACACCACACAACTCAAAAGTAGGGAAACAAGCATATGTTTTGTAACGTGTGTATGTTTGTAAACTATACTATTCAGTTTTCAGAAAAGGAGGTAGGGCCAAAACCTATCTCTGGTCCACTCTGCCAACTGGTCACTCCCACCTCATCAGCCACTCTGCTCACCTGGACACACAGCTACTAGTCATCTGCGATCAAGTCACTACTTAAGCCTCCCCAGTTCACTCACTCAGTTTGAGTTTCTGTTACCAACCCTGCCTGTTCTTGTTTCTCCTGCCTTGCCGTGTTCCTGGAAACCAGACCTGCCCGCCGTCCCTGATGCGATATGTTTTTCCCCACTATGGCCACGCCAAGCTACTATTGGCTAGGCGTCCATGCTTACGCAAGGTAACGTAACCTGATATCTCCTATCCCCTATCCCCTGACCAATCGGCTATCCCAATCTTAACCACTCAAGGTCAAATGCCTAACCCCAACCAATCGACCACTATGGCAGATAGAACCCAGCACACACCACTTTGCCGCAGAATCGTTTCAAAAATGAATTAACACCATCGCTAACGTCCAGCAGGCAACAACCTACAAACAGTACTTACAGTACAAACAGACTCGAAGAAGAAGCAGAACCCTATTAGCCACCAACCTCCCATTCGACCACGTGGATTTACAACGTCTATGCGGGGCTGCAGCCAGGAGGGCCTGAACCCATGCAGCTTGATGTGCACCAGTTTAACTCCAGAAGAAAAGGAGCGTCGATGACAGGCTAATCTCTGCATATACTGTGGTCAGGCTGGCAACTATGCCTGCTGTCCATCAAAATACAGGGCTCACCAGTACGGGGTAGATTGCTGGTGAGCCATACTTCCTCTCTGTTTTTCTCCAACCAAAGACCCCTCTTCCAAACAAGGCTTTTTAAGAACTATCAAGAACTGCTACCTACTCCTTCTCATCTTCTCCGCCTTTGAATTGCTCCAGGGGGTGACCATCTTAATTAAACTTGACCTCTGTATGCCTATCATCTGGTCAGGATGCAAGAGGGTGACAAGTGGAAAACTGCTTTCATTACCCCTACTGGAAACTGAAAACCTAGTCATGCCCTTTGGTCTGACATCCCTGCTATGTTCCAAGATCTGATTAATGACGTGCCGAGAGACATCGCTATGTATTTGTCTACCATGTCCAAGTCCTAAGAGTAGCATGTCTACCATGTCCAGTCAGTCCTGCAAAGCTTACTGGAGAACTCTTTCTTCGTCAAGGCTGAGAAGTGTGAGTTCCACGCCTCCTCATCTCCTTTCTGGGTTACGTCTTGGCTCAATGTAGAGTGTAGGCGAAACTGGCTAAGGTATCGGCAGTTACCTCCTGGCCAGTTCCAAGTGCTTTTGTTGCAAAATCATAAAATATGCAACAAATATTTTTTACTAACTACTCTTCTCTCAACCTGCAACAAGCATCCCGTCCGTGGGCATGCAGGTCCAACTTGCATCACCTCCACAGTTCGCGGGGGCGACTTGCGCCAGGGGGCTTTGGACCCCGTTCACACCTGCTTGCAGGTCTAGTTCGACAAGACTGATCAAAAGCTTTTTGTGCCTAAAGTCATGCAGCAATGACTGGGAAAATTCCTAGTATTTAATTGTAGCAAAATGTGAAATAGCCATTGCATATTATTTGCTAATAGATGGCCTGAGATGAGGAACTTTTACCAGAATGTTCTAATTGCAAGAAAGCAAGGCGATAGTTTCTCATTGACTTCAGGTCAAGAGTTAGCCTGACAAGCCAGACCCACATCCAGATGTAGGGAACTCACCATTGACGGAGCTCGATCCGAGGGGCGGGATAAACGGTTGTCTTTCAAAATCCCTCTGCACGTAATAGGATAGTGCTACAACCAGGCAGAGCAACGAAGAAATTAGCGGAGCTAGTTGATAGATTAAACTTTTGCCGTATCCGGTCGGCAAAACTCCGAACACATCTTCCTTTTGTAAGAATGATTTCTGTGCCGTTCTTTGTTCTTTTATCAAAGAAAACTACAAGTCTTCCAGAAGTCCGCTGTTCCCAGCAGCAGCAGCCATAAGCCCCGCCCACCGACTCTATACACAATGGGATTGGCCTAACCAAAATTTGTTTTTTGCAGCTTGAAAGTCAACAGAGAGTGCCTAGACCCCCCTGGCTGCCAAATAAATTTGCTGCCACTAGGGGGAGTCTAGATTTCTAGGCTAGTCAAGAGTAACTTGCTATGGAAAATTACTATGAATAAATTTAACTAATTTTAATCTTGTCTCTCATAGAGCCTCCCTCATAGAGCTGTCTCAGGTTTGAAAGTTAAAAAAAGAATATATCCGGTGAAGAGTTAATACTAAAACAGGTTGGAAAGTACATACGCTCTGGAATAGAACAGCAATGCTCACATTGGACAGTGATACTTTGACAACATTTGACATTAGATGACATGTAAGCTAATACTGTATGCTCTTTGTGTCACTATACCTAGGTGTGATTTTAGCAGATTATGGCTCTAGTTGGAAGGAGCATCGTCGCTTTGCTCTGACAACCTTGAGGAACTTTGGTATGGGGAAGAATTCCATGGAGGAGAGGATTCATGGAGAGATAGATTACACCATTGATACACTGGAAAAGAGCATTGGTATGTCATCTGAGGGTCCACACAATCTTCATATGGATGGGAGGGTTAACTTTAATCAGGGAAATCTGAGCAGCACAAATACTCTAATATTGTTTGATAATATAAACAGGTGGGCATTGATCATACATTTTCATTAATATAAATTAATGTTGCATTGTGCTATGTTTTCTCTTGTATTCTTGTACAATGCTATGTTATACTTTATGTCAACATTGTCTTTACAGGCAAACCCTTTAATCCTCACGTTATGTTTCATAATGCGGCCTCCAACATCATCTGCCAGGTTCTGTTTGGTACACGCTACGAGTATGATGATGAGTTCATCAAAGTTATTGTTCAATGCTTTACTGAGAATGCCAAGATATCCAATGGACCATGGGCCATGGTGAGTCAAAGCATGTTTCTGCCTTACAACCTAGCTTAGAAATATCGACAAGATTAATATTCAAATTCACAAAAGGATTGCACTTTTGCAGCTGCTAAACCTGCATAAATAAGACAAAGACACTGTAATTCCCAAAGCATCCCAAAGGGTAAAATGCATGCTAGGCCCAATTTTATTTGTCACACATTTATCACATGAAATTGTATGAGGTACAATTCCTCGTTTAGGATCCTAGCGGCCTGAGGGTAGAAGTTACTCTTTAGCCTCTCAGTACTTGCCTGATGTATCAGGTATGTTGTTCCCGACCTCAACAGGGAGAACAGGCTGTTTGTCAGGTGGTTTTGGTCTTTAATGAATCTCCTAGCCTTTTTCTTGCAACACCTGGTGTAAATAATCTTTTGGCAGGGTAGAGCACCACTGATTGTGTGTTCAGCCGAACAAACCACTCTTTGCAGGGCTCTCTTTGTTGGTCCCATTTCCATACAAGGCAGTGATGTTTTCCCATCAGAACGCTCTCATTGATGGAGAGGTAAAAATGCTCAGTATTTAAAGGGATACCCAACATTTCTTGAACAGTCTCTGCCTTGCCTTTTTCACCACTGAGTCAGTATGTAGCACCTAAGTCAGACCGTCTGTAATGCGGACACCAAGGTACTTGAAGCGGTTTACCCTCTCCACCTAGTACCTCTTGATATTAATGGGGGCCAAGTTCCTTTCCACCTTCTTCCTACCACAATCATTTTTTTTTTGGTATATCTGAAATTCATGAGTAGGTTGTTATCCTGACACCAGCGGGTCTGGTCCTCTACATCTCTCAGGTAGGCCTTCTCATTGATCGGGCCCATCACAGCTGTGTCATCAGTAAACTTGATGATGGTGTTTGAGTCGAAGTGGCTTCACAGTTGTGTGCAAACAGGAAGGTACAGCAGGGGAACACAGACTTAAAGCACACTCCGTGCTCCGGTGTTAAGGATTTATTGGATTTTGAAATTAAAAAGCCATTGAATTTTTAGCACTGAATATTTATGCATTGAAATGATGTATCTGAATTGTTTGCCTCTGAAATTTCAGCAACTTATTCTCACCTTTTATAAGTTCACAAAGAATAAAAAATTCAACGTTTTTTTCAACTTGCTCAAATTCAATAGGCAAAGTTCAGCTGCAAAATGTAATGTATAAAATTCTGTGTTAACATCCGGAAACCCTAGGAAAAGCCATCCACTCTCCACCTCTTTCCCCATTTTTGGATTAGCCAAGAGTTAGACGGCATAACCCACTTCCAAGACCTTGACTGTCGGAGCCAACAGGAGTCACCCACTTGGAGCTTCATTTTGGCTCTTCAGAAACCTATGGCTGATATGGAAACTACTTCCATATTTTGTACAGGCTATGGTTTGGATTGAAATGAACTAATGATGTATCTTCTTTTACAGCTCTATGACTCTTTTCCCATTATTCGTGGCCTGCCGCTGCCCTTCGCCAAGGCCTTTAAAAATGTTGAGGTATGTTAATTGGACCTAAAGATTTAATGTAAATATCTATATTAAATCATGGAAAAAGTCTAAATTGAAAAAGAAATGTAATTAAAGATTAAACATAAAACAAAGAAAAACATTAATGGTACAATGGATGTTTTTACTAACCTCACACACATACATACAGTGACAACATTTAAAACATAGCAAGCAATTTGACAGTGGAATGGAAATAAATTTAAGTTAATACAAATTATGAATGTTGAACTTGAGTGTTTTTTAGACTTGTCAGAATCTTGCAATTCGTTTGATGAAAGAGCACAAGAAGACCCGAGTACCTGGAGAGCCACGAGACTTTGTTGACTGCTATCTGGATGAAATGGATAAGGTGTGTGTGTGTGTGTGTGTGTGTGTGTGTGTGTGTGTGTGTGTGTGTGTGTGTGTGTAGCGTGTTAAGTGTTCAGCTCACTACCAAATGTACCCACAAGTAAGTAAGTAAAATTTATTTGTACAGCGCTTTTCACAGACAAGGTCACAAAGTGCTTTACAATGTACATAGGCAATAAAACAGTCAATAATATAAAATACAAATACAAAAAATCCAATTATCAAATAAGTAAAAGACATAGGCTACCCAAAAGCTAGCCTAAACAAGTGAGTCTTCACTAGTCCCTTAAAACTGTCCACATTCTCAGCAAACCTAATGCCGGTTGGTAGAGCATTTCAGAGTCTGGGTGCCATAGCTTCAAAGGCTCTATCCCCACATGTCTTCAGACGAGTGCGTGGCGTGGATAACAGAGACCGGGAGAGGGTATGTAAGCGAATTATGTTGGTAAGATAGTCAGGGGCCTGACCATGTAGAGCCCTATAGGTTATGGTGAGAATTTTGAATTGGATCCTGTAGGTTACAGGAAGCCAGTGAAGAGAGCATAGCAGAGGGGTGATATGGTTGTGCCTGTTTGATCTAGTAAGAAGCCTAGCAGCTGCGTTTTGAATGGATTGCAGGCGGTGAAGGACAGATTTATTGAGTGAGGAGAAGAGTGAATTACAGTAGTCAATACGTGAGGAAATGAAAGCATGGATGAGCATCTCTAGTTCTGACTGAGAGACCACAGCCCTTAATTTGCTAATATTGCGTAAATGAAAAAAACAGGATTTGGTCAATGATTTGATATGAATTTCAAAAGATAGGTATTTGTCAAATGTCACCCCAAGGTTCCTTAGACTGGGCCAGACCGCAGATGACAGATGACCAATGTTCTGCTTGATCAGAGGAATAGCACTGTCTGGCAATTAAAACCTCTGTCTTATCTGGATTCAACTGCAAAAAGCTTTCAGTCATCCAGTTGTTTATGGCATCTATGCAATCTAGGAGCCTAGTAAGTTTGTATGTCTCATTTTGCCTAAAAGTAAAATTTAGCTGTATGTCATCTGCATAAAAATGATAAGAAATGTTAAAATTGTGAATAACCTCACCTAGAGGCAACATATATAAAATGAATAATATTGGGCCCAACACTGAACCCTGTGGAACACCACAAGGCAGGGGCGATGATGCAGAATGACAATCCCCAATAGAGACATAAAAAGTTCTATCCGAAAGATATGACGCAAACCAGTCCAAGGCCACACCTGATATACCCACCCATTCATGTAATCTCTATATGGTGGTCGACTGTATCGAAGGCAGAACTGAGGTCTAAAAGTACCAATAGTAAATAATATATAATAATAAACCTACGTCTGAGGCCATCTGAAGGTCATTATGGACTCTCACCAGGGCAGTCTCAGTAGAATGTCTCTTCCTATAGCCTGACTGAAATTTGTCATATATCTCAAACTTCTCTAAAACCGCTGTAAGTTGATTAGCCACAGCTTTTTCGAGAATTTTGGACAATAATGGCAGCTTTGAAATGGGGCGATAGTTTTGTAACACTGTTGGGTCCAGATTAGTCTTCTTTATTATAGGTTGGATAGTGGCATGTTTAAAATAGGACGGGACACCTGTGGCCAATGAAGAGTTGACAATAGCCACTATACTAGGGCCAATGGCAGGAAGTACTTTTGAAAATAATGAGGCTGGTATTATATCCTGTGGACAAAAGGACATTTTCATTTTCTTGGCCATGTTTAGCAACTCCTGGAGGCTGATAGGTTGGAAAAATTCAATGGAAATCGGCCTAAGTAAGGAAAGACAGTCCACATGAAGGTGTTGCCCAGGCTGAATATTTGCTCTAATAGACTCTACCTTATCAATAAAAAATAAACAAAAAAGAACAGCCTAGCGTGTATAGTTTTGCCCCATAGTGTGTATTTGTGTGTATCAGTAAGGCATGATTGTATTTAATGTCTGTTTGTATTAAACAATCATTCTCCATTTTTTAAGAGAGGCGATGATGGTTCTTCCTTTGAAGAAGAACAACTGAGGATGTACAGTCTAGATCTTCACTTTGCTGGGACAGACACTACCTCCAACACCCTGCTTACTGGTTTCCTCTACCTTATGACCTACCCACACATACAAGGTATGCAAGCACATGTAAATTGCCATTGGCTCCATAGTTCTATCATTGATTTTCTATCTAAACGTTGTATCTATTCATTTCATGCTGTTGAATTATTTGTATGAAAGTCATAAACAGAAGGGCATTTTTCATGAAAGACATTTCAAAAAGGTTTTCACGTGAAAAGGGCAGTGACAAGATGCAACACCAACCAATTTAAAATACACTTGACTTTTTGCTGCAAATATATATAAATATATATATATATATATATATATATATATATATATATTTCAGTTATAAAAGGACAGTATACTGTAAATCACAGCAACAGCTCAGGTACACCATATTTCTGCAGTAAAGGCACACTTTAGCACAAATGTGTCCCCTCTGAAATAGTTAATTAAATTCCATAGCTCGCTAATCACAATAACGCACTATGCTGTACAAATGAATCGTTGTATGTAAATGTATCTGTGTTCTGGAGGCTCCACCTTCTAGCTATTCAAGGTATCAGCAGCAACAGGGGACAACAACCAGACCTCCCCTGGTCCAAATGCCCGAAGCAGAATATGGGCCAGCTCAACAAACCTCCATTATGGAAGCTTCATATCATGGGCCCAAACATTTGATTCCTTACTTTGTACATACGGACCTGAGCAAATGTTCACGTCTGAAAATAACCCTCAAGAACATGCTGCTTCCAGATGGGACTAAGTTATTTAAATACCAGCTATTAGTACACCATCTAAAGCTGGAGGAGGTTGTCTGGTGTTTGATGCTTATTTGAACTCTCCTACTACCAGTGTTGGTCAAGTTACTTGGAAATAGTAATTAGTTACTGATTACTTCTCCAAGAAAGTAATCCAGTTACTTTACTGATCACTTATTTTCAAAAGTAATTAGTTACTTTTCTAGTTACTTTACTAAGTTACTTTTCAAAAACATGATGCAGGACCTGAATACGCTATAAAGCAAAAGACCTTTCATCCTAATTCTATTCTTTCTGCATATTCCATCATCTAAAATTGAACTTGCTCCAATTACATCATAAGTGTGCCTGCCTCTAATTCTCTTACATGCTAGGGTGGCCTTGTTGCGCTGTAAAGTGGAATTAATCCAGTGAACTGTTACATCCATAAAACTTTTGTTATTCACCGTCCAGATGTCAGCAGTGGTAGAAACAAATTCTACATCTCCGAGTGCAGCCTTCAAATTAGCGTCCATTATGTTGTATTCTCTTTCAAGGTATCCTGCAAATGACTTTCTCTGCGGCAGCTTGGCACCGTGTTTGGTCAATATTTTTTCTACGATGCGTCGGAACAATTCAGAGTCAACAGTGGATATTGGCAGCATGTCCTCGACAATATAGCCAGCGACGAGCTTCTTCAGTTCAGCGGCACGAAGTCCTGTCGCTTTTAATTCTATTTGTCAGTTGGGGGTTCAGTTTTTTTTTCAGTGAGTTTCACATTCCTGTGCCAGCTTGCTAGGTGTTTGCTCAGATTTGCGGTGGAATTTTTCGCTGTAGATAAAAGTTTTCTTCCCACGCAGACACTGATGTTTTTGTCACCTTTAACCGAGTCAAACTCAAAGTAATGTCGGTACTTCCAAGCGTTAAACGCTGCATGGTCCTGCTCTCTCCCGCGCTCCATGTTGTCTCTTGTTCAACACTACACGTCGGTGTTTACCACTGACATCGCGGCGCTCATACGTCATTGTCACTAACGAAACAAAATCACGGTTAAGTAACGCAGTAACGCAGCCTGCTTACGGGGAAGTAACAGTAATCTAATTACTGTTTTTGCAATTGTAATCCCTTACTTGTTACTTCAAAAAAGTAATCGGATTACAGTGACGCGTTACTGCCCATCATGCCTACTACAATACACACACAATGGCTGCACTGAACGAAAAATGTGCACTTAACAAGATAACTACAGTGATTAGGTGTTTTCATCTCTACATGATAAGACGACCCAATGTGTATCTAGATACAGTGACTATGATATGGTTCAGGGACGATACATTTGAATATGGAACGATTCAGTTCGATTAGGTGTGGCCCAATGATAGACTTTTATGACATGATAGCCAAAGAGTGTTGTGGGACTTATTTCTAGTGGGAAGACGGACAAGCCTCGTAGTTCCTAACTCAAAAGTAAAAAACGACTTTATTTCAGTTACAAGAGTAAATGGAATTTTTTTACTTCTGCACCTCCATCCAGGTTTAACCATTCACCCACGCTCAGTCATGTTGTTCATTGTGTCATCGTCTTCACATTTTAATTATATTGCAAATTATTGTTATCGCTCTGCTGTATCTGTCAGAGCGTTGTCAGCAGGAGATCGACGAGGTGTTGGAAGGGAAGGATCGGGCCAGTTTTGACGACAGACACAACATGCCTTACATGCAGGTAAATCATCAGGCATATTTGACATAATGATTTCACTTTTATCTAAATATATATCTAATATATATATCTTGTGAGATAATCTGTTTATTTTGGGGTCCTTGGGGTAAATCAATTAGAATCACTGCTTTTGTAGAACATTTATCATGATGTTTGCCTGGTTGTCAGCATATTGCTGGCAGGTTCCCATATTGCAAGTTTATTGGTCTACTTTTACACAAAAGTCTTCATTGTTTTTTTTCTGCCCCAAGTCTCATAAAGCATAAGAACATGTTTAAATCTCTCTTCATCCAGGCTGTGATCCATGAAGTGCAGAGGATAGCCAACACTGTTCCACTCAGTGTCCCTCACTGTACGACTAAAGACACAGAGCTCATGGGATATTCCATTCCCAGGGTAAGAAGCAACTTTTATAGTGAACACTATAGTGAAATGTTGTGGAAAGAAACCTCACTGTACTGGATCAGCTGTAAGTGTAAGAAAAAAGTTAAGTGTCTTTCAATGTTGGTAACAGATTTTCTAGTCTGGATCAAGGAAATACATAACCAGGATACGCCCCTCCCCTACTGCTATATTGTGTCAAAACATCTTCGCTACAGGAAACAACTAGAACAACCCAAACTAACAAGCTAACGCTATAGTTGTAAACGGCAAGTTTTGACGAAATTATGAAAAGTGAAATAAGGTAGGCCTGATTGTTGTCAGTGAATGCTTGTAAAGTTTTACAAAGAATATGTTTACGGCATTTAACCTTCTATCTAACTGGGATATTTTGGGACCGATTGGGTGGTGATTGCAATGGACGAAGCACACACGGCAATACACTGGTAAGAGCAAATTACGTTTAACCAAGTATCCCGCTAATTTACTCACGTTACTACTCTTAACTACGTTACTACTTACATCATTTAATATTTTATGTGTCGTTTTCTTTTGTGGGTTGAAAGGGTTCTACGAGACCAAGTTCCTTCCCGAGACTATTTTGCAGAGCCAACGTTGATGCGTGTGATTGGTTTTAGGAAATGCAAACAACCCAGAGTTTTTTTCCTGCTTATTCCAGAATGTATGTGTGGTGTAGCCAGACCTTACTTCACAGCACTGTGGAAATAGATTGTCCACACTACAGATTTTCCAAACAGATTACAATACTGTTTGTACCTTACTTTAATATTGGTAGGAAAATAATCTTGGTTACTTAAACGTACAATATGTAACTTTCTGCCGCTAGGGGTCTCCATAGTAAGGGAAAATAAATGGATCAACAGATAGTTGTGCCAAGAAAAATCTCAATCATTCCAAATCTTGCAGAGACGGAGAGCGTAGGTATATGTAAGGACATAACATAGGCACAGGCTAATTATTGACAACTAAAATGCTAGTTAACATTAGTAATCAAACTTAAACAGCTAATGTAAGTCGAAACTGCCTGCGAGCTTCTCCTGTACTATACGATAATTCCTCTACTGTGCGACAGTAAGTCGCGTGGTTATGATACAATTGTTAGCCTATTTTTACAAAAACATCTGCTACGGAGCCATAACATCAGATACAAGGTAATGGAGCCTTTTATACATTGTTGTGTTTCTTTCGAAATAAACAATGGACAAATAAAGTCTTTAAATAAAGTTATTCGCTGTCAAAGGGACTTCAAAATGAATGGCAGTCAATGGGATGCTAATGGGGGGTGGTGGCTTATTAGCATCAAAATGGCACCATAGGAGCAACGCGTTGTGGAGAGACACTTACCCCCTTGGGGGTCTCTCAATCAAAACAATGGATTGGATTGGACATTTGATGATGTTGGGAAGTTGCGTGGAATTATGGGAGTTGTAGTTTTTATTGTTAAACACCAGCTGCAGTTTCCCCAACATACAGTAATTACGTTTTTTTTTATTCGGTTTGTATTAGTAGCTGACCAGTTAGCTAGTGAGCCAGCAAGCTAACATTAGCCAGCAGCTAAAACCACACTATCACGATATACTGTATTTCACATATCAGTGTCACCTTTTGGATGTTTTCAACACCGGGGCGGACGGGGTTTGTTGTAACGTTACTCAAGGAGGCTGAGGGACGGATGGTGGTAGGGATTCCCGGGGAGCAGCTCCGGGACGGAAAGGATGTTCGATGGTCGTTGTCGGCAACAGAAGATCTCACAGCTGCCCGGAATTATCTCCCCCTTCACTTTGTTGTAATCTTAACTAGTCGTTTTGGTGCTTAGAGCTAACGGAGACGTAGCTAACCTTATGGATCGACATTGTTCTGACTTGGGTGCCTGGGTCTGATATGGTCTGTTTCCCGATGCTTCATTAAACTGCCGTTAGCGTTGTTAGCATCCGGCACTGGAGTTAAGTATTGGCCGGGTTCGGATTGCTGTAATGGTAGTGGCTGTCTGCTAGCTGACTGGCGGCTAATGGTAATTAGTTATGTCCCGGGGCTGTTGTCAGCTGTCATCCCGACTGAAGTCTCTCTGCGCCGGGGAAGTGAGGCAGACTGACCGTTGTGTGCTAGCTGGTTAAATTAGCATTTGATTAATCATCTATCTATACAGCTAACGTTAACGTTACTAGTGAACTTATTCGTGGGTTAGCCCAGTGCTGTTAACCGTGGTAAAAATAATCTTACTAAAAATAACTTTATGAGCGTGTTGAACGATGTTGTAACCTCATAATGTTACCTACCAAGTATAAGCATTAACGTTAGCTACTTGTCAACCAGCACATTGTAGTAAGGTTAAGCTGGATCGATATTGAAATGTATCAATAAATAAAGTCTCTGTTGTATTACTGTGTTGCAAAGTGCATGTAATTAATCAGAAAATGATGCTGTATGGCAAAAAAAAGCAGTATTACACTTAAGAGTATTTCTTTCTGTGACGTACGTACGTATCATCTGGATAACCGTGTTCTGACGGAGGTTACGAGTAACTAGAGGGCGAAAGGTTATATGATGCCACTGACAGGCGACTAAAGGAAACGTCCTGTGTCAAAAAATTAAATAACAGATTTCTCTGGGTTTGAAATTTGGTGGAAACATTTGGGATAGTGTAAGAACACAACTCATAAAAATATATAACATAGGTATGGTAGTTTTTAGACATTTTAATGCAATGTTAACATATTGTATCTTTAAATAAATCCTCTAACAAATGTTTTTCTGCCTTATTCTATGCCCTTTGCTCTTTTGCTTCATTTTCTCCTCAGGGCACACTGATCATCCCTAACCTGACCTCAGTGCTGAATGAGGAGGGACAATGGAAATTCCCCAATGAATTCAACCCTGAAAACTTCCTCAGTGACCAAGGAGAGTTTGTTAAACCAGAGGCCTTCATGCCTTTCTCTGCAGGTATGAGCGCATGACCAAAAAAAAATCTCAATTGTATCACACCTTCAGTGGTATGCAGACAGAGTGGATTTAATCAAACCGTTGTTCAGTCAGGAGACTAATTTAAGTAAACAATTATATAATTAATACATGCACAATAGATGTTAACTAACAAAGTCTTCGGCGATTAGACCCCATTGTGACGGCATCATATTTTAAAGGGTTTAGAGAAGCCATGAGTAGTGTAAGGTACCCATGATGGAGTCTAGACACTGACGATGGTGGTGATGAATGAAGAGGAGGCTGAAATCTGGACCGTTGAGAAGTGGGGCGGGCTTTGCGATCTCAGACCTGGACGCTGGAAATTATGTACTAAAGGCAGGGTGGAGAAAGGTTTCAGTTCACACTGAAATGACAGCTGACAGCAATAGAGAGGAGACATTTTTGTTAAATGTTAACAGCATGGACATGATTTGCTGATAGAGACTTTGGCTAAATCTGAGCAGTTTAACTAAAGTTGCTTTCACACCTACCGTGTTTAGTCTGTTTAAAAACTAACCCTGGTGCGTTTGGTCGGATAGTCCGGTTGGTTTGGGCTGGTGTGAAAGCTCATCCGAACTATGGTGCGGATCAAACAAACAAGCTCTGGTCCGCTTGAAAACGGGGGTCTCGGTTTGTTTCCAAGTGATTAGAGTTTGATTCGCTTCAGGTGAGAATGCGATCTGACCCAAATACAGGAAGTAAACCAAAAACAGAGCATTTACTAGCCTGCAATTTTAACCTTGCAAACAATTTACGGACTTGTATATGACTTAGTTGATAACTTTCATATCCATAAGCTGTTCTGAGCCCCCATGGTTGGGCGTCTGTGTGGCATTGTCATCTCTCTTTCTCTCCTTCACTCGCTGTGTGTCAGCTGCTCACATTGATCGCCTTCTTCTAAAATATTAGAAACCCTAAAGCAGAACCAGAAAACCCAAGATGTTATAAATGTGGTGTTGCTCCATTATTTCTGAGACCAGAATTGTCGGTGAGTTTTGGATATTCTGTTCAATAAACAAGCGACCGTATCGCTCATGTGACCAAATGAAAAATGCAACAATGTTGTAACTTTAGAGGGGGAGAGAGAAAGAGGGGGTAATGAGAATGCATGAGTAACATAAGATAGTCTTCATGATTGAACTTTTGCTAAGCTTCATTAGATGACTTTGAGATCTTTTTTATGTCCCAGGTCCTCGTATGTGTCTCGGAGAGGGTCTGGCTCGTATGGAGCTCTTCCTCATCATGGTGACCCTGCTGAGGAAGTTTAAGTTCATCTGGCCTGAGGATGCAGGAGAGCCAGACTACTCTCCAGTCTATGGGGTCACACTGACTCCCAAACCTTATCACATGAAGATCCAACTCAGGGCAACACAGTGAGGCTGTCTGCAGACACACAGACTGGCATTTGCTCTTTCCTTAATTGCCAGCTGCCCTATTCACAGCAGTTACTATCTAAATACTAGCTATGACAGTTAACAACACACATAGTGGATTATGTTTATTTTTATTATCTGTTTAGGTTACAGGCTACAATGTGATTTTAATGTACGGTGTGTTCCAATAAGTAGATATAAACTACTTTTGAATTGAGACTGTCCTCCCAGGAAGAACGACAGCATCAGTCGTTTCAGCAAGTACCCCAAAACAACATGTGTTTACAAGTGACAATGCCCTCTATCGACTGTAGAAATTATCATGAGAGCAAAGGAGGAAATCAGGAGATGTTTTAAAGTGGCCAAGTCTGTATAGCAGGTCCGGGTGAGTGGAATGGTCAACAAAACATCGACAAAAATCCCCTAACCTTAATAGAACCATGGTGTTTTTGTAGCCTAAACAGTACTTATTTTAACCCAAACCATAATGTTTCTCTAAACCAAGATGTTGTTGTGCTTAAATTGAACCAAACCTTAACCATAGCATTGTAAAGTCATAAAAGCGATTTATTTTCCACCGGTGATTTGTAACCTTTTTAAAGGAACAGACAAATGATGATATGTCGATGGGAGTGTCAAATCAGGAAAACACTTCTGAGTAGTTTGAGTAGGGCTTGGACAAATGTTTTTTTTATGTATATTTTAGAGAACTTGTTGATTCCACGACATGCTTTGACATGTGTCCTTACCACCAGGCCTACCTATGTATTCAAAGGAGTATGGAATCAAATAACGTTTTTAAATATTTTGAGCTTGTGAAATTATGTAGAATTATTTTGTGCCTGTGTGAAAAGGTTTTGTGCACACAGATATACAGTAATTTGCAAATGTGTAAAATGTTTTGTAGCTGAAGAATTATTTTGTGCATGTGTAAATAAAAATTGTGGAGGAATATTTTCAACAGTGACATTTCACAAAGTGTGTGAAGTTACAGACTAAGCTACAAGTTACAAGCTAAAATTTTGAACCCTGAGCTGACTAGCCAATCAGCACATTGCCCACTGACCATCCAATCGGAGGAGAAGTCAAACTATCCAATCGGGGCAAAAGGTTCTGTTTTGTTTACTTCAACATGGAGAAACAAGAATGACACGCTTTGGTAATTGATTTGTTTGGGATTGATATGATGGAGGCCATTCTGGCCAATTAGTCATCTTTTTAGTCTGGTGTGCAACATTATTTGCAATAGCATTTTAAGGATACGCATTTATGAGTTAAAAAATAAACAGCAATATTAACCAAATCTTATTGGTCTTTCCATTGTGTCTCTGTTTTGTTTGATATACTGTACATTAAACACCAAATGCCAAGAAAATAAAATAAATACAGTACAATTGCATTATGGAGTGACTGTGACTCAACTGTAAATGACCATAGATTAGAATTACACCTCTCTGTCACAGTGGCAATGATAACCATGCACACCATTGAGGGTAGTACGGCTGGCAGAGATGTACGGCGCGCTCCATGTACATTTTCTCATTTTTGTTTTTCCAGGGTCAATATGGCAGAACCAGCACCACCAGATCAGCTTGATGGTGTATCTGGTGTAGTATTATTTACCTTTATTTAACCAGGAAAAGATTAAAAATCTCTTTTTTAAGAGTGTCCTGGCCAAGACAGGGAGCAGTACAACCACACATACGTACAAACGCAAAATACATCAATTGAAAAAAAACAATGAAAAAAACTACAAAAACTATGTGGGCCACAGTCTATTGTGAACTTAAACTAATATGCGGGCCGGATAAAAATCTGCGAGGGGCCGGATTTGGCCCGCGTGCCTTGAGTTTGACACATGTGATATACAGCCACAGAGTGGCTGCCTCCAAGTCAATAAACATCCTCTAAAAAGCAACCAATGAGACCAGATCAAAAGGTTTCATGGATTTCTGTAACTTGTTCCAGGTAGAGGGAGCAGCAAACTTAAATGCCTTTTCCCCAGTTCAGTTCTAACCTTTGGAACAGACAGCAGAAAAAGATCCTGGAAACAAAGATTGTATGTCCCAACACTGATATAGGTCAGAAGGTAGGATTGAAGTAGACCTAAAAATAGCCTTGTATATGAAGATATGCCTGTGTTTAAGTCTCTGTGTTGAGGGTTAACTTTAACATAGTACAGGAACCATTCACCATTCACACACATTCATACAGAGTGGCCGAGGCTGCCATACAAGGTGCCATCTGCTCATCAGATAAACATTTACACACCGATGGCGCAGCATCAGGAGAAATGTTTCAGTGTCTTGTCAGAGGACACTTCATCTTGGGACTGCAGGGCCAGGGATCAAACCACCAACGTTCTGATTGGTAGACAACAGCTCTACCACCTGAGCCAAAGCCACCACCTTGTGATAACCAGCTCTCAGCAGACCAGAGCCGGCCCGAGGCATAAGCGAACTAAGCGGCTGCTTGGGGCCCCCTTGCCACTAGGGGGCCCCCAACCGAGTGTTGTTTTTCCCTCTTAACATTCGCCGACGGTCCCATCTGGGCTCCCGTAGTTCCGAATGGGCCCAGCCCTCCCCCCGCGCGTTTGCCATAGTGATACACAAACAACATGGCAGCGACACGGCAGCGACAGCTATTTTCTTAACTACTTACTACTTACTTAACCGTAATATCCGCCAAAATGACCGGCAGCTCATTGTGCTCTGTACCCGGCTCAAAGTCACCTATTTTCGGATTACTGAACTACCGCCTCCTTGAGGAACTCTGATGCGGCTCAACACATCTACTAGCTAAAAGCCACTGATACGACTGAGCTGTGACGGTGGTCTGTAGCTGCTTACAACAACTAGCAATCGCCACTCTGTAGCACGGAGCTCCTCTTCGACGTTTGTTTTTACCGCTAGTTACTACGAAGGAGCTTGCTACAGGTATGCTACACTCATGAGACCATGGCATGTTAATGTACGTTACTCAGCAACAGGTGAAAATAGGGGCAAGGTTGCGCGACTAAAGTTAAAATGAATTGAACTTTTACTGAGGAACGAGAAGTGAATTACCTGTATGTGTGAAAACAGCTTTATCTCACGCATCCGTTTAGTGTAGGGTGACCAAACGTCCTCTTTTGCCCGGACATGTCCACTTTTTACCTACTGTCCGGGGCGTCCGGGTTTTTTTTATAAATTCATTAAAATGTCCGGTTTTCACTGTTTTTCATGGGACCATTAAGGGTGTACTTAAATTGACTGGCACTTTGCTCAACACAATACTACGGTAGGCTACTTTGTTGTGTGACTTAATTCCCGAGAGGCTGCCTTGTGAGCGGTTCTGTGACGCGCACCTACACAGGGACCAGGGCAGACAGACAGGGACCAGGGCAGACAGACAGGGACCAGGGCAGACAGACAGGGACCAGGGCAGACAGCGGAGCAGCATTACACACAAAATGCCGAAGCGTTTCCTGCTAAAGATTTCCCACCGTGGTCAGAAAACACAGGGGAGACACTTTGTTTCTCTCACTATGACTCTAGAGTCGGTAGGACTCGCTCGCTGTCACTCTCACTTCTCCCCGCTCTATACCCACCCCCCCACACACACACACACACACACACACAAGTATAAACATCAGTCCACTTACAACCATAAAAAAAGACTAGTGCAGCTTCACAGTTGAACTGCAAAAAATGTCCCACACCGGACAAGTGGGAGGCGGAGTGAACTGTTCTCTATGTTTCTGTTTTATTATTTATCTCAGTTTTTTGTTGAAGGATTTTCATAATATTTAGAACATTATTTCAGTTCTTGTTACAGATTTTAATTACAGAAGTTATTTTTGCCATCACCACTGTCTGTCTCCTTCATACTCCTCGTCACTCCACGGTCATTCCCCTCAGTCCTAATTACACACACCTGCACCTCATCAAGCCACAGTTCACCACCTGCAGGCAACACCACCTACATAAGCAGCACAGACACACATGTCCCACTCCATTTGTAGTCCTGTATTCTGTTGTCTGCCTGTTGCTCTGAGCCTGACCTACTCTGCTGCCGGATTCCTGCCTGTTCTCTCTGTTTTCAGTTTTGGATCATTGAAATACAGTTCTGCTTAACTACTCCAGTCTGTCTCCTGGTCATTCCCTGACAGTCTCGAGGCCAGGCCGAGTGTCCTCCTTTTTGGAAATCAAAATATGGTCACCCTAGTTTAGTGGTTGTTGAATATATAACATTATTATATAATTTGTTCAATATATAGCATAATATCATTTTTTCACTCTTTCACAG
This sequence comes from Perca flavescens, assembly GCF_004354835.1. Classification (NCBI taxonomy): domain Eukaryota; kingdom Metazoa; phylum Chordata; class Actinopteri; order Perciformes; family Percidae; genus Perca; species Perca flavescens. Next base: position 5,152,698 of record NC_041338.1, on the reverse strand, counting down.
AGGGCGGCCCCCCAACACAATGATAGGGAAAACACTCAAACCAATATTTACATAAAATTGGCATGAATAACCCTGTGTGTGTGTGTGTGTGTGTGTTCTTTTCATTTGTCATCTGCAGATTCATTTTAGGTTGGGTGGGGGGGATTGATTTAAATCATGAATCAGATTCTTTGTGAAAAAATCATTTTTTTGAGGCCATATCGCCCAGCCCTAATTCCTACTAACACAGAGTATGTCAGTATTGTTTGGCCCTGAAGCCCAAGTAGTTGTGTGAAGTCACTACCTTAATAAATCAAAAAGCAAAAGGCTATGAATCTGAACAAATTTAGGTATTGCCCTTCTCCAGCCGACCATCCCCAAAATGCACCAGAATACAGGAAATCACATCTACCAAATTCAAAACTTTCTGGGGGCGCACCCCCAAATCCCCCCTCGTTGTTTGCATCCACTTTTGCACAAATAGAATAGGGGGGGAGGGATCTTATGCATCTGTGGCCCGGTGGGGACAGTAGTTCATAAACCGTCACTGTATTAATACATAACCTCACTGTATTCATTTATAATGTAACATTATAGCGTGACATTTTTGTCAATAATCGTCAAGCACAGGTGACTCCACGTGGTGGGAGGTGGGGCCCCCAAATCAAATTCTGCTTAGGGCCCCCAAAAGGCTCGGCCGGCGCTGCAGCAGACCTTACAAAAAATGTTGATCCCTCCCTGACAGAAGTTACTTGCTCAGCCTGCTTCCCTCTAGAAGGAGGTACAGGCAGCGATGCTTACAAGTCTCTGAGCTGGAGTCCAAGTCAAGTCTCTGAGCTGGAGTCCAAGTCAAGTCTCTGAGCTGGAGTCCAAGTCAAGTCTCTGAGCTGGAGTCCAAGTCAAGTCTCAAGTCTATGGTGGTTCTAATGAGTGTTGTATCACCTGCTGCGTTCCATCCAGGCAGCTCAGAACACTGCATAGCTATATATAAGATATTCCAAGCATGTACAGTAATATGTTATTATGACTCATTTATTTATTAACATACAGTATCAGCTTTGATCAGTTGTTTGGTATATAATCAGTGTTAACAGGCTATTGCAATATGACAAAAAAAACACCAGGAATGCTTTACTTTCAAGTTAATAACTGTTTTTTACCTTTTAACATGAACATAAAGTACAGTACACACCAAATATTGAGGTAGGCCTTCTCAGGTTATCAGGAAAATATTGCTAAAATTAATAACTAACCTATTTTCACTTACAGAGCAAAACCATGTAATGTGCACTGCCTCTACAACTAATGGCAGCCCATAAACTACTGTCAACACATCCCCCAGACTCTCAAACCAGTGGTTATGCAGGACTCAGTGGCGCGAACAGCAGGCCTGACACCGAATAAAGCAGGCCACGTGTCTTTAGTTGGAGTGCACCAGGTAGGAGGCAGGTTGGAGCTGGTTCGGAGCGGTTCTGAGCAGAGGCGCAAAATACATCAATGAGCAAAGTAGCAAATGAAACTGAAACCAGGACAAAATAATAACTGGAATCTTTTCTTTTTTTTTAAAGATTATTTTTGTTGCTATTTTTTACCCATTTTTACCCAGGCGCCCTCAATAACTGGAGTCTAGTTCTCACTCAGGGAGACGCTCTGGCAAAGTGTGGAACCAGGGCTTAAAAGCCTCTGAACACCCACACAGGTAATTTCAGTTTAAGGTTTTGAACACTCACACAGGTGTTTTGAGTTAATCTGTCAGATTGGACCTTTTCCCAGGACTGTGTGGGTGTGTATAGACTGATAGATTGATACTTTCCTGAGCCTCCTCCTGTTAGCTTCCATGCACCTGTTAGGGCATGACAAATGACAGCTTACCAATACCTTTCTTATTGGTAGATGAAGATTTTTTTTTCAATTCTTTATTGTACAAAAGTTCATATAGAAAGGTAGAAACAGGTACATAGAATAGACATTACAAAACAGGAACAAAAGAAAAGACAATACCATAAAAAGACCACCCCAGTGTTGAAGCCAAAGTTACACCCTTGCAACACACACAAGAACCATTATCTTGCCTTCATTATCACACGTGTGCAATATGTTACAATATCATACATCCTGTCGAACATTTTACCTGTCCTTAGTGTCTAATGTCTTCAATTATTCTTGTTTTTATCTATTCATCCCTTATGTTGTTTTTATCTCTAATGCACCTTCAGTTATGGCACTCACAGTTGTTGTTGTATGGGTCTCTGTGCAATGACAATAAAGGCTTATCTTATCTTATCTTATCTTACATGTTGGGAAACAGTCAAGTCATTCTGAGGTGTTTCCAAGCTACTCTATGCGTTATGTGATCCCTCCACTGTGCTCTGGGTATTCAGAAGGTACATTTTAATGGAAGGTTGAAAACATTAGACAGGACTGAAGATTAAAGGTCCCATGACATGGTACTCTTTGGATGCTTGATGCAGAATAACAGCCAATAGAGCCAGTCCCACAATGACCTTTCCTTAGGATGTTCCATTTCAGTGTCTGTAGGGGGGGGCAAGGTGGAGAGTGGGGGTGTGGCCTTGACCAACTGCCACTTTGCTTGTTTGAAAGCCATGATGTCTCTCTCTCATGGGTGGGCAAAATTCTCTGGGCGGGCAAAGCAGAGAAAGGGGAGGTAACCTTTCCCCTTATGACCTCATAAGGAGAAGATTCCAGATCGGCCCCATCTGAGCTTTCATTTTCTCAAAGGCAGAGCAGGATACCCAGGGCTCGGTTTACACCTATCGCCATTTCTAGCCACTGGGGGACCATAGGCAGGCTGGGGGAACGCATATTAATGTTAAAAAAAACGTCATAAAGTGAAGGAGCAGCAGATTTCTTTATAAAGGCCTACTTGTATTTCAATTTTATTTTAGAAGTTATCTACTGTAGTTATGACTGATACTGGGGCAGGGCCATCACAGAAAAGAAGGAAATTAAATGACAGAACAACTAAAATCTAAAAGGGAAAGTGAAAGACAACGGGCGATAACGTGAGTCAACTTCGGCTATCAAGAGATGGAGACAATTATGGGATTGTAAATGATTCAAAAACGTCCCTGGCCCTCATGTAATATTTCATTTCATTGTCTATTTCATTCAGAAAATAACTTTACGATGCATGATGTGGTTGTATGTCAGTAGCCGGCATTAAATTACATCCCCCAGTAGTCCGTGTTTGTTTTGGCTTATTCATTTATTTTTCCTTGTCCCTGTAAAGTGTGCCTCATGTCAAGTGGGTAATTCAGCACCGTAAAGAAAACGTGTGGTAAAAACACTATTGAGAATGAGGACATACGTCACGATTTGGAAGGTTTCTGAGCCTGTCCACCATTTTGGGATCCTACGCAAACGGTTGCCAGGGTGTCAGAGCGACACAGACACGGAGCTGGAAAAGACGGCTCAAGGAATTATCATTAAGGCATTTTGTTCTCTTAATAAATACATGGTTTAAACAGAGAAATTACAAGAAAATTAAGAAGAAGGCAGCAAAAGAAAAAGGCCCTTACAGGGACAAACTGATAGGAAACAACAATCTCTGAAACTGGTCCAGTATAGTAATCAGTTAGTGTCAGTTAGTGTCCACTAAAAGTTTAGTTTTTGCCACTGACAGACTCAGATTATTATTCTAAGTGTCTGACAACATTATGAAAGGATCCCTACAGAGATAGAGCTTTTAGTTAAAGAGTAAGATCCTTTTAGTTTAACATGAAACCATCACCATCACCAAACTCCACCAAGACTCCTTGTAAATAATCAGGACTTTTATTATCGTAAAACACACTTCATTCAAAGTGGACAGAAACTAAATAAAACTATCAAAAGCCGTCTTGGTATGGAAGAAATATTTATTCATTATTCAAATTGAAAGTCCAGAGAGAAATTGAAAGTCCAAAGAGAAAACAAAGCGAGATCAAATTAAAAATATTATTATTATTTTTTAAATTTTCAATTTAGCTTTGGCTTTTGAATTTAATATTTGGCTTTTGAATTTCAATTTATCATTGGCTTTTAATTTTCATTTAATATTTGGCTTTTGAATTTCCATTTAACATTGCCTTTTCATTTGGACTTGACACATGTCAATGTAAATGAGGAGGCGTGGCCCAAAGGCTGATGGGAGGGTCTGAAACGAAAGGGGTGCAGAGGCACCTTATGAGCAGCAGGGGGAGCTTACTGCTGAGGAGCACACTGTTAAGCATCTGTCTCCAGATTCACCACTAGGCTGGATCTTGTTTCACATGATAGAAAATGATGATGTAGGCTAAACAGAAACAACATTTCATGCAACAACAGTGAAGTTTTCATGTAGTTACTATAATTGGGCCCGTGTTAGTGAGGACTAGATTAGGACTGTATTTAAAGCTGATTCTGGTTCCCAACTTTGCCCCAGGTGTGTCTGTTTAAAACACGACTCAGACAACTTCTCTCTTTTTGATGTTTTATTAAGCAACAGTAGAAACATGGGTGTGGGTAGCTCTGCTTACGTGTGTTTGTGTGTGGTCAGATCTCGAGGACACACACACACACACACACACAATCTCAACTGGATAGTCATCGTCCGAACTGCGACCTCTCCTTTTTATTTCTCTCACTTTTTTCTCCGGGTGGTGCGCATAGTGGCTTTAAGGTAATTAAACTAGCACTGTGTCCAGCATTTCTTTGTGGACAAAGTCACAGTCATCCTGGAAGATAGAAACTTATCATTCAAGAACTTATTTGCATATACAGTTCACTGTTATAATACTTGCAATACATTCAAACAGGTAGCTCCTCCTCTCCCATCCAGAAAGTTATCTCACAATACAAGATGTGTCGGTTTCTGTAAGCTCAAAGGTTTTTTAATAATGGTCAGGAATTCCATAGGGGTATTTGTTGCGGACAACCACAGTGGCGACTCCCTTCACGTCCTTCAGTCTATCACAGTCAAAGTCCACCAGGAGCTTCCTGACCCCGGTCCGCATGGGTGAGAATATGAACTCGACAGACACCTTCTGGCCCAGAGATATGTCACCACTGAAAAAGAAAAGAGAAAGAATTGTTCATTTTCATTTTATTTCGTTATTGAGGTCCTGTCGTGAACCAAAGTGTTGCACAATTTTGATCTGTTGTCATTCTCTACTGTGTTTATGAACAGGTAAAAACAAGAAATGTTTTGCCAGGATACTTTCGAAGTACCTTTTATGGTTTTGGCATGTGACACATATTTTTGTTTGTTGATTTAAATACTACTACCCTATGCTCTAGATAGGACTAAAAGCATTCATGGTTTCCTCCAGGTGAGTTTTAATTTATCCATGCACTCTCAACACAATGTTGTGTATTAGCAAGTTATGTAACGTTATTACTGTCATGTCTTTCTCTTGGCTAGAAATGTATTGTAATCAGCGCTAATCTATCGTTTTAGTCTTTTTAGAAGGATTTTTTTCACAGGAGAGAAAACAATTTAGATCAGACTTAGAAAATGAATCCCTAGATTTGCTTTTTTCACTTGCCTCTCAGGGCTTCCGTAGATTATATACCAAACACGTTAGTTTGGCTAAAACAGCTAGTTTGTAAACTCAAAATACTCATTCTGAACTATTGCGCTTCTGGGCTTCTAACATAAACTTAACACTTTTTGGAGGCCAGGCGGCCTTGTTAATTCTAACCATCTTTTTAATTAATGTGGGATGTTTAGATATGGACACAATCATCATCTTTTATTGTAGTGTGTGTGATATATGTGGTTGTGTGAGGAATTTGTATATTGGCTGTCAATTTTTTGCACATGTACTTGCTTAACATGGACCTCAGTGGCTGGCAGTGGCCCCCTCCACAGTGAACACGCCACCCTTCAGAGCAACTGGCAGAGGATTGGTGAAGGAGATGTAGCCTATTACTTGATCCTGTACAAAAGCCTTTCCGGGCACCTGGAAAAAGAGACGACAGCTGTGTAGGACATCACAGTTTCAAATCTGGAAACATTAAAACATCAAAAGACTTCCACCAGACTGAATTGTGGATTCATTGGGATGAATGCCTGTTTTTGTCCAAAGAATTTCAGGTACTACCCAACCACAGAAACTGAACTCAGGGACGAAATGTCCATTTTAGATTTGCATCTGTAGAGAGTATGCAAATGAGCCCAGAGACAGAGGGAAAAAAATCGTAACCCTGGTTCCGTCAGTCAAAATGCAGGCAAGGTTCCTGAGTTCCTAAACTGGTTCCTGGGCTCCTGGAAAATTTCAAAAATCCAAAGACCTTCCAGCTGATTGTACATGCATTATCCTGCGGTTTTATACATAAACTTAAATTTTCCATTAAATACTGGGATAACAACCTCCAAGAATGATGCATGGGATGTTTCTCGTGCAGTTAAATCTCATATCAAATTCTTTACGTCAGTAGTCTCCTAGCTCAACGTAAACCTTATTTAACTGAGATTAACCTCGACCTACACACTCAAATAGTTAATATTTCAATTCTAATCAGTACTCTACCTTTCTGTTAGACACACATTGGACAAGCATTATAAACCTTTTAAGGTCCAACTACACTATGACCTCTGGGCGAGCTCAGCGTGTACCTACCTGTACGAGGAGTTCAGGCATGCTCAGTGGGATGTTGGCGACGGTCATGATGGGTTTGCTCTCACCTGGAGCCTCTAAGAAAGCTTTCACCCTCATCGGATGATGCCCTGGCATAGTCGTCATAGTGCAGACACAGGACTTCCTTGTGGGCTGAAAACACACGCACACACACAGTATTAAAATGGAATATGGTACTTCATGCTGCTACAAAATAAGAGCGGGATGAAGTGTGCAGGTAAGACACAGCACTGTTGTTTTACATTATGTCTGCACCAGAGACTTTTAGTGCGTTCCATTTACCTCAGAACTTGGAAGCCGAAGCTGGGACTGACGTCACACCCAAGTTAAATGCGTTCCATTTACAAGTCATAGGGCATGTGTCCGACTTTGACCTCGGAAAATCCCACTTCCGAGTACGAATGGAACGCACCATACATTGTGTGTTTATTTGAGCTACTAAACTTTGTGAGCAGGTACTGTCACACTGATTGCTTGTCTCAGGCACTCCCCCCGCTGGAGAGAATTATAAGTTACAGCCATGACTAGCATGGTCAGCTTAGCATGAGCATCTCTGCTTCCTTCATTCTTCACCTGCAGGCATAGAGGATTTATGAGTGGATGAATGGATTGACCACTGTGATGGTATCTCACTGTATGTCCATAAATCAAACAGAAGAATATACAGTAGATACACTCTGACAACGACAGCCCCAGATTCCCTGTGTATGATGTAATGGAATCATTTTAGCATTTCATCCATCCATTTATTCAGCTACAGTCTAAGCACTCCATACCTCAACAATCACAACAAAGTCTGTCCCAAATACAGGCTTAGCATGCTGATTGACAGCTTCAGTTGTCCTGGTTCTGCGCTCCCATTGGTCGGCTCTGTGACCTTGCGCCCCGCCTTCTCGTACACCTCTCTCTCCTTCTTGGAGCCTGTGAAGAGGACGTTGGTCCATGACCACTAGCCCTATTCATGAGTCTAAACAGATGACTCTGAGGAGACATTACACAAGTTCAACAGTGGAAGTTTTCACAATTTTGCCACAATTTTCAAAAATTCTTGAAAAACTCTTCAATGACAGATTAGACAAATTCATAGATAAATTCAAATTACTTACTGATAGTCAATATGGATTTAGAAAAAACAGGTCAACATCACTAGCTTTAATTGATCTCATTGAAGAAATCACAAATTCCACAGACAAAAAGAAATATGGAGTGGGAGTATTTATTGATTTGAAAAAAGCATTTTACACAAATAATCATGACATATTAATTAATAAATTGGAACGGCTCGGGATTAGGGGGATAGTGTTGAAGTGGTTAAGCAGTTATTTAAAAGACAGGCAACAATTTGTGAAGTTGGGAGATTATACATCTGAATGTTTGGACATTGTGTGTGGTGTCCCCCAGGGGTCAGTATTGGGACCAAAATTATTTATCCTCTATATAAACGATATATGTAAAGTATCTGAATTACTGAAATTTGTATTATTTGCAGATGATACAAACATCTTTGGTTCTGGTCAGAATTTACAGCAACTCTTGGATATAATCACTTCAGAATTCAGAAAAATAAAACAGTGGTTTGATATGAATAAGCTATCATTAAATGTGAGTAAAACCAAATTCATGATATTTGGTAATCATAAATCAATCAATCATGTACAGTTACAAATAGAGGGTGTTAATATAGAAAGAGTATATGAAATGAAATTTCTTGGAGTGATTATAGATGACAAGATTTGCTGGAAACCTCATTTAAAACATATCCAAGCAAAACTAGTATTGCAGTTTTGGCTAAAGCAAAGCACAATTTATACAATAAATCATTTCACATCTTGTATTGTTCAATGGTGTTACCGTATTTAAATTACTGTGTAGAGGTTTGGGGTAACACATATCACAATTCATTGAAATCGTTAATTATACTTCAAAAAAGAGCAATAAGAATAATTCACAACACTGGATATTTGGAACACACCAATTCACTATTTTTACAGTCTAAAGCATTACAATTACTTGACCTAGTTGAATTTCAGAAAGGTGTAATTATGTTCAAAGCGAGAAACAATTTATTGCCTGGCAACATACAGAAAATATTTTCTGAAAGAGAGGGGGGCTATGACTTGAGGGGAAAGTCAAATTTTAAGACTCCCATTTTTCGCACTACAATGAAAAGTTTCTGTCTATCTGTCAGCGGCACTAAATTGTGGAACACACTAAATAATGAATTAAAGCAATGTCCAAACATATTCCAATTTAAAAAGATGTTCAAAGAAACTATATTCCAGAGGTACAGATAAAAACAGTGCAATTAATTAATAATCTGGGTTTACATTGAACAATGTGTAGTATGTGTATAATTATTGTTTATAGGTAAATATATGAATTTCCATTAACTACAATTTTTTTTATCTCTGACTTATTATTATAACATTATTATTATATTATATTATTAGTATAACACATTTAATAGGAAAGAAAGGGTATGAAGGGGTAGGAGTACATAAGTTTTACTTCTTCCTACTCCTTTTTGAATGTGTAAATAGGTCTTGAAGTACAAGAAATTATGGAGTTTTATTTTTTATATTTAACTGTTCTTTTTTTACATTACTATTTTTTTTTGGATGTTGTATTGTATTTACATGTTCAAAATAAAAGCTATAAAAAAAAAAAAGTTACAGAAAGCTGGAGCTTCAGAGCATCCATCAGTTACATGCTCAATCAGTTGTGTGATTTCTTTTAAATCACATGAAATAAAGTCTTACAGTCACAAGATTTAACAGTAGGAGCCTACATAGTGTTGGTGAATGCTTTGTTCTGATAGTCAGTAAAGATCCTTGCACACTGATTCTGAAATGTTTGTATGCGTTTTTTCCATATCTCTCATCCTAAAAATTTGTCACGCACAGAAACAGATTTTTTCCCCCGCAAAACTATTTGAAATTGATTCTTCAAGTAGTGAGGTTGATTTTTTTTTTTCCTTCTCTCTTCTTAAAAAGAGAAAAAGGATAAGGAAATATTGGGTCCATCCAATCCTGAGATTGCACAGCGAGCAAGGAGAGTTCCACCTCCTTATTGAGGAACTGAGGCATTATCCCGAGCAATTTAAAGTTTACTTCAGGATCAGGTCAGTGGCTCAGCTTGATGCTTTGCTAGCCATACTGGAGTCACATTTTAAAAAGAAGATTTTGATGAACCAATTGATGCTGAACAGAGGCTGACAGGTATGGACATGCACAAAACACCTAAAAATGCGACAAAAACAATTTAACCAAATCAGATTTTTTTTTTATGATGGACGAAAGTTTCAGAGGCAGTGTGTAAACGTGATTAACACAACTTGAGGTCGTATTTATTTTTTACAGTGCGGAAAATTTGGGATGAAAATTTCTTTAAGGACCTTAAGGGTTTAACACTATGGCTGCTGTACATTTCTGCAATCAGTGGTCCCATTCTTTTAATTCCTCTTTGTACGACTTTCTAACTAACCCTCAGGATATTTGTAGTGTAGAGTGACATCGTCTCTGTGGTTGCCGTAAACACTTTTGGTGCTGATGTTCCTCCCCACACCCGACTGGTTCACTTTGACCTGTAACAATAATACCAATCATCATTATCATTAAGTCTTTTTAAAGCTATAGTGCGTAGTTTCTGTCGACCCCATGAAGAATTCTAAGTAATGACAACAAAACTGTCGGCGCGTCCTCATTATACTAGCAGTTGCTAGTAGCCAAGGAGGACATGATGGACTCTTCAGAAGAGGTCATTATCTTCATTATCTTGTGACAAGAAGGGGCTGGTCTGGTGGAATTTGATGTGTTTGAAGCTGTTATTTTGTACCAATATTGACATTGTATCTCCAGAAAGATGGTATGAGAAAAATTAACATTACGCCATGTAAACATATTCTAGTAGAAACCCAACATACAAATATCAACTTGAAAATGAGCATAACCTGTCCCCTTTAAAAACTTTATAGTGTCACTAGCAATTACTCCAGAAAACACGTTTTTCCTTAATTTTCAGAACTATTAGCCTACGCTTCATTCAATCATGCAGCAGTGAAATCTCTTAAAGCCTCACCTGTGCAGGCGATGGCAGCAAAGACCCAGCATTGGCCGTATTTGACCGCCCTTGCGCCGGCCTTACTCCACCGTTGAAGGATCGGCACGCTGCCGGTCCATTTGTACGGTGGAACTCCACCGGAGTATGAGTCGTCCCAGCGACCGGTCAACACACCCCTGTCTCCGTTAGAGTTCACCTGAACGGGTGGAGACAACATGTCAATCTTTAAAGCTGTGAACCACTACATGAAGCATAGGTTTGAAAAGGAGAGATCTATCTTTCTGACAATATATCTATAGGGTCATATGTAAGAATCATTTGTTAATCAAACAGTAAGGTTAGTATGATGACAACTCCTTCCTGGGGAGGGTTTCTATGGATCTAGCTAGAACACCCAAGGTGTTTACTTCATTGAATGTGAAAGCTTTAATGACAGAGAAAACTAAATGCAGATTTTTTCTTTTCCTGTACTGCTGATAAACTGTCAGGACTGTTTTAGCAGCAAGTAGAAGAGATCGTCACCATTGCAGTGATCACCCTGCTGACATAGACGGGGTCATATCACATCTTTGAGTTTTTCAGGGCATCCTTGGAGTTATCCAGGACTTCAAAACAGATGTCCATCACATAGTCCTCAAACTGAGAGAGAGAGAGAGAGAGTCACAGGGAGATGGAGAGAAAACATGAGAGAGGAGCAAAGATTAGTTGTTGAGAAGCAGAGGCCTATGAACCTTTTTTAAAAACAGATTTCTAATCACATTTGTTTCCCATTGGTTTCACATCTGTTTGCCTGCCTGTTTCTCTTCCTCTCTGTCCTCCCAGTGAGCTGTGAAGGAACAAGCCCTCGTTCAGGGTTCATACACATTTTAACCAATACTTTTTCTTTTTGGCAAATTTCCATGACTATGTGTTCCTGAAAATGTCAGTCGACATTATACAAAACAAATACAAATCTGTGTTAAAGTTTACCCTCACAGGTTTAACTATAAAATGAATGACAATGTATGTGGTTCATAGTGTGATTCATGGGGAGCTGGGATTACATCAGAAGTAACCCCTGGAATTATTGACAGGTAACTCACAAACACACACACACACACACACACACACTGTGTGAAAGGATTGAGTGTATCTGTGTCTGTCAGGCCAGTAGGTGGCATGTGTGAATTGTCACAGCAGTGTGACAGAGGAGACTCGGGGGGATTCGGCTGGATCAGGAAATCTGTTTGTTGGACGGAGATAACTTCTGGACAGGAAGTGTCAGAATGTAACCAAACCACACAAATAAGCAGGGTTCATACGTTTTTGAAAAAACCTGGAAGTTATGGAATTTGAAAAATGCAAATTCCAGGCCTGGAAAGGTTTTGGAAACATAAAAAGACCCAGAAAGTTTTGGAAAAGTCATGGATTTTTTTTAACACAGCATAATAATATGTCATTAATAAATGTATTGTCACGTTGTCTTAACCTCAACATTCTATTCGGGGAGCGATATTATGAATGTTGCAGCAGTGGTTGGTTCGGCAGTTTGTCTTTGGTTTGTGATGCCTGTCTTTGATGCACAACATGTAGATCATCTGTGTTCAGGCAGCAGGGCCAGAGCGGGACTCATTTTCAGCCTTTGACGGCCCCACTTCAAGACTGACTATATTAAAAATAATGTAGTTAAAACATTAGTATGTAAGTCTGTAATTGACATTTACAGCCTTTATTTTGTATTTTTGTTCATCAGAATTTTCCAAAATGCACAGGGACACAAAGGGATGTTGTTCACTATCATGTTAAACAGTTAACATCTTTATAACAACACAATAGGTTTGGTTTTTAGAGCAGCCTGGATAAGACTTACAATATGGCTTTAAATAGCAGCCTCAAACAGAGTTGAAATATAGCTTTAAGTTGACATTTAAGCCTTTATTTTTACTTTCCTTCATCAGAATGCTCCGAAAATGCACAGGGACACTAAGGGATGTGTATACTATCACCCTCGGGTGAAATTAGTCTGGCTAATATGGAGGTTTGGTTTTTATAGCAGCCTGAACAAGACTTAAAATATGGCTTTAAATAGCAGCCTCAAACAGAGTTGAAATATAGCTTTAAGTTGACGTTTAAGCCTTTATTTTTACTTTCCTTCATCAGAATGCTCCGAAAATGCACAGGGACACTAAGGGATGTGTATACTATCACCCTGGGGTGAAATTAGTCTGGCTAATATGGAGGTTTGGTTTTTATAGCAGCCTGAACAAGACTTAAAATATGGCTTTAAATAGCAGCCTCAAACAGAGTTGAAATATAGCTTTAAGTTGACATTTAAGCCTTTATTTTTTTTTTTCCTTCATCAGAATGCTCCGAAAATGCACAGGGACACTAAGGGATGTGTATACTATCACCCTGGGGTGAAATTAGTCTGGCTAATATGTAGGTTTGGTTTTTAGAGCAGCCTGGATAAGACTTACAATATGGCTTTAAATAGCAGCCTCAAACAGAGTTGAAATATAGCTTTAAGTTGACATTTAAGCCTTTATTTTTACTTTCCTTCATCAGAATGCTCCGAAAATGCACAGGGACACTAAGGGATGTGTATACTATCACCCTGGGGTGAAATTAGTCTGGCTAATATGGAGGTTTGGTTTTTTAGAGCAGCCTGAATAAGACTTACAATATGGCTTTAAATAGCAGCCTCAAACAGAGTTGAAATATAGCTTTAAGTTGACATTTAAGCCTTTATTTTTACTTTCCTTCATCAGAATGCTCCGAAAATGCACAGGGACACTAAGGGATGTGTATACTATCACCCTGGGGTGAAATTAGTCTGGCTAATATGTAGGTTTGGTTTTTAGAGCAGCCTGGATAAGACTTACAATATGGCTTTAAATAACAGCCTCAAATAGAGTTGAAATATAGCTTTAAGTTGACATTTAAGCCTTTATTTTTACTTTCCTTCATCAGAATGCTCCGAAAATGCACAGGGACACTAAGGGATGTGTATACTATCACCCTGGGGTGAAATCAGTCTGGCTAATATGTAGGTTTGGTTTTTAGAGCAGCCTGGATAAGACTTACAATATGGCTTTAAATAGCAGCCTCAAACAGAGTTGAAATATAGCTTTAAGTTGACATTTAAGCCTTTATTTTTACTTTCCTTCATCAGAATGCTCCGAAAATGCACAGGGACACTAAGGGATGTGTATACTATCACCCTGGGGTGAAATTAGTCTGGCTAATATGGAGGTTTGGTTTTTATAGCAGCCTGAATAAGACTTAAATATGGCTTTAAATAGCAGCCTCAAACAGAGTTGAAATATAGCTTTAAGTTGACATTTAAGCCTTTATTTTTTACTTTCCTTCATCAGAATGCTCCGAAAATGCACAGGGACACTAAGGGATGTGTATACTATCACCCTGGGGTGAAATTAGTCTGGCTAATATGGAGGTTTGGTTTTAGAGCAGCCTGAATAAGACTTAAAATATGGCTTTAAATAGCAGCCTCAAACAGAGTTGAAATATAGCTTTAAGTTGACATTTAAGCCTTTATTTTTAATTTCCTTCATCAGAATGCTCCGAAAATGCACAGGGACATTAAGGGATGTGTATACTATCACCCTGGGGTGAAATCAGTCTGGCTAATATGGAGGTTTGGTTTTAGAGCAGCCTGAATAAGACTTACAATATGGCTTTAAATAGCAGCCTCAAACAGAGTTGAAATATAGCTTTAAGTTGACATTTAAGCCTTTATTTTTTACTTTCCTTCATCAGAATGCTCCGAAAATGCACAGGGACACTAAGGGATGTGTATACTATCACCCTGGGGTGAAATTAGTCTGGCTAATATGGAGGTTTGGTTTTTAGAGCAGCCTGAATAAGACTTAAAATATGGCTTTAAATAGCAGCCTCAAACAGAGTTGAAATATAGCTTTAAGTTGACATTTAAGCCTTTATTTTTACTTTCCTTCATCAGAATGCTCCGAAAATGCACAGGGACATTAAGGGATGTGTATACTATCACCCTGGGGTGAAATCAGTCTGGCTAATATGGAGGTTTGGTTTTTAGAGCAGCCTGAATAAGACTTACAATATGGCTTTAAATAGCAGCCTCAAACAGAGTTGAAATATAGCTTTAAGTTGACATTTAAGCCTTTATTTTTTACTTTCCTTCATCAGAATGCTCCGAAAATGCACAGGGACATTAAGGGATGTGTATACTATCACCCTGGGGTGAAATCAGTCTGGCTAATATGGAGGTTTGGTTTTTAGAGCAGCCTGAATAAGACTTACAATATGGCTTTAAATAGCAGCCTCAAACAGAGTTGAAATATAGCTTTAAGTTGACATTTAAGCCTTTATTTTTACTTTCCTTCATCAGAATGCTCCGAAAATGCACAGGGACATTAAGGGATGTGTATACTATCACCCTGGGGTGAAATCAGTCTGGCTAATATGTAGGTTTGGTTTTTAGAGCAGCCTGGATAAGACTTACAATATGGCTTTAAATAGCAGCCTCAAACAGAGTTGAAATATAGCTTTAAGTTGACATTTAAGCCTTTATTTTTACTTTCCTTCATCAGAATGTCTCCGAAAATGCACAGGGACATTAAGGGATGTGTATACTATCACCCTGGGGTGAAATCAGTCTGGCTAATATGGAGGTTTGGTTTTTAGAGCAGCCTGAATAAGACTTAAAATATGGCTTTAAATAGCAGCCTCAAACAGAGTTGAAATATAGCTTTAAGTTGACATTTAAGCCTTTATTTTTACTTTCCTTCATCAGAATGCTCCGAAAATGCACAGGGACACTAAGGGATGTGTATACTATCACCCTGGGGTGAAATTAGTCTGGCTAATATGGAGGTTTGGTTTTTAGAGCAGCCTGAATAAGACTTACAATATGGCTTTAAATAGCAGCCTCAAACAGAGTTGAAATATAGCTTTAAGTTGACATTTAAGCCTTTATTTTTACTTTCCTTCATCAGAATGCTCCGAAAATGCACAGGGACATTAAGGGATGTGTATACTATCACCCTGGGGTGAAATTAGTCTGGCTAATATGGAGGTTTGGTTTTTAGAGCAGCCTGAATAAGACTTACAATATGGCTTTAAATAGCAGCCTCAAACAGAGTTGAAATATAGCTTTAAGTTGACATTTAAGCCTTTATTTTTACTTTCCTTCATCAGAATGCTCCGAAAATGCACAGGGACATTAAGGGATGTGTATACTATCACCCTGGGGTGAAATCAGTCTGGCTAATATGGAGGTTTGGTTTTTAGAGCAGCCTGAATAAGACTTACAATATGGCTTTAAATAGCAGCCTCAAACAGAGTTGAAATATAGCTTTAAGTTGACATTTAAGCCTTTATTTTTTACTTTCCTTCATCAGAATGCTCCGAAAATGCACAGGGACACTAAGGGATGTGTATACTATCACCCTGGGGTGAAATCAGTCTGGCTAATATGGAGGTTTGGTTTTTAGAGCAGCCTGAATAAGACTTACAATATGGCTTTAAATAGCAGCCTCAAACAGAGTTGAAATATAGCTTTAAGTTGACATTTAAGCCTTTATTTTTACTTTCCTTCATCAGAATGCTCCGAAAATGCACAGGGACATTAAGGGATGTGTATACTATCACCCTGGGGTGAAATCAGTCTGGCTAATATGGAGGTTTGGTTTTTAGAGCAGCCTGGATAAGACTTACAATATGGCTTTAAATAGCAGCCTCAAACAGAGTTGAAATATAGCTTTAAGTTGACATTTAAGCCTTTATTTTTACTTTCCTTCATCAGAATGCTCCGAAAAATGCACAGGGACATTAAGGGATGTGTATACTATCACCCTGGGGTGAAATCAGTCTGGCTAATATGGAGGTTTGGTTTTTAGAGCAGCCTGAATAAGACTTACAATATGGCTTTAAATAGCAGCCTCAAACAGAGTTGAAATATAGCTTTAAGTTGACATTTAAGCCTTTATTTTTACTTTCCTTCATCAGAATGCTCCGAAAATGCACAGGGACATTAAGGGATGTGTATACTATCACCCTGGGGTGAAATCAGTCTGGCTAATATGGAGGTTTGGTTTTTAGAGCAGCCTGAATAAGACTTACAATATGGCTTTAAATAGCAGCCTCAAACAGAGTTGAAATATAGCTTTAAGTTGACATTTAAGCCTTTATTTTTTTTACTTTCCTTCATCAGAATGCTCCGAAAATGCACAGGGACATTAAGGGATGTGTATACTATCACCCTGGGGTGAAATCAGTCTGGCTAATATGGAGGTTTGGTTTTTAGAGCAGCCTGAATAAGACTTACAATATGGCTTTAAATAGCAGCCTCAAACAGAGTTGAAATATAGCTTTAAGTTGACATTTAAGCCTTTATTTTTACTTTCCTTCATCAGAATGCTCCGAAAATGCACAGGGACATTAAGGGATGTGTATACTATCACCCTGGGGGGAAATGAGTCTGGCTAATATGGAGGTTTGGTTTTTAGAGCAGCCTGAATAAGACTTAAAATATGGCTTTAAATAGCAGCCTCAAACAGAGTTGAAATATAGCTTTAAGTTGACATTTAAGCCTTTATTTTTACTTTCCTTCATCAGAATGCTCCGAAAATGCACAGGGACACTAAGGGATGTGTATACTATCACCCTGGGGTGAAATTAGTCTGGCTAATATGGAGGTTTGGTTTTTATAGCAGCCTGAACAAGACTTAAAATATGGCTTTAAATAGCAGCCTCAAACAGAGTTGAAATATAGCTTTAAGTTGACATTTAAGCCTTTATTTTTACTTTCCTTCATCAGAATGCTCCGAAAATGCACAGGGACACTAAGGGATGTGTATACTATCACCCTGGGGTGAAATTAGTCTGGCTAATATGGAGGTTTGGTTTTTAGAGCAGCCTGAATAAGACTTAAAATATGGCTTTAAATAGCAGCCTCAAACAGAGTTGAAATATAGCTTTAAGTTGACATTTAAGCCTTTATTTTACTTTCCTTCATCAGAATGCTCCCAAAATGCACAGGGACATTAAGGGATGTGTATACTATCACCCTGGGGTGAAATCAGTCTGGCTAATATGGAGGTTTGGTTTTTAGAGCAGCCTGAATAAGACTTACAATATGGCTTTAAATAGCAGCCTCAAACAGAGTTGAAATATAGCTTTAAGTTGACATTTAAGCCTTTATTTTTACTTTCCTTCATCAGAATGTCCGAAAATGCACAGGGACATTAAGGGATGTGTATACTATCACCCTGGGGTGAAATCAGTCTGGCTAATATGGAGGTTTGGTTTTTAGAGCAGCCTGAATAAGACTTAAAATATGGCTTTAAATAGCAGCCTCAAACAGAGTTGAAATATAGCTTTAAGTTGACATTTAAGCCTTTATTTTTACTTTCCTTCATCAGAATGCTCCGAAAATGCACAGGGACACTAAGGGATGTGTATACTATCACCCTGGGGTGAAATCAGTCTGGCTAATATGGAGGTTTGGTTTTTAGAGCAGCCTGAATAAGACTTAAAATATGGCTTTAAATAGCAGCCTCAAACAGAGTTGAAATATAGCTTTAAGTTGACATTTAAGCCTTTATTTTTACTTTCCTTCATCAGAATGCTCCGAAAATGCACAGGGACATTAAGGGATGTGTATACTATCACCCTGGGGTGAAATCAGTCTGGCTAATATGGAGGTTTGGTTTTAGAGCAGCCTGAATAAGACTTACAATATGGCTTTAAATAGCAGCCTCAAACAGAGTTGAAATATAGCTTTAAGTTGACATTTAAGCCTTTATTTTTACTTTCCTTCATCAGAATGCTCCGAAAATGCACAGGGACATTAAGGGATGTGTATACTATCACCCTGGGGTGAAATGAGTCTGGCTAATATGGAGGTTTGGTTTTAGAGCAGCCTGAATAAGACTTACAATATGGCTTTAAATAGCAGCCTCAAACAGAGTTGAAATATAGCTTTAAGTTGACATTTAAGCCTTTATTTTTACTTTCCTTCATCAGAATGCTCCAAAATGCACAGGGACATTAAGGGATGTGTATACTATCACCCTGGGGTGAAATTAGTCTGGCTAATATGGAGGTTTGGTTTTTAGAGCAGCCTGAATAAGACTTACAATATGGCTTTAAATAGCAGCCTCAAACAGAGTTGAAATATAGCTTTAAGTTGACATTTAAGCCTTTATTTTTACTTTCCTTCATCAGAATGCTCCGAAAATGCACAGGGACACTAAGGGATGTGTATACTATCACCCTGGGGTGAAATTAGTCTGGCTAATATGGAGGTTTGGTTTTTAGAGCAGCCTGAATAAGACTTACAATATGGCTTTAAATAGCAGCCTCAAACAGAGTTGAAATATAGCTTTAAGTTGACATTTAAGCCTTTATTTTTACTTTCCTTCATCAGAATGCTCCGAAAATGCACAGGGACATTAAGGGATGTGTATACTATCACCCTGGGGTGAAATCAGTCTGGCTAATATGGAGGTTTGGTTTTTAGAGCAGCCTGAATAAGACTTACAATATGGCTTTAAATAGCAGCCTCAAACAGAGTTGAAATATAGCTTTAAGTTGACATTTAAGCCTTTATTTTTACTTTCCTTCATCAGAATGCTCCGAAAATGCACAGGGACATTAAGGGATGTGTATACTATCACCCTGGGGTGAAATCAGTCTGGCTAATATGGAGGTTTGGTTTTAGAGCAGCCTTTTATGGCCAGTAAATATAGCTTTAACTTAGACTTGGCTAAAAATAGCAGCCTCAAACAGAGTTGAAATATAGCTTTAAGTTGACATTTAAGCCTTTATTTTTATTTTCCTTCATCAGAATGCTCCGAAAATGCACAGGGACACTAAGGGATGTGTATACTATCACCCTGGGGTGAAATTAGTCTGGCTAATATGGAGGTTTGGTTTTTAGAGCAGCCTGAATAAGACTTACAATATGGCTTTAAATAGCAGCCTCAAACAGAGTTGAAATATAGCTTTAAGTTGACATTTAAGCCTTTATTTTTACTTTCCTTCATCAGAATGTCCAAAATGCACAGGGACACTAAGGGATGTGTATACTATCACCCTGGGGTGAAATTAGTCTGGCTAATATGGAGGTTTGGTTTTTAGAGCAGCCTGAATAAGACTTACAATATGGCTTTAAATAGCAGCCTCAAACAGAGTTGAAATATAGCTTTAAGTTGACATTTAAGCCTTTATTTTTAAAATCCTTCATCAGAATGCTCCGACAATGTACAGGGACATTAAGGCATGTGAATACTATCACCCTGGGGTGAAATCAGTCTGGCTAATATGGAAAACATTTGGTTTTTAGAGCAGCCTGAATAAGACTTAAAATATGGCTTTAAAATAGCAGCCTCAAACAGAGTTGAAATATAGCTTTTAGTTTTTTTAAGCCTTTATTTTTCCTTTCCTTCATCAGAATGTTCGAAAATTTTACATTAACATTAAGGGATGTGTATACTATCACCCTGGGGTGAAATCAGTCTGGCTAATATGGAGGTTTGGTTTTTATAGCAGCCTGAATAAGACTTACAATATGGCTTTAAATAGCAGCCTCAAACAGAGTTGAAATATAGCTTTAAGTTGACATTTAAGCCTTTATTTTTACTTTCCTTCATCAGAATGCTCTCAAATGCATAGGACATTAAGGATGTGTACACTATCACCCTGGGGTGGAACCATTCTGGCTAATATGGCGGTTGGGTTTTTAGAGCAGCCTGAATAAGACTTACAATATGGCTTTAAATGGCTGCCTCAAACAGAGTTGAAATATAGCTTTAAGTTGACATTTAAAACAGCTATTTTTTTTACTTTCCTTCATCAGAATGCTCCAAAATGCACAGGGACATTAAGGGATGTGTATACTATCACCCTAAAACAAATACTAGTCTGGCTAATATGGAGGTTTGGTTTTTAGAGCAGCCTGAATAAGACTTAAAATATGGCTTTAAATTAAAAACAGAGTTGAAATATAGCTTTAAGTTGACATTTAAGCCTTTATTTTTACTTTCCTTCATCAGAATGTTGAAAATGCACATACATTATTTGTTATATACTATCACCCTGGGGTGAAAAAAAGTCTGGCTAATTGGAGGTTTAAATAAAGCAGCCTGAATAAGACTTACAATATGGCTTTAAATAGCAGCCTCAAACAGAGTTGAAATATATTTAAGTTGACATTTAAGCCTTTATTTTTACTTTCCTTCATCAGAATGTCAAAATGCACAGGGACATTAAGGGATGTGTATACTATCACCCTGGGGTGAAATCAGTCTGGCTAATATGGAGGTTTGGTTTTTAGAGCAGCCTGAATAAGACTTAGGGTATATGGCTTTAAATAGCAGCCTCAAACAGAGTTGAAATATAGCTTTA
The DNA here is from genome assembly GCF_004354835.1 of Perca flavescens. Lineage (NCBI taxonomy): Eukaryota > Metazoa > Chordata > Actinopteri > Perciformes > Percidae > Perca > Perca flavescens. The sequence continues at coordinate 5,131,657 of NC_041338.1, read as the reverse complement.
AGTTGACATTTGTTCCTTTATTTTTACTTTCCTTCATCAGAATGCTCCGAAAATGCACAGGGACATTAAGGGATGTGTATACTATCACCCTAATGGAAATGAGTCTGGCTAATATGGAGGTTTGGTTTTTAGAGCAGCCTGAATAAGACTTAAAATATGGCTTTAACTAGCAGCCTAGAGTTGAAATATAGCTTTTAAGTTGACATTTAAGCCTTTATTTTTACTTTCCTTCATCAGAATGTCCGAAAATGCACAGGGACATTACGGGATGTGTATACTATCACCCTAGGGGTGAAATGAGTCTGGCTAATATGGAGGTTTGGTTTTAGAGCAGCCTGAATAAGAAGACTTAGAATATGGCTTTAAATAGCAGCCTCAAACAGAGTTGAAATATAGCTTTAAGTTGACATTTAAGCCTTTATTTTTACTTTCCTTCATCAGAATGTCCGAAAAATGCACAGGGACATTAAGGATGTGTATACTATCACCCTGGGGTGAAATCAGTCTGGCTAATATGGAGGTTTGGTTTTTAGAGCAGCCTGAATAAGACTTAAAATATGGTTTTAAATAGCAGCAGCCTGCAAACAGAGTTGAAATATAGCTTTAAGTTGACATTTAAGCCTTTATTTTTACTTTCCTTCATCAGAATGTCCGAAATTTACATAAGTTTAAGGGATTTGTATACTATCACCCTGGGGTGAAATGAGTCTGGCTAATATGGAGGTTTGGTCTTATATTTCAGCCTGAATAAGACTTTATATATGGTTTTAAATAGCAGCCTCAAACAGAGTTGAAATATAGCTTTTTTTTGACATTTAAGCCTTTATTTTTACTTTCCTTCATCAGAATGCTCCGAAAATGCACAGGGTCATTAAGGGATGTGTATACTATCACCCACATTTGAAATGAGTCTGGCTAATATGGAGGTTTGGTTTTTTAGAGCAGCCTGAATAAGACTTAAATATGGCTTTAAATAGCAGCCTCAAACAGAGTTGAAATATAGCTTTAAGTTGACATTTAAGCCTTTATTTTTACTTTCCTTCATCAGAATTGAAATGCACAGGGTTTTAAGGGATGTGTATACTATCCCCTGGGGTGAAATCAGTCTGGCTAATATGGAGGTTGGTTTTTAGAGCAGCCTGAATAAGACTTACATTTTTTAAATTCCAGCAGGGGTTTTTGAAATTAGCTTTAAGTTGACATTTGGAGCTTATTTTTACTTTCCTTCATCAGAATGTCTAAAATGCAGGGACCTTAAGGATGTGTATACTATCACCCTGGGGTCCAATAAGTCTGGCTAATATGGAGGTTTGGTTTTAGAGCAGCCTGAATAAGACTTACAATATGGCTTTAAATAGCAGCCTCCAACAGAGTTGAAATATAGCTTTAAAAACATTTAAGCCTTTATTTTTACTTTCCTTCATCAGAATGTCCAAAATGCACAGGGTTTAAGGGATGTGTATACTATCACCCTGGGGTGAAATTTAATCTGGCTAATATGGAGGTTTGGTTTTTAGAGCAGCCTGAATAAGACTTACAATATGGCTTTAAATTGCAGCCTCAGAGTTGAAATATAGCTTTTTGTTGACATTTAAGCCTTTATTTTTACTTTCCTTCATCAGAATGTTTTAAAATGCACAGGGACATTAAGGGATGTGTATACTATCACCCTGGGGTTTGAAATTTGTCTGGTTCATATGGAGGTTTGGTTTTTAGTTCAGCCTGAAAAAGACTTAGAATATGGCTTTTCAACAGCAGCCTCAAACAGAGTTGAAATATAGCTTTTAAGTTGAAATTTAAGCCTTTATTTTTACTTTCATCAGAATGCTGTTGCATTATTGACATTAAGGGATGTTTATACTATCACCCTGGGGTGAAAAATAGTTTTTAAATATGGAGGTTTGGTTTTTGTTCAGCCTGAATAAGACTTTAAATATTCTTTAAATTGCATCCTCAAACAGAGTTGAAATATAGCTTTAAAAACATACATTTAAACCTTTATTTTTACTTTCCTTCATCAGAATGCTTTGAAAATGCACAGGGACATTAAGGGATGTGTATAAACCAACTATATTCAGTAGTGTTGAAATTGTGTGAAATGTATACAGTCTGATTTTGAGCTAATATGGAGGTTTTAGTTTTTTTAGTGCAAACATTGTAAAATCTTTACAATTAAATTTCGAAAAAATAAATAAATTACAAATTTGAATAGAGATGTAAGTTGATTTTATCAAATATTTATTTTTAAGATATTTAATTATTTTGCTCTTAAAAACACATGGACATTATGTGATGTGTATACTATCACCCTGGACTGTCAGATAAAAATGGTAAGGTTTATATTTTATTCAATACAAATCATCACAGCCAACTTTAAATAGCAGCCTCTAAACATATTGAAAAATAGCCTGAGACTAAAAAACTGTTTGTAGAAATGTTTTTATTTTCTGAAACCGTCTAGCTCAAAGAGTACCATAGTTGAAGAATTACCCGTATACTATCACCCTGGGGTGAAATCAGTCTGGCTAATATGGAAGTTTGGTTTTTATAGCAGCCTGAATAAGACTTACAATATGGCTTTAAATAGCAGCCTCAAACAGAGTTGAAATATAGCTTTAAGTTGACATTTAAGCCTTTATTTTTACTTTCCTTCATCAGAATGCTCCGAAAAAGCACAGGGACATTAAGGGATGTGTAAACTATCACCCTGGGGTGAAATCAGTATGGCTAATATGGAGGTTTGGTTTTTAGAGCAGCCTGAATAAGACTTACAATATGGCTTTAAATAGCAGCCTCAAACATAAAATGTATTGCACTTTATGACACCATCATCTCTATTTTTCTTTGTATAAAATTAAATATTACTTTCATCCTATTCCCTTACAATTGTTGGCTTTGTATATGTACTACCCTACTTTTGATGATAAAAGGCATAATGGTTCACTAGTAACGTTTGAGCATATAACGTGATTCTATTGTAACTAATCTGATCATGTTTGCTTGTGTCACTGAATGTTAAAAAAATAGACTGAGAATCAGTTTACTTGTTGTCAAAATGGTCACATTTATTAACACTTAATCAAGGTCTTTCAGGTCAGGGAATAAGGAGAATATGGGAGAGGAACTCTAGGTGGGCCGGGGGATTCCATGTAGCATGGTCCAGGTTTATGTTCCAGGCTGCAGTCCATTTTAGTAAGTCTAAAAGTCCTCATGTAATCATAAAAAAAATATATATGGTTTGACATCTCTGGACCAGTTTGATGTCTCAGAATTGGGGCATGTGAACTCTCACTAATATATAGTTAAAGTATTATTTAAAGACGAAACTGGATCAATTAATATGGGACGCCAAATGTAAAAAATCAGATACAATTTTATAGCTGATATAGTTTGATTATTTAGCTCACTTTCCTCACATTTAGATCATTTCCCTCACATTTCAGACAGTCGTGTAAAACAAGATGTTGTATGCAATTGTCAACAACATGTTTAAAAAAAGTTAAATAAAAAGTTAAATTGTATCAGAATTTTTACATTTGGCACCCCATAGAATCCACAATATGCAGTGTAATAAATATGACAGACGAGTACAAAATACAATCTGGTTTGGTTCTTTTCTTACAGGAAATAAACACTTTACAAATATTTTCCGTTAAGAAGTGGCTAATAGCCTCAAACATAATGCTGTAATAAACGGTCTTATCTCATTATCAAAGATGATGGGTGTGCATACATTGCATAGGCATTCTTTTTCTATTCACACTGATTCAAATAGAGTGGTCTATTCTAAACTAAGTCGTCTCATGAATTAAAAATACCACAGAATGAACTGTCAAAGTGTTACATTAAGTCAATCATGCATTTAGATGGTGTGCTGTAAATTGGGACAGTCATACACCCTGCTTTGGTCTAGGGCAGTATTGAAGGAGTTGTCACGATACATCCCACTCTTGCCCAGGTCTTCAGAGAATCTTTGTGATATAGGGTGGAAAGTACACGGTGAGCTTTCAAAGGTGGAAGGGAGAAGACCATAGTCACTGGAAGTGGTCCTGTACAATAGATTCTGGGGCTTTGCCCCCAGCACTGGCAGCACATCTTTAACTGCTGCAGTCATCATGCAGGAGAAAACAGGGTTTCCAGGGTTGGCACACATTTTGGTATTTTCTTCCTGCTGTTCTTGAGAGGCTGACATCATTGCAGTGCCTATGAAAAGAAACTGATATCAAAATTCACAAACCTCAACTTTAGTAGGCCTTCATTTGGATAGAAAGGTCGGTAAAACTGAGTGATGCGAAGTTCTCTATCAGTTTGTGTACCTGTTAGCAACATTAAAATCATATAGGCCAAATGTATGAAATACATGTGAATACACAAGAATGAACATATTTAGTTGTAGAATAATTAGATGAGTCTTAACATTCTCATTAAAGACATTTTACAAGCACAGAGATTCTCAGCTATCTTTGATGTTAAGAAAAACACCATTGGATAAAGTTCTAAATGGAATCGCAATATAAAGCTGATTTTTCTTGAGTATCTAGCTATTTTAAAAGTATAGCTACACTCTAAAAGAAAACCTTGTCTAACCTAACGCTACAGGGAGATTTGTCTAGCTAGATAACTTGAGTGAAATGATGGCAAGCTTAGCTAGATGCTAAAGTAACTAGCTATGGTAGCTAATTGTCTTACTAAAGTAGCAACAAATATACAGTAAGCACCAAATGTACTCTCCGAAATAATTAATGAACTATCAATTTAATATTAGTTACCTTCAATGCAGTAAACCAACACAAATTTGCGACGTCTTTAGCTGCGTAACCCGAGCGCACGGCGCACCGCCTGGTTACCATGGAAAACACAAAACATTAGGTAAGAGTTGTAGGCGGGATATTCACGCCAAGACCCGCATTTATTGGCCAGGTGTCCATGAGAATACAAGGTAACGTAACCTCATTTGTACAGGTCCTATCCCCTGACCAATCGGCTATCCTAACCTTAACAAACGAGGTGAAATGCCTAACCCCAACCAATCGAGCTGCTTTGTAGGGCGGGTCTTGGCGTGGGATTCGTAATTTTGCTATCCGGGATGACCGGTTGTATGGTTGTATTTCATTCATGGAAACTTACTGATTATTCCATTTTATATATGTCAATGGTTATTCCCTGATCTTTCATCTATCAAGTTACTTTTACATAAAATACAGAATACGTTTAACATGAATTAAACTTTTGTGCACTGGTTTTAACTGGCATAAAGCTGACAATTCTTCTTCTTCTTCTTCTTCTTCTTCTTCTTCTTCTTCTTCTTCTTCTTCTTCTTCTTCTTATTATTATTATTATTATTATTATTATTATTATTATTATTATTAGCCTATTCGTTGCGATTCGTTGTCTGTGACGGAATCCGCATTTAACCATACTGTCTATGGATTTAACACAGTATTTTCCAAAGTACGTGAAGGCATCATCGGTTTACATCATCACCAAGCGCCTGCTGTGTACTCTACTGTGTATGTGTGTACCCGTGTGTACCGCATCTGCTTTGCTCAAAAGGCTAAAAACTAGAAACAGACCCATACTCAAAGCCTGTTGTTCACAGACTTTGCCAAACCGTGTGTCACTTGTTTATTGTCTGGTAGGCTAACTGGTATATTTGTAAGAGTAGCAGTGGACTTTGTCTTGCTATCTCCACCTTCTGCCACAGTGTGTTATGTGTTGCATTTAGCTAACTAACTTGGCCAGAGGAGAAGATCTTAGCAGCTTGCTCAGAGAATGGACAGTGAAATCCAGCGAGATGGGAGAGTCCTGGACCTCACAGATGACGCCTGGAGGGAAGACAGACTGCCGTATGAAGATGTCACCATCCCTCTGGTAAATGCTGTACAAACAGATTATCGTTAGCATTAGCAACAGGCATTTTATAGAGTTTGTTTACAGTCCGGGGGCCGAAATTTCTCCTCGACATTTTGAACAAAAGATTTGGTTTTTCATGCAGGAGGATAAGTTTAACAAACCCAATCTGTTATCTGCTTGTGAAGAAAGCGTTTTGAGTATCGGAATACATATATTGTTTTCCAACGGGTGTGACAGTTGCTGAGGAGTGGAGGTCACTCCCCTGAGATTTAGTCTTTAACAGGTCATAGTATTTCAGGCAAACGATAATCTGATAAAACACGCTAGGAAGCAGCCTCAAGTTAATGCATGTTGAAATTGGGTCACCAGGGTTCAAAATTAGCACCATCCACCAGCCAAATCCTGGTAAAATATGCCGGTAGATTTGCTTCACTCACCAGCCAAAAAAAAAAACAATTGTATCCTACTCTATGAAGTGTCTGGTAAAATTGGAACATTCACTTGCCATTTGGCTGGTTAATTTTGAACCCTTGGTGACATTTTTCCTACGTGAAATCCATTGCAATTTGATCTGTTGTCAGTTGGAATGCCAGGCTCACAAATCTCCAAAACAGAGAGCATGCAGCTTTGATGATGGTGAGAAAAGGAAGCTCTATTTTCTTGTTCAAATCTAGTGGCAGACTAACAGTAGTCCTCTTTTAGGCTAACAACATATTTGAAGCTATCGGACACTCACTAATAGATTAGTTGTCTACGTGCTTAGTAGTTGTGTCAATAATGAGCAGAGCAACCATTAGCTCCTGCCTTAACCTCTGACAGAAAATGTTCCTATTTATTTTTTATTTAGATTCATCTTTTGTTTCAAAATGTAGCGTTTTTGACTTGACACCGTCCTACTGTCGATAGAAAGTAGAGTGAACTGCTCCTCTTTTTCATGGCATCTTGTCTCCCCTGTTCTCTGGCAGAGCGAGTTGCCTGAGGCTGAGCAGGACAACGGAGGCTCCACAGAGTCTGTGAAAGAACAAGAGATGAAGTGGACAGACCTCGCCCTGCAGAGCCTGCATGAAAACACACCGAGCACCGGCAGCTGAAAGACTAATCTGGACTAATAAAGACTAACTGTAAGACAGAAAAACACATGCACAAGGACACCGGATTCAGACATGTTATTCACCTTCTCTTTGCATTGTATTGTGTCTTTTGAAGGATTTGCAGGATGTTCCACTTTCAGCTAAGCAGAATTTGTGCATACATGTATTTCGCATTGGTATTGGGTTTATATTGTAGTCTTTATGAATATTAAATAACAACTTTGTAATAACATCAATGGAAAAGAGTCACTTCCAATTGTCCTGTGTTTTTTTTGTGTTGAATCCAGAAAGTGAGGAGGACAGTGGACATTCACACAGATACTGTGTGTGTGCTCTGTGTAAAAGTATATTCTATTTTTCTTTGCTTACTAAAAATGTGTTTTTTTTTTCTTCTCATTTCTGCTTTTGATGGCTGGTTTTTTCATCTGATGCGATTGTCTCTTCCGTCGTGACCCAGGCTGAGCACCTCTGTAGGAACCTCCCTGAGAGGTTTAAACCAGAAAAGAAAGTCCTGGCTGTAGCTCCATCATCACTGTGTGCATGCAGCCTCTGCCATGAGCTTGCGAATGTGGTCATGTGGCCCCCTACCCAGCAGGGCTGAGGGGTGTCGGTAGGAGCCCCCTAGATGGTCCCAGAGTGTAAAGTATTGTCCATAGTTGTAGTTGAAGAAGAGATGATGGTCTACGTGGTGAGCAGCACCATTGATCAGACATATCAGGGGGCCTGGGATGCGGTAGTCCCCATCATGTATGGAAATGGTCCAGATGTTGACAAAGACAAATAGTGAGAGGTAGACCACCTGTAATGTACATATCCAAAACATTTCACAGTTAAGTAGAGTTTGCATCAAGTTAATAATGTACTTTTTTTCCACTACTTTTTAAAATGCTCATATTATGCTCATTTTCAGGTTCATAATTGTATTTAGAAGTTGTACCAGAATAGGTTTATGTGGTATAATTTTCAGAAAACACCATATATTTGTTGTACTGCACATTGCTGCAGTTCCTCTTTTCACCCTGTGTGTTGAGCTCTCTGTTTTAGCTACAGAGTGAGGCATCTCACTTCTGTTCCATCTTTGTTGGGAGTCGCACATGCTCAGGTAGTCAGTTGCAGAGTATGAGGGCGGGCCACGCTAGCAGCTAGACGAGCATTATAACGTGTGTCACTTTGTAACACACGTTTGTCTCTGAAGTAAAGGCTGGACTACAATAGAGCTATATATATATATTGCTGGTTTCTTGTTCTTTACGGACATGTGTATCTACTGGATACACCGTTCCATGCACCATAGGAGCATTTACAAGGTGAGCTTAAACTTGTTTATGGCTAATGTATGTATGTATGTATGTATGTATGTATGTATAACACAATAAAGGGGAAAAGCCAAAAGCATAATATGAGCACTTTAAGCAAACATCAAAAAATTTGGCCACAGCTGGTCCTGAAATAATTTAATTCAAGTTTAAGTTTTAACAACATCATTGTGAAAAAAGCAGTAGAGCTTGTGTAGTCCTTTTACAATATAATTTACATTTACAATACTGTTACTCCTCAGACCTAACATCAAAATGTTTATTAAAGAGTGACAAGTAGACCACTACCTTGTGGAGGGGGAAGATGAATGGGTAGACGTGATAGGGTAAGCTCTGCAGGAAGCCGTCGAGTGGGTGGAAGGCATGGCTGGCAAAAGGCGAAGGGATCTTGAATATATGGTGCTGCTTATGGAAGTGCTGAGGGAGAGAAACAAAAGTTGTCTATATATTAAGACTGTCTTCAGATAGAAAACCTATTTTTAATTCCAAACAAGTCAGCCATCTAAAAAACAGGTGTGATTAAAAATGTACAGTTACTGATTTCATATATTGAGTTGTAGATCAGTTGCTTGTGTGTCGTGTTGGTGTCCACCTGATGAATGTAATATTTGTTTATGGAAATAATATTGCTTAGAGCAGCTTTAAAGTACTCATGCTCATTTTCAGATTCATAATTGTATTTAGAGGTTGTATCAGAATAGATTTACATTGTTTAATTTTCAAAAAACACCATATTATTGTTGTACTGCACATTGCTGCAGCTCCTCTTTTCACCCTGTGTGTTGAGCTCTCTGTTTTAGCTACAGAGTGAGGCATGTCACTTCTGTTCCATCTTTGTTGGGAGTCGCACATGCGCAGTACCTAGGTAAGGACTACTAGCCAGTCAGAAGCAGAGTATGAGGGCGTGCCACGCTAGCAGCTAGGTGAGCATTATAACGTGTGTTCCAAAGTGACCACGTTAGTCTCTCAAGTAAAGGCTGGACTACAATAGAGCTGTTTGGAGCAGTTTGTGAACAGTGTTTTCTGTTGGAGATGGTAAGCTTTTTCACTTTGTAAACCTATTACATGCACACAAAAAAGAGATATATAACACAATAAAGGAAAGGGGAAAAGCCAAAAAAGCATAAGATGAGCACTTTAAACTAGCCATAAACAAGTTTAAGCTCACCTTGTAAATGCTCCTATGGTGCATGGAACGGTGTATCCAGTAGATACACATGTCCGTAAAGAACAAGAAACCAGCAATACTCAGGTACACCCCAGGCCAGCCTGAAACAGAAACAACCAAATAGGCTAATGGGTCTCATTAGGACTTAATGTTTAATAACCTGTTTTAAACCTGTGACGGTTTCCTTCATGTCTTTCCCTTCTCTCTCCCCTTTTTATATCTCAGCTGTCCTATCCATTAAAGGCACAGAAATGCCCCCCAAAAAAACAACTTTAAAATGAGAAATATTTGATTTGTGGCTAATCAAATAACTTCCATTTCAATCTTGAGTGGAGCCCCGGCCTGGGTTTTAATGTTTCAGGTAACCGTTGTCTCACCCAGAGAAGATTCGCTGATGTTGTCATAAAGTTGGCTGTGTCCCTTGATCTCCACGAAGAAAAGGACGACAGTGGGGAAGCTCATCCAGAAGATGGAGGCTATTCCTAGTTGAATCTCTTTTCTTACCTGGTTCTGTTGTTGGGACAAAGACAAAGTTAGGATCTGGGAGAAGGTTGCATTGGTATTGTTATTTACGTTTTGTTATCTTAAAGGTCCAGTGTGTAACGTGTTCAGTTGTTCATTATTAAAATCGGTGTTGCCCGTTCACAAACGTGTCCTTTTTCATGAATATTTACCACCACCATCAATTCCAAAAATTCCTTTTGGCTCGAAATATTACATTTGCATATGCTCCATCTTGAAATACGTTAGCCGGTAAGGGACATACAGGACACACTGCTCCGCCTTTCGCGTTTTTGCTGCTAATGGGTATCGTTGCTTCCCGGCCCCGGCAAGTTTGAAGAAGGAAACATGGAGGACCACATGTAGAGATGTTCCGATACCGATACCAGTATCGGTATCGGCTCCGATACTGCCTAAAACACTGGTATCGGTATCGGGAAGTACTGGAGTTTATGCACCGATCCAATACCACGTAATAAAGCCCTAAAGAAAATCTACATTAAAGTAGTTTATTTATGTTCTTTTTCCGTTATAACTGACTGTCAAACTGGAGAATAAAAGAAAGTTCTACGGCATTCATTGTTTGTGTTTGTTCATGTTTCACAAAGAGTTTAACCTGAGCCAGACCGACAACAAAGATAGAAATCATATCACATCCATACAGGGATAGTAGTATACAGCTGTTAAAACATAATGAACTATATGACACTCTGGTATCGGATCGGTACTCGGTATCGGCCGATACGCAAGTTCAGGTATCGGAATCGGTATCGGGAAGCAAAAAAGTGGTATCGGGCCATCTCTAACCACATGTATTGAAAATTCAAAATTTCAGGAACAGGAGTCTTCTTATTTGCCCAGAAAAAGAAAAAGGATATTGAAAAGAGCAAGAGACCAGCTTTTTGAAGCGTGAAGGCTACCGTAGTAATAATAATACGTACTTTGAACTGCGTGGCGCCAGAGAGTTGATTGCGATATACGATCTCAATGCTAGATGGGACAGATTCCTACACATTGGACCTTTTAAATAAATTAAAAAAAAAAAAAAAACAGTCTCAGTCACTAATAGTTAAAACCGCCAATTCATTTCTTTAACATTTTAAAATGGTCTACCCAACCTCGATAAACTGTGGATGTTTCATGAGCTTATGGTCAAACACGTAGTAGAAGCTAATAGCACCGAAGCCCAGGTAAATCAGCAATGCTCCCAGGTTGGTCAACACCCACAGGCTGATTATCTGACGCGGAGCCCAGTCCTCGGGCCACGAGGCCGGGTAAACATACGGAGTCCAGATGTAATTGTCAGCAATGTTCAGCACGTGATCCATGGCACAGTCTGTGAAGAGAGTGACAAGTACTGTTTGATTTTGATTTTGAATGCATGACTTTTACCTGTAACAGAGTATTTTTACAATGTAGGTATTGCTACTTTTACTTTAGTCAAATATCTGAATACTTCTTCCACCACAAATGGCTTATTTCTGATTTTATTGCAACCTGTTTATGCCGGACTCTTCACCTCATATGTTGGCCTATGCTTTAAATACAGGATTACTTAATTTTGTTTAACCCAAATGTTTGACTCCAGAATCACCAGCCATGCACTGTGATACATGGCAGCCAGATGTTACTGGTATAAATTGGAAACAGTTATAAGAAAATATTCTCAGAATGTATAAGTGGAATGTATGTTAAATCGTATGCTTTAATAAAAAGATGTTTGATAAATTGGTAACACATATAGCAGCAGAACAATGATTCTTTAGGACAGTTGCCTTTACTCAAAACAAAATATATCACACACTCTAAAAACAATTTCACCTTGTCGACAGATTTATTAAACTAAAGTGATTTCAGTGTTGATCTCTGCAGTCACTCTCAGAAATTCCAAAAAGCTGTCTCGTGCTTTTTAAGGAACATTTTGTTAGGATTTTGAAAAGAGCTCATGGCTGAATTTCTGTTGAACTGACCTGCTTTAGGACCTCAAAAGTGTGTGAACCTTCTGATAAAGTGGACGAGTCCTCCTTCCTCCAAACGGCAGGTCCACCAGCATGTGATTTACACAGAAAGCACGTGGCTTAATGTAGCAAATTGTTTAGTGGAGAAAGAACCACACCTCCTGCTCATATGTATGAGCTTTCCCAGAATAACTATTTTTTCTGGAAGCTGGTAAGTAGGCTATGGAGGAATCCAAGGAGACAGGTGGAACAAGATCCTAGCATGCTCAGCAAATATTAAGGAGCTCAGTGACAGCAAGGCTTGATCACATATGTGTTTTTTATATATAAATGCTGCAATAGCTATAAATGCTGTATGCCTACATCTTTCAGTCAGATCTGTGATTCTCTTGGAATTTGACATTCCAAACTTGCTTAAGAGTTTTTATTGAATTCATTATTTATAATAGTTAATGAATCATTATATAAAAGTCACCTCAAGATGATCCATGATAAAAAAAAAAGCCACGTCATTACCATCACTGTCATATTCTCACTAAATATGACATGCTAAATCTTGAATGGGGTGGGAAACTAATGTCAGTAGAATTTTATGATTTTATGTATCTGTATTGTATACTGTGAATACTTTGCCTTTATTTTATTGCGCCATCTACCTGCCCAGGGACTACGGGCGGAAACTAACAATTTGCTACAACCTGGCACAAGACATCTATTAATGTTTTTTTGTGCACTGTCCCTGTTCAAATAAATAAATTACAATTACAATTATGTGATTCCAAGTAATGGAATGTGCTTTATCATAATAGCATATTTATTGGAAAGTGGACAAGTCAACTTATGGTCAAACACATAATTTGCACAGTGATTGTGATCATGATGTCTTTATATAGCATTTATATTTACATTCATAAGTCATTAGAAATCAGTGAGCCAACCTTGCATTGCCTACATCTGTTTTTATCCTATGCAAGGGTAGGCTTGTAATTTTTTTGCAGTGCATGAGCCCTGTCCCATGCTGGGCTTGAGGATCACATTCCCACTGAACTTTGTGCCCTTTACACACACACATACACACACACACACACACACACACACACACACACACACAGTACTAACACCACACTGTAAAGCTACTCTGTGACAAGTCAAAGTCCTGCATTAAAGACCTAAAGTATTAAAAGTGTTGATGAAATAAAACGGTCCCCTACGACTGTGGTATGTAAACAAATGTTTGGCATCTTTGCATTAAGAATGCAGATTAAAAATAGATGGCAATTAATTTCTGTCAGTTGACTAACGTAACGTAATTATTTCAGCTGTACTTCAATTAGAACAAAACATGTTTTATAAACTCTTTGTATGTTTTAAATGCTGACATGTCGTGGAGTAGAAGTAGCCTATAAAATGGCATGACAAGAAATGACTCAAGTAAAGTACAAGTACCTTACATTTTTCACAATTCCATTCCACTGACATACATTGTATACAGCCCATACATATGAGCATAGCAACAGTAAAAGGTATGAGTTTGATCATGAGTAAAAACAAATATTTAGCACTTCATCCCATCTTGCGGTAGAATCTGTGTGTCAACACTTCCGACCTGTCACACACAAACTGTCACTGAGCAAGAAGAAATACAAGAGGACGATGTGATCTCTACCCCTACACAGAAAATCTGAACAAGATGGTGAATGTTCTCATGCAAAAGCTTCTTGTTCCGCTCTATTTTCTATTAGTTTTAATCCATTATCACTTATATTACTTGTATACCAACACATGTATGTCTAATGTACTGTATACTTGTCTAAATTGTTAACAGATGTATACTGTGCTCATGTTTTGGATCCTTCAAAGTACATATGTATAAATATTACAACAAAGATATGGTATTTTATGCATACACAGACAGATTGCTTCCCTTCATACTTTGCTGATTAAATGGTTTTCTGCATTGCAAGACAAATTAAAAATGTAGATTACCTTTTCAAAATGTGCACCTGAAATACCTGATGAGTAATTCAAGAACCAAACAGTTCAAAACTGTCCCACAAGGACAGCGCTCTCAATATAAAGCCTATGAATGTGCAGATGTCTCCCTCTAGAGCTCTCTGACACAAACAGCACCTCTCTGTGCAGTTTGCAGTCCCTCATGTCTTACCAACCAGTGACTTGGGATTCATAAACAAAGGATGAATGACATATTAATACCTTCATGTTTAACTAAGTGAGAATCCAAATAGAATAATAATAATAATAAAATCCAGCCTTGACAATGGAGGGGTTGTTGGGGCTGTTTTCCTCAATTTTAAGAAGGCATTTGATACAGTGAATCATAATGTTTTGTTATCCAAACTGTCAAAGATTAATTTCTCTCCCAATGCTCTGACATGGATGGAGTCTTACTTAGATTCTAGAAAGCAGTGCACCAGGATTAATGATAGATGCTCCTCCTTTGCTAATTGCACTACTGGAGTACCTCAGGGATCTATTTTAGGACCAATTTTATTTAGTTTATATGTTAATGACCTGCAATTGATTTGGCCAGAAGTCCACATCCAAATATACGCGGACGATTCAGTTATCTATGCAAAAACTAGAGAACAAGCTGCAGCAAAACTTACTGCAGTCCTAACCAAAGCATCAGACTGGTTAACTCTCAGTTGTCTTACTCTTATGTAAGCAAAACAGTGGGCATGTATTTCTCTATTAAGATGTTACACAACATCAGCCCGATATCTGTATTATGGGAGAGGTGATACATATTGTTGATCATTTCAAGTATCTGGGCATAATTATGGATTCTAACTTAAGTTTTAAAAAACACATAAAAAAGATCTCCAATTGTGTCAGAGCTAGTTTAGCTAATTTTAAACATATAAGACACCAGTTACCAATAACCGCAGCTTAACTGTTTTTGATTCAATGATCTTCTCACATTTATCTTACTGTTCTACAAGCTGGTCCCAGGCGGGTGGGACTATGCTAAAACCTTTATGTACCCTTTACAAACAAGCTGTGAAAGTTCTTGACAAAAAACCCAAGAAACTATCATCACTGTACGATTATAAAAAAACACAATCTATTAACCTTTGACAGTTTTCTCTCTTTTGCAGAAAAATGTGCCTGATGTGTAAATTGACCCATGATCTTGCACCACCCCCACTCAAACAATGTGTGTCATTTTGCAGAGATAATGTAAGGGTCACCAGGGCGTCTGTAAGAGGTGACTGTTGGACTGTTACACTCAATTTAGGAAGACTAAATTTGGTCAATCAGCTTTTTCATTTACTGTAGTAGAAAAGTGGAAACTTAATTCCACTTCACATTAGAGATTGTGCAAGTCTCAGCAGTTTTAAAATGTCCTTAAAGACTTGGCTGAAGGCAAATCAACTATGTGATCATTGATCTTTTTATCTCGGCTTGATTACTGCAACTCTATTTTCACCTGTCTCAGCAAATCGTCCCAGGACCGTTTACAACTAGTCCAGACCAGGTCTAGCAGGATGTCGCACATCTCTCCGATTTTATACTCATTACATTGGCTTCCGATTAACTTCAGGATCAAATTTAAAGTTTTGGTTCTGACTTATAAAGCTTTGCATGGTCAGGCTCCGGCGTATATCTCGGACTTGCTCCATTCATACACTACGAATAGGCCCATCAGATCTTCTAACCAGGGATTACTGGTTGTCCCACGCACCCGTTTAAAGACTAGAGGTGACCATCCCTTCCAAACCTGTGGAATGCTCTTCCTATTGTTTTACGTTCTGCAGTCTCTGTTGAAGCTTTTAAAAAGCAGCTGAAGACGCACTTGTTTAAATTTGCTTTTGATTCATGTATGTAAAATCTTGTCTTTTAATGATTGTTTTTAGTCTTTTAGTCTTTTTAGTTGTATAACTTACTATGTTTTGTACAAATGTTTATCATGTGAAGCACTTTGTGACTTTATCTGTGAAAGGTGCTATATCAAATAAACTTATTATTTATAACATGGAATGTATATTTGTATTTTGGTTTATATGTGATGTAATGATTGTCACATGTTGTTTGTTGTTAAGTTTTTATCTGTTTTGATAGTATTGTCTGTATTGTCTATATTGTCTATATTGTCTATATTGTCCTTTTATCTCCCTTGCCCAGGCACCACAGATGTAAATTAGCTGTATATCTAGCTCTGGTACAGGGCCTGAACTGTGCATTGTCCCTGACTAATAAACTAATAAAATACAAAAAACTGAGTCTTAACAGACAAAGTTTGGAATCCGGGCTTATTGAGCTTGAAGGGTTTTTCCATTTATTATAGGCCTACTTACAATACACTTATCACGTGCTCTCCAACATCCTGTTTAAATAATAAATCATAATTACAACTGATGTGTCTCTGATAACAATCACACCATTGTGCAATCAGAAGAGACAGAAACTGAGTTTAGGCTACACACAGGAAATTGTAAACAACAATCATAACTGTCACATCCATTCTTACTTATTGATCCTTTACACTTTATGGGTGCTATATGTTTCAATATTTGTTGTTTTTCCCCATAATCATCCTGAAAGTTAGATACGATTTTCATCTTCATATCACATATTCTTTTATTTCCATTATTAAAGGAATTGCACTTACACTTATTGAATGAAATATTAAAACCCAAGGGTACATTTGTTATGGTTTACTACATAGAGTGGAACATTTTTATGTGTATCATTTATACACTTTCCTGTGTAATTTAGTATTTTGGGGACTGTGGGATCCTTTTTTAAATTTAGGATAAAGTTAGGCTACTACACACAACAAAACATGTATGGGCCTGCTCAATGCTCAGTGCATAAAGTAGATATGGCCCTTGTCGTAACATTAACAATGTGCAATATATAAATAACTTTACAATAAAATTTATATTTTTCCTGCAGGAACCACATTTATTGTCATGCCATGTGGACTGTGATTTATGTGGTGTGATTATTATATATTCATTGATATTGTAGTTGTGTTTTTAAATAAATAAATTCAAATACAATTCAAAGCTGTAAATCTTTTATTTCGTTACCCTCAGTTAATCACATCGGTCACATCACATTACGTCTCATTATTATGTAGAAATAACGGAAAACACTCGGACAGTGGCGAGCGCAAAAAAGGGACAATGCTGCATTCAGGCTCCCACCACAAGCTCCTACATCCGACAGCTGTGACGGTAAAAAGTCACCCACCTGTGAAAATGTGTGCTAGCTAAACGTAACAAGCGGACATAACACGACATGTAGACATACCATTCGCATATAAGTAACGTTAGCCTGTTTTTTTGCTGAAGAGAGTGTTCTCATAATCTCTAGAGGATCCAAAACAACAGGAAGTAGCCTAACGTTAACCAGTCTAGTCACTTCTGTTCAGCCTGTTCAATTTTAGCGTAAAACTGTAAAGTTGTTTATTTACAGAAACGTCGCTGACCATTTTGTAGGCTACGATTGCCCCTAGAGCAGGGGTCACCAACGCGGTGCCCGCGGGCACCAGGTAGCCCCCAAGGACCACATGAGTAGCCCTCAGGCCTGTTCTAAAAATGAAAATTGAATATTGATATTATCGGTTACCCACCTTGTTAAGTCATTGTTGATAATTATTGTGAGAAATCATTAACATGACCAGTGTCTTCACATAAATGAGTATCATTAATCATTAATAATCATATATAACTAAAGGCAAACTGAGCAAATTTGTTATTTCATAAGAGTGTATCAAACTGGTAGCCCTTCGTATGACTCAATACCCATAAAGTAGCTCTCAGTTTCAAAAAGGTTGGTGACCCCTGCCCTAGAGCGTCAAGACAAAAATAAGTTATGTGCACTCGATTGGTGAATAAGATATTTCCTACAGCACACCGTACGTGAAGGCAGCGTGTTACAATCGTCTATTTACTCTGGTTTGCTCACGGGCGTTGGGTGAAGCGGCCGGGTGCAGAGCAGCGGGAGGGAGGGGGCAGAGGGAGCACCTTGCCAAAGATTTGGCAAACTGCTCCCTCCCTTTGTTTGTTTGTACCGTGTGCACAGGACCGAACGCACCAAACAGTACAGAAAATGTGATGGGACGTCCGCAAATGATTATCCTAAAATGTTGAACGTCACCATGACATGACATATTCATTACCGAGACAAAATAACCTAACATTAAGACTTAGGTCTGTATAACCTGGCCTACCTATACAATTCCAGAGACCCTACGGATCCCACGGTCGATTAAAACCGATTAAATATTAGGCCGTTATAATTGTGTAAAAGTGTAAAATAAGTAGGCCTAACTAATGTAAATAAGCCTTCTTATCATGTAAGACAAACAATGAAGCAGATAATTAATGTCCCCTTTGAATAATTAGGCCTAAGCGTAATATTAGGCTATATGTCCGAATATGTCTAATAAAAACAATAAAAAAGAACAATAAAAGGACTATAGCCTCTAATTTAGACACAACTTTTACTGTTTGGTCCATTATGTGTAGCATAGGCCTACGATCCTTAACTCTTTATTTAAAATGTATTATTAACTTTCATGTTGTGAGTAAATAGGGCCTACCTGTAGATAGATAGATAGATAGATAGATAGATAGATAGATAGATAGATAGATAGATAGATAGATAGATAGATAGATAGGCTATACTGTGGATTGAAACTGTGGCTTAATGTACGGCTTTATATGAACGAAAAGCACTGGACAAAGAGTCTAGTGCAGGGAATCAGTCAAATAATATCAAAAATCCCAAACCCAATCATAAGCTATGTCAAATCACACAAATAAACCGGAAATAAAATAAATAAATAAACTTTCGTAACATGTGTTCTACTGCTATAATGGTGTTTTTCTCGTTAATTATTCGTGTCGACGGGGTGGGGTGGGGGGCTCCTCGGGGTCTTGTGATGTTCAGACAACTCGCCAACTCGTCCTCGCCTGGGAATCTCTGCTCTCGTCTCGCTGGTTAACCAACAGGTCGTGTGCACAACCCTCTTTCTTATGTACATGCCTGCGTGCAGAGCGTGACCTGACAGGCGCAGTTTGCACGCGGTCCTGTTGTCCCCAGGACGACATAAAAGCGCCGCCCATTCTGTAGCAGCAACAACACTGACTCGACCGAGAGCCGAGACACATCACCTTCACACGAAGACAAGCGAAATCACCTGAAAAAATGGATCCCTGCCCGTGCTCCAAGGGTAAGTTTTTATTTTTCTTTATTTTTTGGTGACCGGTTATACGTTTATCCTGTGGTGTAGTGTTTTGTTAAACTATATGACATTAGTGGACCACGTGACGCTAATCTGGCTTGATTTTTGTTTTCCAGGTGGAACCTGCAACTGCGGAGAATCCTGCACTTGCACGAACTGCTCCTGCACCACCTGCAAGAAGAGTAAGTCAAATTGCATCCTTACAGAGTAGCCTTTATGGTGTTTTTATTTTCACCCTTTCGGGGTGACTATTGAATGCAATGTACCCCGAATCGATACGATTTTAATATTTCCTCTGCAAAGAGCTTATAGTGATGTAGCATATAATTTTATTTAAAATTCGTCACTTGGTTAATGTTGGGAGTTTTTCTATTGCTTATCTGAAATCAAATTTTTGCATGAAATTAAGGCCGGCCAGGTGCCTGTAATTGGCTTAATGAGCTGCAACCTCAAATTAAACTCAAGTCCCAATGGACTCAATCTTTGCGTTTTCAAAAAATGCTCTGACTTGCGTTGCCATTTCTTGTCCTGAAATTTAGGGTGGCAGTTGTCTGGTCCACCCCTACAATAGACTACAAATTACATAACCACTGATTTTGTCACGAACTACTTTCCTCTTCTTGCAGGCTGCTGCCCATGCTGCCCATCCGGCTGCACCAAGTGTGCCTCTGGATGTGTCTGCAAAGGCAAAACTTGTGACACCGCCTGCTGCCAGTGAGGATCCTCCTGTAACTAGCCCTGTTCTGCCCTTGTGATTGAGCTGATGTGCGCTACCTTTTGAATTATTTGCAGCTGCAAGCGTCTACAGCGAAAAATGCATTTTTGTCTTCAGTATTGAAATAAATGGGATTCCTAATGTGATTTTTGCTGTTGTGGTTTTAGCTTAACGCTGCCAAGCATGTATAGGGTTTCAAGCCTCAGATCTCTTATAAAATCAGCTGAGGTGGTGCAGTGTAAAGTCATCTGACCAAGGTCACACCCTCAGAGGAGAAGGTGGCTGGACAAGGCTGAAGTTCTGTCATTTGACTTTTGGTGTCCAATCGTAACCAGTTATCTCAGGATATTTTACAGTTAAGAGGTCTATACAGCTACCAACAATTCCCAAGAGCATGCAGTGAGGAAAGACTACCTGCTCTGGGTGGGTGGTCCTCTGCCTTGACTTTTTTTTTTTTTTTTTTTTTTTTTTTTTTTGGGGGGAGATGCACAGCCACTCCAGAAATGACCATTATAGCAGAGGTTCTAATGGAATGACATGAGCTGTAGCAGTAAAGAGAACCAACTTAAAACTAGTAGCAGTGGGCTTGTTACAAGTAAGTGCCTTCTGGGAGGGGTAGTGGGTTTATAGCTCCTTGTGTGGTGTTGACAAAAAGGGGCTATTTTTTTTTTTTCTAGAATATACCAACCAATATTTCATTACAAAAAGGTGTAATTTTTTTCATTTTAACAGGCAAGTTCTAGTTGGGCTTCCAGTTCAAGCCAAAGGCTTGTCCAGAAAAGGTCATAAGTAGCCTATGTCACCCAAAAACGGATTCATTTTACCTTAAGTTGTAGGCGTTTAGCAGTACCTGAAAGATTTGCTTAAGTTTCAAACCTTTCTCATCCTTTCAATCCTATCTCGGACCATCATACGTGATTTGAATGGAATTTATTTTTGGGGAGGAATTAAACAATTTTTATGTAGTGACTGCAACAAGATGGGTTTATTTAACTCTTTATTGTACAATAGAAATACAAACAATCAAGGTACAATGTGTTTGTGCATTTGTCAAAAAGTGTTGACTGCTTTGAGGTAGAGACAATAAATAAATATATATATATATATATATAAAATATATATATATATATATATATAACAAAGAAAATAAAAGTACTGGGGGTCTTTATAGTCAAGTAGGGAATGCCAGTCCAACAAATAGTCTCTTGGCGTTTTCCTTTGTCATGCATTTAAGAGATTTTCCAACAGTTGATGTCGGGCTTGACCTTTAAATACTTACACCTATGAATAAAAGTTCAATCAAGTTATTTATCAAGAACTCTAAATTCTTATCCTTTAAAAATATTCCAGCTTGAATTGACATTTCATTGAATATGTCCGTATACCTTTAGATTGAAGCCAGCATTGAAAAGACAAAAGTCATGAATCGGTTCACACTGAAAGAAATATATGTTCAACCGTCTCAATATCGTTCTCACAGAAAACACAAGAGTTACTTTCCCAGTTAAATTTTACATGTAAGAAGTGATTCAATGGATGAATATCATTTAATATTTTAAATGTCACTTCTTTGGCTTTTGGTGGGAGAGGATAGGATAAGGATTGTTTCCTAATCTTTCGTGCCTCGTCATCAGTCTCGGACAACATATTTTCTTTTCAGTTGAAAGGGATAATATTTTGTACATAATACATTTCTAATAAACTTGTTTAGTGAACCGTTTGCTGTTCAAACGGACACCTTCAACACAAAGAGGCCTCTTCTCTGACATAACGTTTGAATGAACCAAAAGTTGTTGGGTCATTGCTTTGTAGGGAATTGGAATGGCTTTTTAACACTTTAGTGTATTCTCTGAACGATGAAGTGAAAATGAAGACTAAATTTGTCACAGAATTCTGTATAGTTTAAAAATTCACCAGATCCATGCATTAATAGAGACACAGTCCAAATTCCTTATTCCATCCAAGTGCCTAAAACAATGACTTCCCTATTGGATAAGATGTAGCCTACCTGTTGTTCCATAGGGGTGTATTGTGATAAGTAAAACTGTGTTTATAAATCAAATTCCAATAGAGGAGAACTTGCTGGTGAAAATCTGATAACTTCTTCTTCTTCTTATATCCGGCTATATAGCCCAGTGTCTATTAAACATTTGAAAAAACAATGTCTTCCCCTCCCGCTTGATCCTACTTCTAAAATACTTTTCAAAGACACTACTTCCAAGCCAAATTCTTGCAATTCTTGGAGTAGATCTTGTCTTTGGCGGTCATAATTTCTACAAGAAATCAAAACATGTTGCACTCTCTCCGATCTGATAACTTGGTTGGCAGTAGATGGGTTTATTTTGACCTGGGCCTGCGCGTAACGTTGTAATCACGCGGAACAAAAAGGAAGACGCTTTTGGTTTCGGGTAGGAAGCGTAAAAGTGACGGACACAGGAAGTGTTTCCTCGTCTTTCTGTGTTGGTTCCGGACGGACGACAACATTTTCTTTAACCAGTGGTTTCGTCGTCATGGCGCTTAAATAGACGCCAACGTTACTAGTATTAGAATACCTTTAAGAGGCTAACGTTAAACATGCCGAAGGTCGTGTCTAGAAGCGTTGTGTGCTCGGACACCAGAGACCGAGAGGAATACGACGACGGAGAAAAGCCTCTTCACGTCTACTACTGCCTGTGCGGTCAGATGGTTCTGGTGCTGGACTGCCAGCTGGAGAAGCTGCCCATGAGGCCCCGGGACCAGGCCAGGGTCATCGATGCGGCCAAACACGCCCACAAGTTCTGCAACGTGGAGCAGGACGAAAACGCGTACCTGAAGAGGGCCGAGGGCATCGAGAGGCAGTACCGCAAGAAATGCGGCAAGTGCGGCCTGCTGCTCTTCTACCAGCACCAGTCGAAGAACAGCCCGGCCACCTTCATCGTGGACGGAGCCGTGGTCAAGTTCGGCCAGGGCTTCGGCAACACCAGCGTCTACAGCCAGAAGCAGCCGGAGGCTCCGAAGAAGGTCCGCGTGATGATGACCAAGCGGACCAAAGACATGGGCAAGTTCAGCTCCGTCACAGTGTCCACCATCGACGAGGAGGAGGAGGAGATCGAGGCCAGGGAGGTGGCGGACTCGTACGCCCAGAACGCCAAAGTCATCGAGAAGCAGCTGGAGAGGAAGGGCATGAGCAAGAGGAGGCTGCAGGAGCTGGCTGAGCTGGAGGCCAAGAAGGCGAAGATGAAGGGCACGCTGATTGATAATCAGTTCAAGTAGAGGAGACTCATTGAGGGACACACTGTGATACAGAGGTTCCCTCTGGAGCAGTGGTGTAGTCTAATGTATTCTAGTGGGTATACTGTACTGTATATATTGGCCAGAATCTACCTTTGGGGGAGGGGAGGGGGGGCATATCATAGTGGGGGGGAATCTGATTGTCCTCCCCCAGGGAAGTTTGGAGCATCAACGACTTCATTTCCTGTATTCGGATACACTTCTATGCACTATTTCACCTTTTTATTTAGCCTATGTGAAGAACAAAAACACAGATGACAATTCAAAATATATCTAAAATATGATGGAAATTATGTTGTTGTGGGTCATTGGGCATTTTTAAGTGGGTATATGGAAATCATGGAGCTTTCTTAGTGGGTATACTGCGTAAACCTGCGTATCACATAGACTACACCACTGCTCTGGAGAGCCTCTTCCACAGCCGACCCAATTACTATCTTTCCTGTACTGGCCAGTAGTTTGTCAGCCAGTACTGGACAGTACTAGTGGACAATATTTGGACATATCAGTAATACAGGACTGATGATTTGTCCAGATGTTTCATATTAAGATGGTGATCTGGTGGTGAGGTTGTATACCTTTTTGTTATATTGTCATTTTGTACAAAAATTAAAAGACCAAAGGAACATGTTTGGTATTTTTTAAGCATTTGTTTTGCGTGTAATATTCCCCATGGTGTCTGTAAATCCTGCCAAAGTCTTCAGTTATTGGAGGTTTTTGAAAAACGTGTGGGTACAGACTTCTTTAAATGTCTTAAATATGACTCTGAATGATAGAATAATCTTTTATTTTTTTTATTTGTTTCATCATTTAATTCTATTAAGTTTACAATCGATTATTAGAAAAATAATCCCCAACAATAATGGAGAAAATAATCGACAATTGATTAAAATTTATCATGACAAATTCTTAAATGTTCTAAATTGAATATCTTTAGGTTTTGGATCATTGGTAGGACAAACCAAGTTACTGCAAGACATCAGCTTAGGCTCTTGTGATGAAGAAGTTTCATTGTTTATGGCATGTCATGTTATAGACTAAATGATTAATTAATAGAAATAGTAATCGCGAGAATCGATAAATGTTGAAAATCATGAATCACAGCCTTAGTGTAGGCCTTTATTCACAGAAGACATTTTGACATGCTACTGTAGGCAAAGCACAAGTGTAAATAATAGAATTTCAATCAGGAGAGACTTCGTGGCAGATATGCAAGACTTTATTTGTTAGCTACATATGCAAAATATGAAATGTACAAAGTCTTTGGAGATTAGACTCCATCGTATAAAATATATAATTGTTTTTAAAGTGGTAGAGAAACCCAGATACATCCCCCCCGATGGAGTCTAGATACTGGTGGTGGCGGTGAAGGAGCCGATGGGAGAAGACCCAGGGTGCCATGGGTGAAGACGACTGGAGGTGGAAGGGGACGAGGATGGTCGCACTCTGTCTGAATTGACAACTGACAGCCGCGGATGAGAGAACAGATTTTAAAGCAGGGATGTCGTGCTGTGATTGGCTTGTGAAATACATGGCCGACACTGATTGGTTTGACTGAAAAGTGAACACCGCAAAACAGCTGATCAGTTTAGGAGAGAGGTGATAAAGTTATAGAAGTCTCCCTGAAAGAATTTACGCCGAGCTTCATTATTGATGACTGAATTCCATTTAGCTGCTTCAGTTCCAGAGTCCTGGTATCGTGCATGCTAGCTCACTGTCACGCTGTCAAGGGGAGCTCCCGAATAGCATAGAGCCTTGATATTCAGAAGTGAAACCAAACTATACAATTATATGGGAATATAATACCTCAAACAATTAACAATACTAAGGAAAAACATATTTTATATTTATCAGCTATATAAGAGACAGACTATTGGTGTTTTCTGTGTCAGACAGTGATTCATGATCCGGTCAGTGTAGGCCAGGGTTACCCGGCCGGTCAGAACCTTGATGTGGGTCAAAACAATACAGGTGTTTAGAGTGGATCACAACTTGGCCACAGCAGACAGGCAACATTGTAGTGTGGTTTAGCAGGGCTACTATACATGACCTTAATTTTCTGACGAAGGTGGTCAAAACTGCATCTAAAATCATTGGGGTTCCACTTGAACCGCTCCAAAATATTTACTAGAAATGCAGCACTAGGTATTATGCAGGATTCTAGTCGTCCTGCACACAATCTCTTCTCCCAGGGCTGAGGTCTGAGCTTAGTTACTATGTTTACCGTGCTTGGATGTTTTTAATCATTATTTATAATAGTTACTTTTTGACCGGTGCTGAAAGAGTGCCAAGGCACATTGTATTTCATTGCTGTGGTACTCTAATAAAATGCATATGACAATAAACTTGAACAAGAACAACATATAAAAGTAGGGCTGCAGATGTAGGCTTTTCTTTCTCTTGGCAAAAAAACTGAAATTTGTTTGAAATGTTTAATGGTTATTCATAAATGCAACTACAAAATGCAATATTTACAGTAATTTCACTGTACATTGCAGAGAAACATGAGTAGGTGATGGCCCAAAAATGTCTACACAATTGAAATGAATTTAGCAAAGTTTTTTTTTTTATAAACCTATAAATATTCGCTGTTTTAAAGGACAAAGGGCCCTGAGAGCAAAACCTTTTTTTTTTCCCCATCTTGAGATTTTAAATTGTCAAGACAGGAAAAGCCTATACTATTAATGATTGCATTGATTGCATTGCATTACATGTTATTGTGATGTGTTTTTATTTCCTTGTAAAGTCTGACGTCTTATTTTAAGTTGGCAGGCATGTGGATCGTCATATTTTGTCCCTTTTGAGCAAATGCTTTCTTGCATTTGCTGCTTCTATTTTATTGCTTTCTGTGTTGTATAACAGAGAAAACAGTTGTACATTCTGTATTATATAATGAAGTAGCTCTGGGGGTTTGTCCCCACATGACTAGAGCTGTCCTGACTAAACAACAGACTGTAGCCTAGAAGCAGCCATTCATCAACCAGCTGGGCTTTGTGATTCAAGCCACAGTCAGGGGTTTCCTGTCATGAGGCAACAGGAAGGGCTTAAGTATGACAAGCCCTTTCTCCATGTGGGGAGACAGTTGCTCACCTAGCCTAATCTAGAGACTTTTGTTTTCAAGAGCGATGTAATGACTGAAAATCCAACTTTAGAGTGGAAAGTGCTCATATTATGCTTTTGGGCTTTTTCCCTTTACTTTATTGTGTTATATATCTTTTTTTTGTGCATGTAATAGGCTTCCAAAGTGAAAAAGCCCAAAGTCAACCCCAAAGGGACTTACCATCTCCAACAGAAAACACTGTTCACACACTGCTCCAAACAGCTCTATTGTAGTCCAGCCTTTACTTCAGAGACAAACGTGGTCACTTTGTAACACACGTTATAATGCTCGCCTAGCTGCTAGCGCAGCACGCCCTCAAACTCTGCTTCTGACTGGCTAATAGTCCTTACCTAGGTACTGCACATGTGCGACTCCCAACAAAGATGGAACAGAAGTGAGATGCCTCACTCTGTAGCTAAAACAGAGAGCTCAACACACAGGGTGAAAAGAGGAGCTGCAGCAGTGTGCAGTACAACAAATATATGGTGTTTTTTGAAAATGTAACCATGTAAACCTATTCTGATATAACCTCTAAATACAATTATGAACCTGAAAATGAGCATAATATGAGCGCTTTAAGATGTGTTTGATAAAGAGCAAAAACTCTAAGCATTTGTGCTGGATGGACAAGTTATTGTGAAATGCTACTACATCAAATTAAAGTAAACATGTACAGAGGTAGTTCAGTGACATCCGAACATGACATCTTTCAAATACACATAAATATGAGAAACATAACAATCTAGTCACCCATCTAAGAAACCACTGAATGTCTGTCCAGAATCAACATGCACAATATTGTATCTATTTTCAAAAGCAAATGTTTTAGACTGCTAGACTTAGAGCTTTTTAAGTAAAAATCTTATATTTTCATTTTTTTTTTAGAATTGGACCCTTCCTTACTTCATACCCCCCTACCACACCCTTACTCGGACCACACGCACACACACACACACACACAGACACACTCTCTCTCTCTCTTTGTGTCCTGTCTATCAACCTCCAGTACTCCAACTCTCTTGACTTTTTTTTTGCATTATGCATTATTAACCTGTCCTGCCAGATAGTTTGTTACACAGAACCATCTGAGAAACAGACATTGGAAACAGGGTTTGAAAAAAAAGGGCAGGCACTTTCAAAAAATACTTGTCAATTGAGTGACAAACCACGCCTGTAGCTGCCAGTGGCTCCTCATAGCACACTGATTGGTCGGAAGCACTGGTGGTTCGGACACAAACGCCATTACTTGAAGCCTGACAAGATGGATTTTCGTGTGATCTTGTGATATCGCGAGAATCCAGCTGCTGTGCAAGATAAAGTGACTATAGGCAGTTCAACAATACTGGGGCAAATCAAGGTACTGCTCATAAACCTAGAAACTAGAGTCTCCAGTTTAACTGTAGTCACGTTAATCTAGACTATATTTACACATATTTTCACATCTAAGGATAAGAATACTGTAACACTGTCTGCTGTTGACTTTGTCAATCTTGCATTGTGTTGCCATCTTGTAATATCTCAGCTCCAATTAGGCATGGGCCGGTTCCCGGTTTCAAGGTATACCGCGGTTTGAAAAGGTCACGGTTTCAAAACCACAAAAAGATTTCCGTCATACCGTTCCTAAGGACTCAAGGTCTTCAAGGACAGAAAGTGCAGTTTAGAAATCCCTCTCCCTGCTAGTGTGCAGTGTGTTTAAAAAAATAAAAATACATTGTGTTCAATGGTAAAAAAAGTAGTTTTTTTTACCCAGACATTTAAAAAATAATAATTTATAGCTGTAATTGCAATACCGTAATAACGTGAAACCGTGATACATTTTTCTCAAGGTTATCATACTGTCAGAATCTCATACCGGCCCATGCCTAGCTCCAATTAACCTCCTTTCACCTCAGTGTACTTGGTGACCTAAAGTTACAGCAACTCTCCCAGCAGGATGTTGAATAGAGATCTGTAGGAGGAAAAAAAAATGGGCTGCAGTGTGACTTTATGTTGATCACAACTTGGCTCCGTTTTCTCAGAACAACAGAATTCACCATAAGCTTTCCCTGTTGTTTTGTTATTTCTTGTTCAACAGGCCTCCTGAGTCTGATTAATTTTTTGTCACTTCTGGTAAAAGATGTGAGCACTGAGTATAATGAATGAGTCATGTGCTTAGTCAAGCTGTAATAATTGAAGTTGCAATCTATTTTTACCAGAAAAAGTAGTATTGTAATTATCCTAACAGAAGAAATACCATAGTCGGCTTTATAGGTCAAATGACAAGTCAAAGACCTGAAAACCTGTCACCTCTTTTTGCCCATTTATAAGTAACCTATACTCTCACATGTTGTATTAACAGGCTGGGCAATATATCAATATTATATCGATATCGTGATACAAGACTAGATATTGTCTTAGATCTTGAATATCGTAACATGACACAAGTGTTGTCTTTTCCTGGTTTTAAAGGCTGCATTACAGTAAATGATGTCATTTTCTGAACTCACCAGACTGTTCAGCTGTTCTATCATTTGCCTTTAATCACTTATTCATTACATCCACAGTATTGATGATTATTTATCTAAAATAAAAAGTGTGAAGATATTCTCTTAAAGCACTAATTGTCAACTCTAGAATATCTATGCCATGTGTCAAACTCAAGGCCCACGGGCCAAATCTGGCCCCTCGCAAGTTTTGATCCAGCCCGCATATCAGTTTAGATTCACAAGAGATTTTGGCCCGCCTAGTTGTGCTCAGAAACCAAAAAGACGGGAAACTCTTTTCAAACTGTAATTATGTGACACTCAAAGCAGAATTTGGCAGATTTGCCAATTTTGAGACTCAGGAATTCCCACAGAAGCAGAGAGTTTTCATATTTAGGCTTTTTCTTGATTTGCAAAACTCAATGATGTCTAAGGAACTTTTTTTTAGGGTTTTATGTTGACATAACTGTTAGTGAGAAAGCTATATGAGACATGCAATAATACAGTCAAATATGTTTGACTTCAATTAAATAAAAGCATGTCAATAAACTCTACATTTCTGGCCCCTGATGTGATTCTTATTTCCAAGTGTGGCCCTTACTGAAGTTGATTTTGACACGATATCAATATTGAGGTATTTGGTCAAGAATATCGTGATATCTAATTTTCTCCCTATCACTAAAAGATTCAACAATATTGAAACAACAGAGAATTGAGAAATACTTGCACTGGTGTCTAAGTAACCTTATAATGTGTCCTGAGTTGTCACGGGGGCTGTTTACGTTGACTGACATGATTTGTA
The DNA here is from genome assembly GCF_004354835.1 of Perca flavescens. Lineage (NCBI taxonomy): Eukaryota > Metazoa > Chordata > Actinopteri > Perciformes > Percidae > Perca > Perca flavescens. Next base: position 5,102,202 of record NC_041338.1, on the reverse strand, counting down.
GGTTTTACATTTTTATTCAACACACATCAAAGAACACACAAGCATCCTGGAGTATAGGTTGACTACATATAGTACATCTCAAACATCAAAAAAGATGAAACAAGAAAAGACAGAAAAAGAAAGGTTGATTTGCATAAAATACACATAGAAATATATAAATGAAGTTGGCACAGATAAAAAAAACACAAACAGGAGCAGAGACTTCAACAATAAGGGGCATAAATCAAAACAACAAGAAACGAGATATACGTCTTGCAATTTTACCGAAGTACATTTTAAGCGCTGGGGGAAATAATTTGAAATCATTTATAAAACAAACGAAGGAGGGCTTACTGTTTCTCCATTTGCTACAATGAATATGATAATTACCCAAAAGAATTACCATATTAATCATGTCAGAAAAAGATGAGGCCATTAATTACAGTTACAATGTGCTTTTTCATAATGGACAACGTTTACATATAAAGCACTGAACTTATACATAAAGTCCTCTATTATAACTGTGAAACACTTTGGATTTCAGAACAGCACTTGTTATTACATGGGTTATCAATTGAATTACAGTCAATAATTATTGAATTTAGCAATACTGATTTAACATTTGAATACATTAAAATGTTTTGGATAAAAACTAAATGAGGAATGATAGGAATAACTTTACAAATTTTTATATACTCTCTATTTATGCAATTTAAATTATATTTTCCTAAAAAAGGCCATATATTCCAGAAGGTTGTTACTGCAATACAAAAAAATAATTTACAAACAATCTCGTGCCAATCGTTATAGTGCGTGTACGGCTGTTTGACAAAGTCCTCCCGTCCAACTGGCAGAGCAGCGCGGTGTGTCACATTTAAAGAAGACGACGAAGAAGAAGACCGGGTATCGTCCAATCAGCATCGACCCCAGAAGTGCCGGGGCAAATAATATACTTTCACGCATGTTGTACTACTGCTGAGCCGAGTTTATAACTGTAAACACATTCACCCGAGGAATACAGACAGGACCATACTTACAACAGGTATTACGTTTGTTTGCCCGCAAACAACAACATTTTTTTTTTTTAAATTAACGCAACTGCGAGTATGCTAAATAGTGTTAGCCGTTAGCCATGTAGCCTGCTAGCTAACTCTGGAGCGCCATTCATTTGGGCATAAAGCTAACTAGTGGTGCGTACTAACAAAGCTAGGTCGGAAAAGAAGTGTGTCTAAAAAGGGGTTGTTGTCATACTTTGTTATCTATTTGTCCTTCTCAACAGTTAAAATTACCTCTCCGACTGTCTCTTGAAGGAGCTAACGTAAAGGCGAGTTTCTAAACTTGCTAGCCGAGGCGTTGTGCTAACGCTAAACCAATCTGACAACCACGGCACTCCATGCGCGCGCTGCAATGTCATTCTGTTTATGTCAGCTGTCAGGAAATGTTCTGGTACCTGTAGCCTGTGTCCTTTAAGCCCAATGCTACACATAGTTGCTTCACAATTTGTACGGCATGTGCTTTATACTTGATGCTTTTAATGTGAATGTTTGTGGCAGTGTTCAAATCATAGACTGCATACTGAATACATTATGTTAAATATGACTTGACCACCTCTAGAAACCTTTACATTAAAAACACCAAGTATAGTATAGAACACATTCCATACAAACTGTGAGTTATATGTATCTATATACAGTATGTGTGGTGAAATGAAACACAGAAGAGACCCTTTGAGGGATGGTGGTCAGATATATAGAGCAGCAAGAATATCTAACATGGGTTAATCAATGTTCCATAAAGTCATCTTAGGTGAGTCAGCTTTGTTTCTGATGTGTCCGTTTACCACACTTCTGTAGTCTCAATTTAAGCAGTTCCCTCTTTACACAGTGTTTTGTTGTGTTTTGCTCTGAACTCAAGTGTGTTGGATTTGAAATGCAGCTTTGACCATGGTCAAGGTGCCACCTATTAGTTTGAATATGAAGTTATTTACTATTAATAAATCCTTCATGCTGAGTTCTTCAGTCAATGAATCCTTTAAGTCTGCATCCAAAAAATATCACACCCATTCCCATCACCATTCCTTGGGGTGGCAGTAGCTTAGTCTGTAGGGAGTTGGTTTGGGAACTGTAGGGTCCCTGGGTCAAGTCCCCGTACGAACCAAAGTATGGTGGTGGACTGGTAGCTGGAGAGGTGCCATTTCACCTCCTGGCCACTGCCGAGGTGCTCTTGAGCAAGGCATTGAACCCCCAACTGCTTGGGGCACCTATCTATGGGCAGCCCCCTCACTCTGACCTCTCTCCATTAGTGCATGTATAGGTACTGAGCTTGTGTGTGTGTGTAATACAGGCCTGTGTGTAATAACAGCAGAGTGAAAACATTGTAATTTCCCCTTGTGAGATTAATAAAGTATAAATTATTATTATTATTATTATGGTGATGCTCTGCCAGGCCTGTGCAGCAGCCATCTTATATCATGCCTTGTTTTGGGTTGGGTTTTTTTGTCTGTGAAATACACCAACTGTTGAACATTGCACTTATTGCTTTTCTGAATGTGCTGTTGTATCTTTCTAAGCAGATAAAATATGTCTGTATAATTCTGTATTCATCCAAGTCATTCAAGTTTGTTGTATCCATAAAATGTGAATGTGAAAAATAGCGTAAAAGCGTAAAATGTGAATGCTAAACTTGAAGCTGAAAGTTGTCATTTTAACCTCATAGTCTGTTTCATGTAAAAAACAAATGCTGGAGTACATGATTTAAGCAATAAAGAAAAGGTGCATCAGTATCCAACAAGTAACGTCCTAACTTAGTACTGTATACTGTATCTCCCAGATATATGTAATCTAAATATATTATCTTTGTAGTATTTACTCATACACTCTTCCTCTCTTTCTAGAGGTATGGATGCGGAGGGTTTTGGGGAGCTGCTGCAGCAGGCAGAGCAGCTAGCTGCCGAGACAGAAGCAGTGTCAGAGCTGCCGCACGTTGAGCGGAACCTTCAGGAGATCCAGCAGGCGGGGGAGAGGCTTCGATCCCGCACCCTGACTCGCACTTCGCAAGATGCTGCCGACGTAAAAGCGTAAGGAATACGTCTTATGCACAAAGGGTCATGACCCACAGTCAGGAAATCTCCGTTGTTGTAGTATGTTCCTGTATAGTGTTTACATAACCTACACAGATCCTAATACAAATCCATCTGCTTCTGTAAGTTTAACAGTTATCTGTCATTTTACATTACAACTCACCCGTGTTCGTAGTAGTTCGTTTTTTTATCAGGGGTTGACATTCAAAGCCATTTAATATGATGCTTTGCTGACTTAATAACCTTCTAACCCTGGAAATATTTATGACACCTCCCATAGTTGTCCTGGCTTCCATACTGCATGTCTGAAGATCACACATTTTGATTTTGACATTTACATATAATATTTAGAATCTTAGAGTGGCCATTGATAATATATTACTCAGTACAATTAAAATTGTTGATGAAATGTTAAATGAAACAGCACTTAAGTTCTTTTCACTGATCCCCTGCTACACAAATGCCCAATACAGGCTTCTTGTTTTAAGAAATATGTATGGTAAAGTAACAGTTTCATTGAGTCCTATTTAACCGATTCAATCTTTTATGAATACCAATTGTTTAAATTTCCTTATAAATGACTTAACACAAACACTGTGTATTTTGTTTGAAGTTGGCACAATCTTTACGGAATGAGTAGTACTGCAGTTGTAGCAAAGCCACGTATGCCCTCTAGTGGTTGTTGAGCAAAAAGTTCATTGTCAGTCTTGATCTCAATTTAGTACTTCCATTTCATTCATTCATTCAATTCATTCTCACCACCTCTCTGTCTTACTCTCAGGTCAATCCTCCTTGGTTCCAGAGGTTTAGACATCTTCCACATTTCTCAGAGGTTGGAAAGTCTAAGTGCAGCCACCACTTTTGAGCCCCTGGAGCCGGTCAAAGACACTGACATACAGGTATGAATGATCTTATAGGCCACAAGAGAGTTTATGACACTTAGATAGATGGTTTCACTAGGGAAAGACTCACCAGTGAGTGATTCTTGGGAAATGCTAAAAGAAACAGGCCAATTTAGTTTCAGATATCATCTTAACAATAGAGAGTGATGGAAGAAACCATTTTTGGCTGAGCACACAAAGGGAGAGAGTTTATTGTTTCCATGGATAAATAGGCTTGCAGCTTGACCAACAGGCTCTGTTTTTGTGAACGGTTGAGAAAGGTCATTGTGGTCATGGAAGATGTACTGATGAGCATTTCCTTTTTTTTTTTTTTTTTTTTTTTTTTTTTTTTTTTAAAGGCTTAGCAAATTTAGCTTATTTCACCTGTAGTTTCTTGTGTTACCTGTGTTTGTACTGAAATAAGAGGCTGCTGCGGCTCCGCTACTGACTGCCACAAATTAGTCTGTGTGGGAAACATTGACATATGATACGTGACTCATAATACATGGTTCTGAAGGCTACACTGCGATTGTGTCCTTCCAGTGTACACATGGAACAACATTTTCATACAGAGAAACATAGCTGAACTGTGTCAGAAATAAACTCTTGTCACACATGTAGTTTGTGCGCTGTCATGTTCAGTCAGGCGTAACAAAGGAATAGAGTTGGAAGTCTGAATCTAAAAAATGGTTTACAGTGGTTGGCTGGTGGGCAGCTTTAACTGTGAAGCTGGGAGTGGACTTGTTACATTAGCGTTAAAAGAAGCTCTACTCCATTACCGTTCAAATCAAAGTGGGAAAACGTTAAGTGTGACAATTTGCCTTAAGTGATGTCAGTTGAGTCAGCGTCGGTTGGGGCTGAAGACTGAAAGTTTGGAAATGAAAAGATCTGGGGGTGTGGAGTTAGAAAGATGTGAACTTTTCCAAAACCTCTGTAGCCTGCTCTTTATCTCTGCTTGTGGCTAGTGGCCGCTACTAGCATAACGCACCCAAATCAGGAAGTAAAATGACAATACCTCCGGTTCTGCTGCATTGATTTGAATGCTTTAAAACACGGTCAATTGTGAGCCTGACAAGGTTATAGAAGTGCAATTTCAAATTGGTGCGGATCACAGTGGGTTAGTGAAAGGGTTTGAGCATTTATTTATTTGTGGTGTTCATTTTATTAACAGTGAATAATGCATAATCCTTTACAATGCTCCACTTAGTAATGATTCAAAGATCTGTAGCTCGTCTTTACCGTTTCTTCCACTTGATACTGCTTTCCTTTTTACCTCTCTCTGTCCTCCTCTGCTTAACCTCTCTATTCCTCTGGTTCAGCAAAGTAGCTGCATTTCCCTGAGCTCCATCTGTTTCTCTCTCTTCATCCTTCTTTTTCTATTACCCTGCTTAATCCTCTGTCTATATCTTTTCATTCATTTCTCTCATCCCTTCTAGTCTTTCTCACCTCTTCAGCCATATATGTGGCACCAGTTTTTCTCACTCTTTTTCTTTCTCTCTCTCTCTCTCTCTCTCTCTCTCTCTATCTATCTATCTATCTATCTATCTATCTATCTATCTATCTATCTATCTATCTATCTATCTATCTATCTATCTATCTATCTATATATATATATATATATATATATATATATATATATATATATATATTATATATATTTCACTGTCTCTGCTTTCCTGCTTTTCACTTTCAGTTTTCCAGTTGTTTCTCACTGTCTGCCTTTTTTTCTTTTACATTTACTCATCTTTCATTCTTCTTGGTCAGCCCAGATGTATGCTAACTGACTGACTGGAAGAGCACTTAGCTTCTGGCAATGTGGGGGAACGCACACACAAACACACTCCCTCTCTGCTGCTCTTTTCCCCTTATTGGTTTATAAGAAAACCATACATTACAAAGCAATATCTCATTCAGTAGAATAAATCCGCTGCTGTGTATTCAAAACCACAGCTCCATTTGAACAACCATTTTTTGGGAAGGTGGTGAGAAGAAAAGGCAAGTCAGTATAGCAGCATTGTATTGGCATTCATTTTAAGGCCCATATTACCAGTAATATATTATGTGAATGGTTAATAAAACAAATTTTTAGCATATTGCATTACAAAATATAGGGGTTTCTACTTTTCTAGTTACTCAGTGTATCTGACTAGCTGGCCACAACAGAGGTGAGTAGTCGTCTAATAAGCTGGCTGCTGGCACTTTGGGAATTTTCTTTTAATTAAGATCATGGGAATGATATACAAACAAATTACTCTCAATTGCAAATTGTGACTAATTGTGACTCTAAACTCACTGGGTGTGTTTGGCTGGAGCCAAAAAAATTAATCAGACTCAGGAGGCCCGTTCAACAAGAAATAACAAAACAACAGGGAAAGCTTATGGTGAATTCTGTTGTTCTGAGAAAACGGAGCCAAGTTGTGATCAACATAAAGTCACACTGCAGCCCATTTTTTTTTCCTCCTACAGATCTCTATTCAACATCCTGCTGGGAGAGTTGCTGTAACTTTAGGTCACCAAGTACACTGAGGTGAAAGAAGGTTAATTGGAGCTAGGCATGGGCCGGTATGAGATTCTGACAGTATGATAACTTTCAGCAAAACATATCACGGTTGCGCGTTATTACGGTATTGCAATTACAGCTATAAATTATTATTTTTGAAATGTCTGTGTAAAAAACAACTTTTTTTCAATTGAACACAATGCTTTTTTTTTTAAACACACTGCACACTAGCAGGGAGAGGGATTTCTAAACTGCACTTTCTGTCCTTGAAGACCTTGAGTCCTTAGGAACGGTATGACGGAAATCTTTTTGTGGTTTTGAAACCGTGACCTTTTCAAACCGCGGTATACCTTGAAACCGGGAACCGGCCCATGCCTAATAGGAGCTGAGATATTACAAGATGGCAACACAATGCAAGATTGATAAAATCAACAGCAGACAGTGTTACAGTATTCTTATCCTTAGATGTGAAAACTGAGTGTGATGGAACTATTGACGTCTGAGTTGTGGGTATTATGGGTAATGTAGGTGCCGACAGGGAAGAAGAAAACGTATAGACTATCGCTGGTTTAAACTGTCCACCGCCAGTCCAATAATGCTATTGAAGTGCAATGCTAAAGCAGTGCAGTACTCACATTGATCAACAAGTCAATCTCCTACACTACCCATTACTGACATGGTTTAAGCATTTATTAATTTGTGGTGTTCATTTTATTAACAATAAATATTCCTCTACAATGCTCCACTTTGTAACTATTCAACAAGGATCTGTATGCTTACCCTCTATTCCTCTGTCCTGGTTTAGGGAAGTTGCTGCTTTTCCCTGAGCTCCATATGTGTCTCTGTCTCTCCAGTTTAAATATAGTCTAGATTAACGTGACTACAGTTAAACTGGAGACTGTAGTTTCTAGGTTTATGAGCAGTACCTTGATTTGCCCCAGTATTGTTGAACTGCCTATAGTCACTTTATCTTGCACAGCAGCTGGATTCTCGCGATATCACAAGATCACACGAATATCCATCTTGTTAGGCTTCAAGTAATGGCGTTTGTGTCCGAACCACCAGTGCTTCCGACCAATCAGCTTGCTATGAGGAGCCACTGGCAGCTACAGGTGTGGTTTGTCACTCAGTGCCTGCCCTTTTTTTTCAAACCCTGTTTCCAATGTCGGTTTCTCAGATGGTTCTGTGTAACAAACTATCTGGCAGGACAGGTTAATAATGCAAAATGCAAAAAAAGGTTGAATTTTGCTTTACGTAAATGGGCCAAGGCCATGTAGTCAGGAGTCAGTTGAGTACTGGAGGTTGATAGACAGGACACAAAGAGTGTGTGTTTGTGTGTGTAAGTGTGTAATTTGATGCATGCCCAAGTGATTTGATGCATGCCTCTGCAGTGTCTTCACACACAAATCCTGAAGGAATTGATGTGTACATGATGTGTCAGTAATGGGTGAACACATTAGAGACGATCCTACTATATACTTACTATAGAAAGCAATACAGACACAGAGTCCTAGATTTAGGGCTTCATGGATGTGGGAGTGGCTAGTTATGTACAGAGTAGACCACATTTCTAGACTACATTATGCATTGGTTTGTTAATGTAGGTTTTCATCCTTTTCCTCTCAATGTATCGTTAAAACATGGATACATTTATGTCGCAATCTCACCTCATTTAGATTTTTGAAGTTTGGCCTCTGGTTTTTCAACATTATGATACCCTAACCCCACCCAACCCTAATGCTACCGAGTACCAACACATCTACAGATTCACATACCACCAGCTGTCACCACACGGTAGACATTTTTACAATTAAATCCTTGTTCTATGCGCTGCTAGTTTGGCATTTGTATGGTATGTTCTGTGTGTTTGCTTTGGGTAGCTATTCAGGTAATTCTGGGTTGTTCTTCATCCTAAAATAACGAAGGATGAATAGAAATTTAGAGAGGCTAAAACCAGGAGAAAAGAGAATGTAAAAAGCAGCAAAAGAGGATGGCAATCAAAGGAAAAGATGGACCGAAAAATAAATAGAGCAGTGCTGGAAGAAAAATGGCGACCGGCTGCAATTTTTTTGTCCTCGTCTCACTTTTCACTGTTCCATCTTTCTCTACCAGGGCTTTTTCTCTTCTTTTCCTCACCTCACTCTCTTTCAGCTGGTGCCTCTGCTTACTCTCCTTTTCTCTTTTACTTTACCTTCTTTCTTCTGTTTTTTCCTCCCACTCCCATGTACATCCTTTCTCTCCCTCCCTTTCTTGTCTCCTGCCCTCCCCAACCCCTAACATACACACACACATCCCTCAGCAGTGTAGGCATGCGTTTAGCGGATGCAGTTGGCTAAGCCCAGAGCATCTACCCAGATAGACGAACACTACTGACATAGCGTGTGTGTGTGTGTGTGTGTGTGTGTGTGTGTGTGTGTGTGTGTGTGTGTGTGTGTGTGTGTGTGTGTGTGTGTGTGTGTGTGTGTGTGTGTGTGTGTGTGTGTGTGTGTGTGTGTGTGTGTGTGTGTGTGTGTGTGTGTGTGTTGCATAGGCTCCTTGTGCTGTGTTTGCATGCCTGTATTTCTGTCAGTAGCAATCAATTGCTGGCATACGATGTCTCTCTTTGTGCTTCTGAATGAACGTGTGTGCATAGTGTAGATTTTGCTGCACGTGGGCGAATGCATTCTTATCTTGTCTGTGCTGCCCTGCACATATGAATGCGGCTGTACGGCATATCACTGTGTATGTGAATGAGTGTGTGCCACGTGCACAAGAATACAAATGGAGGTGTGCGTATTAACATGCTTGCTTTGTGTGTGCTGTGATAGTAGGCCTGCATATAGGAATGCCCCCCTCCTCACAAATGTGCCTTCCCAACCCTTCATTAACTAAACATGACCCTTAAGAGCATGATTAGCCTCATTTCAAGACAGGATGTTGGAAGCCATCAACCGAGGGGGAAAAAATCCATTACTATAATTGCATTGAGCTGAGGGAGGGAGGAGAAAGGGAGGGTAGAAAGGAAGGATGCATAGATGGATAAAAAGAAAGAAAGAAAATGAGTGGGACTGAGGGAGGGAGGAGGCGGAGGGCCATGAGAGATGCTGGGATGAAGTGAAAGAGGAATAGAGAGAGAGCGAGGATGGAGGATGAGAGCTGAGGGAGGGGGGTGTCAGCTGATGGTAGGAACTGATATTCTATATGAATCCATAGTTCCTTCTCGTGGATCCCCCCTGTGTCTGAGCGCTCAGTTGGTACGGCCCTCCGACAATAAAACCACCTCCAGTGAGTCTTGATGTGGCACTTTCACTCGGCACTCCGGCTCACGCACAAGAGTCGCTGGCCTGCTTTCGAAACGGGGAAAGGCTTCGAGCCAACCACCATGCCGGCTCGACGGGGGCACAGGGAACACGCCCCAGCATGGCGGCCACTGCTGCTGCCCTGGCACAGCAACACAGAGGGATGGAGAGGCAGAGGGGCGAAGCAGGTCTCCCGGGCTGTCAAAGCCCAGATACCTGGGCACAGACAAAGAAACAAAAAACAATTTTTTACTCTTTCTTGTCTCATCCTGTCTTCTCATCTGTCAGTTTGTCTGCCAGGCAGGCAGAAGCTCAGCATGAGTGAGTATTAGCTATACACATGGATATGCACACCCACTCACCCGCAGACAGGCATGTGCTTTGTCTGTCACTTTTTTTGTCACCTGTCTGTCTTTCCCTATCTCTTCCCTGGTTATGCTACATTGTCTGTGGCTGTATGGCACCCATTGACATGATGATGATTGTATAAAATTGTTGTTAATGATTGCAGGCAAATATCACTGTTTCAATATATATATATATATATATATATATATATATATATATATATATATATATATATATATATATATATATATATATATATATACGCACAAATGTGTATATATGCTGTAGTACTTTACATATATATTCTATATTACACAGGAAATGAAGGGTGTGGTTTCTCACGCACTCAGGCACTGGTCGGCTCATTGTTTCATGGCAAATGAGGACAGAAAGCCTCCCACTTTTACTTTCTCGAAGGGTGGCACAGTGAGCATTCTCCCTGTCTTCTTTGACTTTGTCCCTATGTCGCCTTTAGATTCCCCGAGATCATGTATCTCTACAACATATTTCTCAGTGTGTAATAAGCCAGATCGAAAGGGTGAAAAATCAGACTTGCTGATTTCCCCGAAACACACTGTAAGATTGCATTCAGACCCAGACGAAGGCTAATAGAATGAAGGCCTGCATGTGCCGGCACAGGGAATGAGCACATGCGTGCATGTTAAGATGCATATACAAACGCACACACAAAATAAAAAAATGTAAAGGATAGATTTTATGTGATTTTCTAAAATATGGTCATGTTTGTATGAGTGAATTTCCTAATTTATCTCTAATTGTTAAATCTTTTTCGTGGCTGTGTTCCTGTAAAAGCAAAAGCTTCGGGGCTGTCTGGCCAGCAGGCTGTGTGTGTTCACAGGGGTGGGGCTACTAAAATCATACATCTTTAGATACACCTATTGCCCAGCACTGAATTGATCATTGAAAGTGATAAGCATGGCTTTGTCTTTTGCTATGATGTCTTATTTTTTTTCTATGGGCTCTTTAATATGACACATTTTTGCTATTTTTCATATTTATTTTTACCATTTGGTAAAGGAAATCAAGGAGGAATTGAAGCGTCTGCAGTGTTTAGTCAGAGGGAAATGTTAGGTACAGTGTGTCTCAGGCCAAGTTTGGCAATAATGATGTTGTGCCTTTTCTGCGATGAATCTAAATCTAAGAATTATGTGAAATTGTACACGATCCTTAAAGGGGAACTTATATCCAAAGTTTGTAACCGTAAAAAAATTAATATTATATAAAAAAATCTATATTGTTTCTATCGCAGTGTTGAAAAGCCAAACTTCATTGAGGCAATATTTATGTCATTTAAACGATGCTTTACATTCTGATCCTTGATACTTTTCATCTGGAGAAGAAGGTTTCATCTTCTAGAAGGTTTTGGCCATGTCACCCAGCCCTTCTTGTGCATACAGAGTTCTTTGTTAATTATTTTTAGAAGTAATATTTTGTGGCAAAAAGAAAAGCATCTCAGACAAATGAAAATGTTGGCCACAGCTGTTTATTTCAGTTGTCAATTTACATTTGGCACAGAAAATGTTGTACAGGCAAAGTCGTTGGCAGTAGAAAAGCAGCAACACGCAACAAAATGACACCAATGAAAAATCTTTGCCTCGCGTTGTACTTTAGTTGAGGCAAAAACGCTGAGCCAGAGTTAACCAGTGTGGCCCAATGTGCCATCATTGCTTCAGATGCAGCCCCACCCCCACCCACTTGTTTCTGGAGAAGATGATCATCTCTTTTCACCTCCAGTTTACTGGAATAATAATCAAGTCACTAGCGATGACTAATACAGTCTCATGTTCTCTTGCGGTACATAAATCCAGTAAGTCTCTGTTACAACAATTCTATTCCTTTTTCCAGCACAGCTCTCAAGTGAGCATTGACCTGAGCTCTCCTCTGGTTAGAGTGGTTAAATATAGACCTATTCTTAGGCTCTCCTGGGAAAAATAGGAAGATGGAGAAAGAAAGAAAGAGAGAGAGGTAGGGAGGGAGCGGGCAGAGGGAAACCGAGGGTATGAGGAATGGACAAGAGAAGTTTATTGAGAGAGAAACGTAGTTTCCTCCTTAATTGATTCAAATAGACTAGAAGCAGGAAGCATTTTACCAAGACCAAGTTAGACCTTTTTAGTTTTAGCCTTCCTGATGGCAGATAATGTCACGCCAAGAGTCTTTGGCCCTGTAAATTGGCTCAGACTCTGCTTTGGTTTTTAAATAAAGATGTAAAGAAGCTTGACTGGTCTTTTTGTCTTCCTCTGTTAGTGCTACTTTGTGACCTGAATGATTGCTCTTTTCTTAAATTTAAAGCTATTCATTCTCACTGTGAACATTTTGTGCTTCCATTTTGCTCTCATTTGTCAGCACAGAGGGATGAGAGTTATAGAGGAGGAGAGTAATGCAATGACAGACAGAGGTGAAGAAAGAAAGAAGGAAAGGAAGGTATTGAGACTGAAATAGGCAGAGCAGGGGTGGGGGGGGGGATAAGGACACAAAAGATAGGTGAAGAGAGATGGAAGGGAAGCCAAGAGCACCCACATCCCTGTAGAGCAGAATGATCTCCAGTCGGCTTTGAGAAATGGTACGTCTCTCGCCAGGTGCTTGCTCTTCAAGCTAAAAGGATCCTACGTACTTCAAACGCAAAGACAGATGGTGCTAAAAATGTCATCAGTGAATTTAAATGCTATTATCTGAGCGAGGGAAACAACTTTCCAGCAACTTACAGAGACTATTATGTCAGAGGTAGAATGCAGGTTGTTATATAAACTCTTAAGAATGCAACCTATCACAGGAATTTCTTGTATAATAGGGAGTAGAAGTATTTTACTTTACATCTCAGGAATGTAAATTTGCACACAGCAGATCTCAGCTGGAGTATTGACCTCCAAGTAGCAGCTGACAAAGAATCTAGGCAAAACCTAATACAAGCAAAAGCAAGGCATTATACTGTAGACAGTGAAAAAAATTCCTTCTTTGTGTTCAGTTTGTCTCCTCAACAATTTAATAGTTATTGAAAAGTGAGTAAAATGACCATAAAAACTACTATATACGAAAGCTAATGGCAACTTCAGATCGCCATCTTGATTTTTTTTCTGATGATTCTGATGATAAAATATATAGTTAAAAGTACATAGTAAAGTACAGTACCAGTCAAAAGTTTGGAGACACTTTTTCATTCAAGTGAATGGGAAAGTGTGTCCAAACTTTTGGCTGGTACTGTACCAAAAAAAATCAGTTTCAGCGTACACAATATTCATAATATATATTCACCGTTTTACCTTGCTGTCAGACAGCCCTCTCTGACGGAGAACTGAAGCTTCTATCGCTCTCTTCAAATCCACCACACTCCTTTGACAAAAGCAGTAATTTTACCTTGCCAGTATACCGCTGCCTTGATCGATTAGTTTGTTTTTGTAATAGTGTGGCATTCGGATCCGAATTAACGTGGCAGCCATTCACAGCATTAACGTTACATTGCTGAGCTTCTGTGCTGTTTCCAAACTTGCATTCACATTATTCATAACCTTATTGATTAGCTTACTGTGGTTACCCACGTCATTGCTTTTTGCCAAGGCGGAGAAGGCGTTTTCATTTGAAAACCCGGAAGAAAATGTAGATGGAGTCAGCCTTTAAACAAATGCTGATTTAAAAGACAATTATGCGATTTTTGGTGTGTTTCTTTCTTGTCTTTGTGGTGTAGAACTTTACATTTACAACTTTACAGTTTTTTTTTTATATATATATTATTTGACAATTAGATTATCGCAAGGAAATGACAATTCTGATAATTCTTAACTGATAAACTATTATTTGCTGATTCCAGCTTCTACAATTTGTGGATTTGCTGTTTTTCTCCATTTCATATTGTAAATGAAATTTTTTTTTTTTTTTTTTTTTTTTTTTTTTGCGGTATTGTTAAACAGTCCAAACTCCAAAGAGAATATCTTTGTTGACTGTTGGTCTGGCAAAACAACACTTTTGAAGAAGACAATGTGGCTTTCAGAAATTGTGATGGCCATTTTAAAAACTATTTTCAGACATTTTATAAGCAAAATAAGTAATTGATAAAGAACCAGCAGATTAGTAGATGATGAAAATAGGCATTAGTTGCAGCCCTATTGATAAAACAGAATAAGTTATTAAGAGTGATATTTAGCCCTCTGGTATTCGAGATAGCTACTTGGCATTATTTTTGACATTTTCCCATCTTGATGATCAATTGAGAAACAAAACAAAACATTAGTTCAGTTAATGGTGATCAGTGAACAGTTTTGGCCTGGCTCATGTTTTTAATCCCAAGTATTTTTTTCTTAAAGCAGTAAAACATATTTAATGTTTGACCTTACCATCTTACCCTGTTTTTCATGTGAAATTCTGTCTCCTTCTGGTGTCAAACCGGATGTAGCTAAATATATGTAGAACCAAAAGCATTCCTGGCTCTTTTGTCAGTATTTCTGAATAAAGAGATGAGACAATGTTTTTTCCTTGGTTCTGCCTCTGACTCATTCGCAGCTAATGAGCTGTCATTGTTCCTCCTATTAAAATGCTCCACTTGTATCATGATATTCTGTACGAGAAAGAAGAGATTTCTTACGTGCGTCACGCTGCCGGTGACGCACTCTCGTGTTTGCTTTAAGAGGCCGGTAAAGAGTGCATTACGGTGCAGCCACCATTTTGGTGCTTTCTCAAGATGTCTGTTCCTTTATGCACGTCAACAGTCACTGAATTTTCCTCCGAAGAGCGCTGTCGTGTTCTCTCCTGCACACTCCAGTTGTTACAGAAGTACCACTTACTCACTTGATAGCTCAGATCTTGTGTATAGGATAAGTAGTTTTATTATCGGTTGGGTAGGATGTGAATAATTACCATTTTCATAGGAAAGACCAGAGGAGGTGGGGGTGTATGTATGCAGGGGCAGCCATCTTGAGATTACTTCAAAATGGAGGTCTATGCTGACTGCTGTGTAAAACATCGACCATTCGTTTGACTAATCCTGACAGTGTGTGAGACTGCACATGTCTAGAAGGGCAGAGAAAAACAGGATGGAAAATAGAGAAGCAACTTCTGTCTCCCGTAGAGCAAAGTATGGTGCTCCTGCTAAATCTGTCCCCCTACAACTCTCCGCATACACTTTATCTCTGCTTTATTTTGTCCCCAATGTTGAAGCTAACATATCCTGCTTTCTCTCTCTGTTTCTGTCTGTTTTTCTCTGTTTGTCACACGTCTCGGCCTCTCTCTGTCTGTCCGTACCTCATCCACAGGGCTTCTTGAAGAATGAAAGGGACAACGCCCTCCTGTCAGCCATCGAGGAGTCTCGCCGCAGGGTCAGTATCTGCCTAGTGTCTGATGGTTTCTCGGGTCGAAAAAGAGCTGCAGATGGGTGACAGAATCTGGATCCTATAGTGTGGAAAAATCAGGTCACAGGCCTACAAAACCCACATCTCAGAATGTCTATTTTTTTTCTTTACAGGTGAAATTGTTTACATTTAACAAGACAATATGTAATCAGACTCTATAGTCAGATACAGTAGTGGTTCTTTGCCTCATATTTAGTTTTCCAAAATCAGATGAGTTTTCAGCACTGCATTGTGTATGAACATTAGCACATCACAATATAGGATCACTTAAAAACCAAATTTTTAGTAATATCTGCTTGCTGTGATCTAAAAGTCCTTGTGGTGTAAACCTTTAGGGAATGGTTTTGAAATGGCTTCCCCTATGGCAGAGCTAATAGACCCTGCGTTTAATTAGCTGCTGTTCCCATTATCTCTCTCTGCTCCCTGAGAGAGGAGAAAAACACTTGTGTGCTAGGGTGGAACATTTAAATGCACCGATTAAAAGAAAGCCAATGTTAAACATGTTCTTGCAGATTTATATCTGATTGTTTTACCTTTTACATCACACAAAATGTGTGCTTTTGGCCCGCTACACAACGATATTGTCCAGTCTTCAAGCAGTCGCTTGACATGAATATGATTTCATTTAAATTTAAAGGTTTGGACTTTTTAAGGCAGATACTGATATCATTATTTGAGAGATGCAAATATCTGATCACAATATATCGGACGATTTTTGATAAGAATCTCTTTAATTTGATTAAGAGATTGTGAAGGACATTTCATTTCAGTTCTCTCTGATCCACAAACTATGGATGTAATGAGGACATCATATATATTTTTTTTAAATGACCTCAAATTTATCTTTGTCATTTCTGCGCTGCACTTTCTTGATTCCATCATAGGTTTGACAGATCGCAGTTATACGACTCAGAAATTTTAAAAGTAAATGCTTTGGCATCCGGGCAGTGGCCAAGTTAACAAAGTAAATGGTAGCTTTAGTCTACATTTGTTTCTCCCTGAGCTGAAGATTGGAAAGATTCAATTATCTCACGTTCCCATTATCTCACTTTGAGTCTCTATGGAGAATAAAAATAGACGGCACTGTGTCCTGATGGAGTAGTACAATCTTGACAGGGGTCTGCTGCTAAATGTGGTGTGTGTGTTTTTATGTGCTGCATGCGTGTACCCTAGGTTCTGGCTACTGGAGAGAATGCTTCTTGCACTAAATCAATTGCTATAATCTACTCTGCCCTACTCACTCATCTACTGATGCCACTATACCCACCCATCTCATTGCATAAATGAATCGCATCATATTTAGCACCTCGCATGTGAGGCAAGGCATTATGTTAGCTATTAATGATATAGTATACTAGCGAGAGTTTGTATTGCAAAAAATTAGCTAAACTGTCTTGTTCTCATTTTTAAATGTCCTGCAGCTTGCAAGTCTGTCTTCAGAGTCAAACATGCTGCTTCAAAAAGATCACTGTCATCAAGGCACAGCATAGAGTATCATTCCTAACCTGCGTGCAGTAATGCATGAGTACGACCTGTTTCCTACTTTGCTATGTTTCAGACGTTCCTGTTGGCTGAGGAGTACCACCGTGAGTCCATGCTGGTCCAGTGGGAGCAGGTGAAGCAGAGAGTGTTGCACACACTACTCGGAGCAGGAGAGGACGCGCTGGACTTCAGTCAAGATGTGGAGGTACAGGAAGCACAACACAGAGCTGCTTTAGGAGGAAGGACCTCCACAGTTCAAGAAATGACTGCCTTAAAGGGGCGCTGTGCAGTTTTGGCCATTTCTTCGCTGCTTTCTCGCTTTTTGCTCTTAGGTTTCTTTATAGAGCTCCCCCTACAGCTTCGGAATAGATATTTGGCAGCTCCGATGTTTACTAGTGTCTGATACCTCGCTCAGTCAGTCTGCCGTTTCCTCTTTCTCTGTTCCTCCGACAATGCTTTCCTAGCTTTCTGCTTCTTTTTTTTGCCGGCTCAGCCATGACGAGCGTCATAGTGTGATAAACTCCATTGCTACCCTGTTCTTGTGCTAGCCGGTTCCTGAATGGGGGCGTGTATGTATGCAGTGCCGTGAAGTAGGGGTGTGACGAGACGCTTACTCCACGAGACGAGACACATCACGAGATTGGGTTCACGAGAACGAGACGAGACGAGATTTAAATTTTTTTTTTAAAGAAATCCTCAATGATGAAATATATGAATGGAAAATAGTTTTTTTATTCAACTGAAAAATCACAAAATGCAAAACAATTTAGGTGCCTTTTGAAATCAACTATTAATGATGAATGTTATTTAACTTTTTTTTTACTATTTTAATGAATCATATGCAGTAAAGGACATGCAAACACTGCAAAATGTTTTGTATAAAATCTACCAACTGGCTTCTGCCCTGTGAAATCTAACTCCTTTCCACAAATCGAACATAAAAAAAAATAAACAGTATAAATAAAATAAATGTGTAAACAACAGAAAATGTTTAAATGCAAACAGTAAGTGTATCAATAACCAAAGTACTGCTCTCTCAAAACTACAAGTGCAAACAGAAACTATTTTTTTCTATAAGATAAACTACACAGAACAGCCTAAGATATGGTCATGTTATTTTTCAAGAATATAAGCATGTCGACTATTTCTGGCAGCAGTTGAGACCTTTGGGCAGTAACTATGTCTCCTGCAGTAGAAAAAACACACTCACTTGGAACTGAGGTAGCAGGGATGGAAAGGTATGCTTTGGCAAGTGGAGACAGCAAAGGATATTTAGGAGTTGCCGAAATCCGACATTTTCCACCACAGAAAATGGCCTCATATCAGCTGCAATGAAAACGCCTATGTCCCTCGTTATTGCCGTGGCTCTTGCACTTACCGGTGGCAGAGATGCAAAGGCTTTTAGAGTTGTTTGGCCTTTTAATGTTTTCGTCGCGGGTGCTGTAGTTAGTAGAGAGCTGTGGTGGTGCTGTAAGTGTTTTTGCATAGTGCTCGTGTTAGCCGCGGTATACAGCATTTTTTTCTTACAATATTTACATATTGTGTTCGTCTTGTCTGTCACTCTTTCGCCGTTTATTATTTCCGCAGGAAAACCAAAATGTTGCCACACAAATGATTTAAAAGTGGCAGGGGGATCTTCAATAGTAATTTCACGCTCCATCACGCTGACATCACATCGCCTCACGAGACAACTTTTCACCTCGACGAGAAGTCTCGTCACGTTTTAATCTCGCGAGATCTCGTAAAACGAGATCTCGTCACACCCTTACCGTGAAGCCATTTGTTACATCGCGAGACCTGATATCACGCGATACTTCTGGTGCTGCAAGGGTGGTTTTCCGCTCACAGGTACTAGGGGGAAGCGAGACGACCACCATTCAACTCGAAAAAAGTAATTTAACCATTCCAATGACTCCGAAGCTGTTCAGTTATGGTAAATTAAGCCCAACAAAACTGTATAGTTCCCCTTTAAAAAATCTATCTTTACCAACAAAAGACAAACTGTCTCAGTTTCTTTTGGTGATGAGAGTATATTATATCAGTATGTCGGCTAATTTGAGGTTGCCACATGGACCCAGCTCTGTACTAGATCTGTTCTAGACAATGAACGTGTCCTAAAAGAAGATGCATGTGCACCACTGTTTCTTTATAATAACTAGAAGGGCACTCGGAGGGCGTAGAGCTTTGTCAAAGAAAGCCCTATCTCACAATGTTAATGCAGTGAGAATTTTCCCAGTCGGGAACTCATTTTTCTGATTATTTAGACACCAAATCAATGCAGCACAAATGCCCAGTCTCGCAATGTTAACTAAAGTACTAAATGACTTGTGTATTCGCCCCGTTATCCGGATCCGCTCCAAAACATAACAGGTTTTTTCTTGGTCCAAGTTTAATAAAAAAAATAATAATAATAAAAACAAAATACGGGCCAGTAGTTGTTTCGTAATCCTGTCGACAGACAGACAAACCAACAAACGGACCAATCAAATTTAAAACATAACCTCCTACACAAAAAGCATATTGTAATATATTTTAACTTCTTAGACTGAATACGTCTACTTAAAAGCAAGTCTCAAGTCTCTCAAGCAGATTTCTTGACACTGTACTCATAGCTGTTTACTCATCAAAACTAACCAGAATAACTGTTTCATCTGAGATCCATACTTTCTATATATATTGTCACCCTGGGTAAAGTACAATACTTTTATCCTGTGTGTCATCCTGTGGGAGCTTATCCCAGCCTGCATTGGGCCACAGGCATAGAAACACTGTGGACAGGTTGTCCTTTATCTGGGCTGGAAAGACATGCAGAATCTTTATTTTAAAAAAACAGGATTAATTTAAGATGCTAAATGATTGTCACATTAGACACAATTAACAGTTTTATTGGTACATGATTGGCGTTTCGGCTGTTTCTAGCTTTATTTAACTTTCTTTTAGTAATGCTACTTGCTTGTGTGCAGTGTATTTATTAAGTCATCTGCTGCCTCACTGTTCATTGTAGCCCAGCTTTGTGAGTGAAGTGGCAGCTCCAGGAAGAAGTGCATTGGACAGCGTGGAGGTGGCCTATGGGCGACAGGTGAGTCGCCGTCAGTCTAATCATTTTGTTATACATGGAAAATCCAGGTAAGGGCACACAGTTAAATTTAGTACAAACAGTAAAAATGTATACTAGATGCAAAATAACTTCCATCCTATTTATCTCAGTGTCACAGTGTCTTTTTTTCTTTTTTTTTTCTTTCTAATTCTACCACTGGGGAGCATCAAAGTCAGAAATGTAGCTCAGTTGGTAGAGCAGGCGGCCACATATAGAGGTTTACTCCTCGACGCAGCGGGCCCAGCTTTGACTCCGACCTGCAGCCATTTGCTGAATGTCATTCCTCCTATCTCTCCCCTTTCATTTCTTCAGCTGTCCTGTCAATAAAGGCCTAAAAATGCCCCAAAAAATTATCTTTACAATAAAAAAAAGTCAGAAATGTAGTTCTAAAAATGATATATTTTCCAATATGCATTTTTTTCCCCACTTGAGAACATAAAATAAGCATTTTTAAAAAGAATCTTTCAAATTTGGATAATAAAGAACTGTGACCAGAAGATGCACTGAGTGTGGCATTTTACAATTGGAAAAAAAATAAAATAAAAACCTGGTCAATGCTGTCCAGTGGACAAACTCTGTATGGTGACGCAGTTTCAGACATATATGCCGACACTGATGTGATACCAGTCAGGCTCTGTTACAAACATCAGTAGTTTTTATTTGTGAAAAGAGATTATATTTCTGGCTGTGATAGCTTCAGTTTAATCTGTTAAATGAATTTGCCATGAAACAAACATTTTCGTACAACTTAATACTTAAATCTAAAGACATCATACCTCTTGAATTGACTAGTTAAAGTGAATTGAAAACAGATGTGTAAATGAGTCTGTTTGTGATGCCCTCTGTCTGATAATTCAGTTCAAATGGGGTCACGGCAAGACAGGAAGTGGCAGATCAAACATATTGATTGATTGATTGGGTGTTACAGGGGGAGTCTGGGTAATTCTCTCTCACTCTGTCTCTCGACCGTCCCCCTCTCCCTCTCATCATCCTGTCTGACCTTCTCGTTCTCTCTTTGTTTGTCTCTGATCTGCTACATGACACAGTCGTTTATTGTGGCCTTGTCCTCTGACCATGTGTCGACACATTGCATGCGGCGTCATTTGTCTTGTTTTTTTTATCCTCTTTGATGACCTTTTAAACATTTTGATCCTTTTTTTCTTGTTTTTTGTGGTGAACCATTTCACTCGATGGTCATAGTGTGGATGAAGTTGTAGGCGGATTTCAATTTTTGGAACATTCATTTGCAAATGTAGAAATGTAACCTGAAAATTTTGCATTTGACAATTTGGGGAGCTTATCACTTATACCCTTTTTTTCCTCTTTCTCTCCCTTTTATCACCACCTCTTCCACTTTTTAGATTTACATTTTCAATGAGAAGATAGTGAATGGTCACATTCAGCCTAATCTGGGAGATTTATGTGCTTCTGTAGCAGAAAGCCTGGATGATAAGGTAAGAACATCTACTATCACCATGAAATTGTTATTTTCAGATTTAATCATTTTGTCCTCTGCAAAGATATAGGTCAGGTTTTACTCTGACTGCTATTATGCATTCTGTTTTCTCTATACATGCCTTTATGTAACTGTGACTGTCGCCCTCTCTCTTCCCTCCAGAATGTATCAGACATGTGGCTGATGGTGAAGCAGATGACCGATGTGTTGCTGGTTCCAGCCAAAGACACTCTCAAAAGTCGCACCTCTGTTGAAATGCAAATGGCCTTCGTACGCCAGGCGCTCAGCTTCCTAGAGAACAGGTAACTGTGCTTGTTTTTGTTTTTCTAAAGTGCAGTGGTTGGTCTTGTTTTTGAAGAGGTTGATGGTGTGTTCCAGTTGAACTGGGAAGAAGTTTTAAATGGAACACCCCCTCAAGTCGAATTTCCGACATGGAAAGTCGGGAGAACCTCACCAACCCTGACACCACAATTTAACATGGCTGCTCCGAGCATCAAACAGTAGTGAAAATTGTAAGAATATACTGTTTATTAGCATATTCTATATTCTATATTCACGTTCCACCAAAAAAAGTTCCTTCCCGAGGCTATTTTGCAGAGGCACTGTACCTGCGTCCGGCACTTAGCGCTGTTCAAGACGATTGTGATTGGTTTAAAGAAATGCCAATAAATCGGAGCACGTTTTTCTCCCATCCCGGAATACTGTGTGGACTAGCCAGACCCTACCTCGCGCTGTGGATGAAGGTCTGGCAAAGCGGGACTAGAGTCCCCCCTTATGCGTATGCTGTGTAAATGAAACACAGCATAAGCTTTTAGTGGACTGGACATACAGAAGTTTACATTTTTGCCAAACTGCACCATGTTGATGAACTCATTGTGTGTGTGTGTGTGTGTGTGTGTGTGTGTGTGTGTGTGTGTGTGTGTGTGTGTGTGTGTGTGTGTGTGTGTGTGTGTGTGTGTGTGTGTGTGTGTGTGTGTGTGTGTGTGTGTGTGTGTGTGTGTGTGTGTGTGTGTGTGTGTGTGTGTGTGTGTGTGTGTGTGTGTCTCCTCTCTCCCAGTTATAAAAACTACACCATGGTCACTGTGTTTGGGAACCTCCATCAGGCTCAACTAGGAGGAGTGCCAGGAACGTACCAACTAGTACGCAGCTTCCTTAACATTAAACTACCAGGGCCCCTGCCTGGTATGCAGGTAAAACACACAAGTTTTTTTTTGTTTTTCATTTTCTGCCAGTTATATTACACATATACAGAATGTCTTGTTTTAATTTTTGGTAATTCTGCCAATCATAACGGTCAGATTGTAAACTGCTACATGATGAGTTTATTAGAACAAGCTCAATTTATGCTCATATGGGGGCAGAATCTTTGTTCGGCAATCGACATGGAATATTGTCACCACTTTGCCAAAAATATTTGTGTGCAACAGGATGGTGAGATCGAGGGCCATCCGGTGTGGGCTGTGATCTATTACTGTCTGCGTTGTGGAGATCTGAATGCAGCCATGCAGGTTGTGAACAGAGTGCAACATCAGCTAGGAGACTTCAAGACCTGGTTTCAGGAGTATATGAACAGCCCTGACAGACGGTAAGAACGCCTCCTTGTCTTCATATTTTTAGAGGTAAAAGGTAAAACTGTATCATCACTTAATGCCTCTGGATCTCCTCCTTTCAGCCTTTCCCCGACTTCAGAGAACAAGCTTCGTCTCCACTACCGCAGAGTGCTGAGGAACAGCGCTGACCCTTATAAGAGAGCCGTCTACTGCCTGATCGGGAAATGTGACATCAGTGATAACCATGGAGAGGTGGCAGACAAGACTGAAGACTACCTCTGGCTTAAGGTACAGTATACTTCATTTTGACATATTTATTTTTGGTTTATTTAAATATAAAGCATTAGCGCACTGACCAGAGGAGAAGCTGACCCAGTTAATGATCATTATTTAAAGCTCATTTTCAAGGATTCACTGTTGGCAATCTTTTGACTTGTGTGTTTGTTTAGTGAAGCAGTCTTCCTTTAAACCAAAGTTGTGTATTTCCTTCCGTTATTTTTACATCATGTGTACCACGTTTTGTCCCTGCAGTTGAACCAGGTGTGTTTTGATGATGACGGCAGCAGCTCTCTTCAGGACAGACTGACCCTGCCACAGCTGCAGAAACAGCTGCTGGAGGACTATGGTATGGAACTGCATTTTAAATCTGTATACCTCACTATGTGGAATCATTGTTATGTAAATTACCTGCATTTTTATAGCGCTTTTCTGGTTTTAGCCACCACAAAGTGCTTTTAGTGTAGCTTTACACACTACAAGGTGCCCCCTCATTACATAAACATTCACACACCGACGGGATGGGATTTGGGGTTCAGATTGGTAGAGGACAGCTCTACCTCCTGAGCCACAGACGCCCCGGGCAGCAGTAGTTGGCGGCCCTCCATGACTGAAGGAATGCAATACCCCTTTCACACCGAGGGGCCAAGGACTGAACCAGGGTGGACTTTGTGATTGAAAGGTTTAACCCGCGTTGACTGACTTGGCTTCGCGCCCCAGGTCGAGACTCTGGTCGATTTCAATTTAAATTGCACACGACCAGGGTCGCTAACAACCTGGGCGGGACAAATTATGTCATTGGTTGGAAATAGGGGTGCACAGTTGTGACGCAGTTGTCACAAGTTGCCGCGGCACAAAAACACACAATGATTTTGTCTCACTGTGCTTTAGAATGTAACTGCTGTGAAACAATCAGAAATACCGTAAATTAACGTTCTCATTCACGGCTCCAGTCCGCTTTCTTTCTCTATCTGCGCTCGCCCGAGCACGTCTCTGCAGCCGGTACTGAACTGCAGACTGCAGAGAGCCTACTGTACAATCAGGAATTCTAGTACTAAACACTTCTGGTGGTGTACAGCTAGAGAACTGTTTACTGAATATAACGTGTAAACTCCCCCGCCCTTTGCCAGCACATGAGGTAATTGTCAAGGCTGCGGACAAAATATGTGTGTATGCACGGCACGCATAATCACCCAAAAACCTCAATTTGCAGATATGGATAAGCCACCTTTTGAAAAATATAAATAAAGAAACTGAAAGCCTCAATTCTCCTCCACAGAGAAACCCATGGATAATTTAACAACACTAAAGCAAACAGCTATGAATAATTCAGCTTACTTTCTGAAGAATCATGTTTTTTACCAATATGGTATGGTAAACCGCCTTAAACACTACAGTACCCATGAGCCTCAGCAACTGTGAATCCTTTGTCGAAGAAGGCAGGAACAAAAGTTCATGAGTTTGTGGATGAATGAGCCAGAATCTGTTTGGAATTGATTTTTAGACTGACAAATGTAGAAACAGCAACACAGTTTCTCATCTTTTGTATCACGTATGATTCAGCCATCAGAGTGTCTTGTCTTCTTGGAAGCGCTTCAACTGCCAGTCACTGCAAAATGAAATAACGTCTCTCCCGCTTTGTCTCTCTATGGGCCTTATCAAATGCCTTCAATAAAGTAAAAAGAAACAGCTGCAGGTTTTTACTCTCGTCCAACCATGCTTCCTCCTGGCTGCATCCCACTGCTGCCCTGTTCTCTCTTCAAGAACTCTGTCTCCTTGATGTTTCAACATAATAAATATTACAAGAGGGGACAAGGGGCACACTTTTGGATAGTCCTTCCGCAAAAGCAGTCATGGTCTTGCACATGGAGTTGTACACAAGAAAAGTGACAGTAGTAGTTTTGTGTAAGCTGAAAGGCTCAAGGTTTAACGTTTTTTTTATTTGTCACATACTCAAAATATCTCTACATTGTGCAGTGAAATAAGTGTATGCCTTCTCCAGTTCTGTGCTTGAAATATAATATACAACGAGAAAAAGTAAACAACAAAGATAAGGCTTTGACTTTGATTTTTCACACAATTAATCACACAAGTAACTTTAAAATCAAACCACCCTCTGTAACAACCGCATGCCCCCTGATGCACAAAATAAGGGGAGCGTAAGGGCATGAGGCCTTCACTCCCACAGATTGCGAAAGCCCAGTTTTCTCCCCTGGGTGTTGCCTTCTCCACGGGCTGATCCTGCTCCGTTCAGATAAGACAGCACTCCTTTCCTCTCTCAGTAGCCTTCACCCTCTCCCATTTCCCCTCTCCCACTCTCTCTCTGCTCATTGGGAAGTACAGCCTGAAGCCTCATTCTGTTTTCTCTCATGCTGCTCAGCTCCTTCGGTTGTCTGGCACAGCATTCTTTGTTGTCCTCCATCTTGCTTCACAGCGGGACGTAAAGCCCAAAGCCTTCTCAAAGTGTTCTCTCCTTGCATGAGCATTTGTTCTTTCTCATCTCTTGTTTGCACAATCTGCTGCAGCTCTTTCCCCCTCCCCCTCACACCCACACTCTTATCTCTCCTCCTTCGTCCTTTTCCCTTCTTCATCGCTCTCTCTCTCTCTCTTCTCTCATGCGCTTTCCCTTTTTGAACTAAAGTGCTGGTAGTCTGAGATAAGGCAATAAAATGGCTGACATGGTTCACCCTGTTCTTCTACTCAAACTTTCAGCCAGCAAGAGGATTAGGGATTATAATTAAAAAGTAAACTTGATGACTAAGTACCTGCGCTTGACAGAATGTTTTCGAATTCTTACATGTAAGTTGCCATAGCAACTGTCGAACTGTTGACATGGCACGCATAGACCCAGAGTTAAACTGGTGCCATTCAATGGCTATTATAGTTTAATACATTTCAATATGTTCAATAATGGCAATTGAATATTTTCTATAGTAACTGTCAGATAGTCATTAATTCCATTGTATTAAACACTGAAACACCCACACTGCTGACACAATACCACAACTTTAGTAAGTTTAACAAACTGTCCCCCTTACTTCCTGTCACCTCTCCACTGTCACTACGAATACAAAAATGCCCAAAAAATACGTATCCCACAAATTTATTAAAAAATGAATGTAGAATTTAAGTTTTGCTTCCAGCCAAAATCTTGTTTTATTTTATCTTTTTTTTTTATTTGAACTCTTTGCATTGTCTTTTATCCAGAAAGGAGAGTGCTGTTGCTAGTTTGATTTTGGCAGTTTAATTTAAAACCGTAGTCATTTTTAAAGTTTCGCAATTATTTAGAAGAAAGAAAGAAATGTTTTGCACATAGTAGTCAGATGAGAAAAAAATAGTCTCAACAATGACTTTAAAAGTGAAATGTGTGGGAACACATGTTGACATTAGAGGTTTAACCTATTTTCTCCTGAGGCTATATTCGCACTAATACGTTTTCGTTTTAAATGGCATATCTTTTGCTACGTTTATGCTTCACGTCCACACTACTACGGAATTTCCGAGCCCCTAAAACGGAGACGTCATGAAATGTAACATTTAATGCTGCTGACCCTGTTTTAGTTTGAAAACATCACTTTTGCTCCTTGATTGGGTCTTATCAGTCATGTGCGTGACCCTTTTCTAGAAGAAAACAAACATCAGCCTTGACTACCAGTGGTTAATTCAACATGGATAACGAATTATAGCCGTGTCTGACCTGGTTGTTGATGCTAGCAGCTGTTGTGAAGTTAATTTCTGCATGTTATAATGCTACTATTGCTTACATCCGCTGGGGCAAGCTGTTATTCAAGCGATTTGTGACAATTCTCGTTCCCAGCATTATCAGCCTTACCGGCATGCACATGCTCAGTGTACGTGAATGGTCTATAATATGCTTTTTCAGGCGTTACATTGACAGAGATTAGATGTGAAAACGCTAAGTGCTAAAAGACTCATGAGGACGGAGATCGTTTTCATTTTAAAATAATGTTTTAAAATTAAAAAATGTAGTGTGGGCGTAGCCTTAAATTACATCCGGGTTTAAGCAGGGTTCAAAATTAGCACCATGCACCAGCCAAATGCTGGTAAGATATGTAAGTGGCTGGTAGATTTGCTTCACTCACCGGCCCAAAAAACAATGCTAATCAATTGAGTTGGCTGGTAAAATTTGAACATTGACTAGCCATTTGGCTGGTGGGCAAAATGTTGAACCCTGGGTTTTATGGTAATGCAGAAATACTTCAACACCGTGTGGAAGTTTTTTCACTGTCATCTAAACTAACTCCCTCTCTCTCATCTTTTGTCCAACAGGAGAGTCCCATTTCTCTGCGAGCCAGCAGCCCTTCCTGTATTTCCAGGTGTTGTTCCTGACAGCTCAGTTTGAGGCGGCCGTGGCTTTCTTGTTTCGTGTAGAGAGACTTCGGAGTCATGCTGTGCACGTGGCGTTGGTCCTATACGAGCTGGGGCTGTTGCTGAAGTCGTCCGGCCAAAGCGCTCAGCTGTGTGAGTTCAATCACCTTTGTTTTGTAGGGTGGTGCTGACGCTCAAGAAAGACATTTTATTTACCCAAAATGTGTTCACCTGTTCTCTGTAGTGAGCCAGGAGCCCGGTGACCCTCCCATGGTACGCCGCCTCAACTTTATCCGTCTGCTCATGCTGTACACTCGCAAGTTTGAGTCTACTGATCCACGGGAAGCCCTGCAGTACTTCTACTTCTTACGGTAAGTAATCCTACACTCACAGTCCGATTCTTCCTCTGACCCTATACTATACAGACAGTTTTCACTACAGTGCCTGTTTTCTAATTCCTACTGTTTGTGTCTTTCTGCAGCAATGAGAAAGACTGCCAGGGAGAAAACATGTTCATGCGTTGTGTCAGTGAACTTGTTATTGAGAGTCGGGAGGTGAGTGCCCCACATTTACACAGAGACCCTCTGGAAATACTGCCTATACAGTTGTTCCATGCCTTTTAACGCAGTTAATCCAGCCACAACCAATACAGAGTGCTCACTAGCTGATGGGGCAGCTGATGTGGCCGTCCTAGATGAGGTTTTAGAATCTGCATGTCACTAGATCCCTTGTGGAGTCTTGTTTCTTTAAGAGGATCAGAGCATATCCATTTAATTGTTCTCCTTAATCTCAGACATTCTGATTTTACTGTTTAACTAATAAGTGTTGCATATTTAAATACTAAAAGTAAAACTGTTAAATTTAGCAAACAAATTGTGTAATGCTTTTTTTAAAGGTCCAATGTGTAGGAATGTGTCCCATCTAGCTTTGAGATCATATATCGCAATCAACTCTCTTGCGCCTCGCAGTTCTAAGTAAGTATTACAGCTACGGTAGCCTTCACGCTTCAAAAAGTCTCTTGCTCTTTTCAATATCCGGGGCGAAGAAGAAGACTCCTGTTCCTGATATTTAGATTTTGAATACGTGTGGTCCTCCATGTTTCCTTCTTCAAACTTGCCGGGGCCGGGAAGCTACGATACCCGTTAGCAGCATTAGCAGCACCTGGGAGTTTATCATGTGACAAGGCGGGGCAGCATGTCCTGTATGTTCTTACCGGCTAACGTATTTCAAGATGGTGCATGAATATGGAGCGCCTATCCCAGTTATTGCGAAAGCAAATGTAAAATTTCAAGCCAAAAGGAATACTTGGAATTGATGGTGGAGGTAAATATTCATGAAAAAGGACAAGTTTGTGAACGGGCAACACATATTGTGATAATGAACAACTAAACACGTTACACACTGGGCCTTTAAATGCACTTCAAGAAGGGTTTATTTCAGGGCTATTGTACTTGTTTCTCTGGTATTATTACACTGTATACTTTACATGTTTTTGATATGGTATATCTGACTCTTTTTTTTTTTTTTTTTTTTTTTTTACAGTTTGACATGCTCTTGGGGAGATTAGAGAAGGATGGCAGTAGAAAGGTAGGAAGAACGTGTCTTTGATCTCTCCCTCGTCTCTACGGTGGTTGTTGTTTCTATTACTGTACATGCCTTTGCCTCTCACCTGCTCTCTTGCCATGCCTCTCTCGTCCTCTTTCTCTGCTTCACAACGTTCTTCTGTCACTCTGTGACTCTGCTCTACATGGGAGGTTTCAGTCAGTTAGACAGACAGAAATCCTCCCTTTCTTCAACACGCCTTCTACGTGTTTTGAAACGCTCTATTTAGCAGCACTTTGTTCCATTGTCATGGATCAAAAAGCTCTCCACAATGCTTCATTGTAGCCTTCACTTCCAAAGTGTATTGACATTGATCACCGTGGCTGCAGCACTCTTCAAGATGTGATGTTTAAAGGTTATTTTCTTCCCCTGAAAGTAGGGCTGGGCGATATGGAGAAAATCAAATATCACGATATTTTTGACCAAATACCTCTATCAATACCGCAACGATATTGTAGTGTTGACTATTGGTGCTTTCACAAAATATTTACACAATGTAACAATCAGTAATATGGATATAACGACTAAGTGGGCACGGGCAAATAATAGAACAGCTAGAACAGTCTGGTAAGTTCAGAAAATAACATCACTTTTACTGTAATGCAGCCTTTAAAACCTGGAAAAGACACCACTTATGCCATATTACGATATCCAAAATGTAAGACGATGTCTAGTCTCATATCACGATATCGATATAATATCAATATATTGCCCAGCTCTACCTGAAAGTCACATTGCTATATGTTTCATTCCTACCACAAGACACACTGGGGTACCTGTTTTGTAGGGCTGCAACTAACGATTATTTTAATAATCGATTAATCTGTCGATTATTTTTTCGATGAATCGGATAAAAAAAAAAGCATTAATTTACATCAACTCAATACGTACATACTTGTTGTTTTTAGTTAATAGTTGTGTAAAGGTAAGTAACCCAAATAGCAGATACAGACAAGGCAGACAGACAGACAGACACACACACACACACTTATTCATTAAATTATTACCATCACCATACATACCACACACTATTATATTTGTCAACAATAAGTGATATGGGACAAAGGTGTGTGTATATATATATATATATATATATATATATATATATATATATATATATATATATATATATATATATATATATATATATATATATATATAATGGTCTTTTACAGTATATGATTGTAAGATTGCCAGTACAACACTACCGATGGCAGTTTGCTGAATTTGAGTTTTATGAAGGCAACTCTCGACTTTTTTTTATTCAGTACAGTTCATAGAAGGAACGTTAACTGAACAATATTCTGGTCACGTAGCTCAGACCTGAAACATTTAAGACTTTACTGGAAAGTCCAACCCACTTTTCCAGTCTGTCTTCTGGTAAAATATGGTTAATGTGGCACTAAGATCAATTAGCAATCACAGTTTAGTCAGAGTCAGTGTTTTGAAAAAGAAGAATATTGGTACTAAAATTATTTGTGCTGTAAAGTTATTGCAGTAGGAATTTGATTTAAAAAAAACTAATTCGTAGTGATGAGTCGTTTATGATTGCAGAAGTGTCTAGGCTGCACTTTTTAAGCATAATTGGAGAATTACCTGATAAGAGAAATCTGTTCACTCTATCTACTCTATGCAATACATCTATCATAACGCAAGGGCTATTTAGGCCAGCCCTTAAAGATTTTGATTAGTTAAAGAATTTAAAGAAGCCATTCTGGTGCAGCTACTGTATGTCAGATTAAATGTAGCACTGGTATGTGTTTTTTGTTAGATATGAAAATGTTGGTTGTAAAATATTTTCTAATAGTTGGCCCGTCACTGTTAGCATATCAAAGGCATGCTTACTGCTTTGGTAGTGGTGGATATGAATATAGTTTTCTGACATGGCCTAACCCACATTCTCCATTCGGCTAACAGGATCCCATTTCACTCTTTCTAGAGAGAAAAACAAACAAAATGCCGAATGCAATGCCATAGATGTTGATGGATCAGATGTCTGGATTTTGATCTGGAATTTGTTACCTTACCTAATTTGAATTTTGCTTTTATTTTACGTATTTATTTGATCTCATGTTTGGTTGCTGAATTCAGACTAACAACTTAAGGATAGTTACCCTCTGCTCTACCGTCAGAACTGTAGTATTCTCCGTCTCACTCTGATCTCGTCTCCTCCCTCTAGCCTGGAGTCATAGATAAGTTCGCCGGGGACACCAGAGCCATCATTAGTAAAGTGGCTCTAGAGGCCGAGAACAAGGGCCTGTTTGAGGAGGCGGTCAAACTCTACGAGCTGGCCAAGGTGAGCAGACCTTTCCTCTGCGATCTCTGCATCCATATACTGCACTTGTGTTTCTGGAAAGCTGCGATCATTTGCTGCCGTTGGTTTAGAGTCCTCTCACTGTTTCTCTCTATTTGTCTCTGTGTAGAACCCAGATAAGGTGCTGGAGTTGATGAACAGGCTGTTGAGTCCAGTCATCGCCCAGGCCAGTGCTCCTCAGTCCAACAAGGAGAGGCTAAAAAACACTGCAGTGGCTATTGCTGAGAGGTACGGACACACACACACACGCGCACGCATGCACACTCTTCTATTTAATGTGTATTTCTTCCAATCTGTTTGTTGCATTTGAGCTGCTGTAGTGAGGAAAGTCTATCTTATCACACACACACACACACACACACACACACAGAATCTAATTAAGAGCATCATATAAAAACTAAATAATTTCCTCTTTCCACTGCAGGTATCGTTCTCAAGGCGTATCCGGAGACAAGTCCGTTGATAGCACTTTCTACCTGCTGTTAGACCTGACAACGTTCTTTGATGAGTACCACGCAGGTCATGTTGACAGAGCCTACGACGTGAGTGCAACCCAACAGTTCCAATGAAGTAACATTTTGTCACACACCTAGTTCGTGACACCACGATTCCTGCGTTGACGTGATGCTACTGCGTTGACTATGTGAAGCTCCTCTGTTAATGTCGTCCCTTCTCTGTGTGTCCCCGTCAGGTGATGGAGCGTTTAAAGCTCCTTCCGCTCAGCCAGGACAGCGTGGAGGAGAGAGTGGCTGCTTTCAGGAACTTCAGTGATGAGGTGAGATCAAGATCTGCACACTCAAAAGGGACTTTCAGACTTTCTCACAATACACTACGCAGCATTATTCTTTTACTCTTTCTAAAAGTGTCCTCTGTGTCCCCAGGTGCGCCACAACCTGTCTGAAGTGCTGTTGGCCACCATGAACATCCTGTTCACTCAGCACAAACGCCTGAAGGGGGTTCAAGCGGGCACGCCAGGGCGACCACAGAGGACCATAGAGGACAGAGACATGGTGAGAAGACAGACTTTGATAGAGCAGAGGGACAGCCTGAAACAGCTGAACCAGATAAATAGTAAATTAGGGCACAATAGATGGATACTTTATTTGCAAGACCCATAACCAGCATTGGTACTTTGTAGTTTCGAAAGAATCACAATATAACCCCGAACCCTAGCATAATCACACGATATAAGCAGAAACATTTGTAATAAGGATCACTTCAATTTTAATATTCAAGAATTGTGACAAATATTTGTAGTGAGAGACATCGCTGTGACATCGAGTGTCATCACTAATTGTAGGAAATACGTAATGGGACACTGTAAATTAAAACTTCAAACATATTTTTGGCATTTTTATAATGTAATGAAGTTTATTGTTGATATATATATATATATATATATATATATATATATATATATATATATATATATGTATATATAATCATATATATATATATATATATATATATATATATATCAGTAAATCAGCAGGCTGATAAGATGTACAGAAACAGTGGCATTATGTTAACACACTACATGCCGCCACCTTCTTTCAACAGCAACTGCGCAGCCAGGCCAGAGCCCTGATCACCTTTGCTGGTATGATTCCCTACAACATGGCCGGGGACACCAATGCAAGACTGGTGCAGATGGAATTACTGATGAATTGAGACTATTTCAACACACACACACCGAAACCTTTTGGCTTTTGCAGACAAAGTCATGTTCTCACACACTCACTTGTCTACCATTTTCCTTTGTATGGAATACTACATTCATCATTATGTTAACAGATACATCCTTATATCACCCATCTGAGTTCCCCGTTATTGTCTGGTCTTTTTTTTTTCTCAGTTTTGTCGTTTCATATTTGTATCTTTGATTATTTGGAATAAAAAAAAATAAGTTTACTTTTTAGTTGTCTTTTTTTTTTTTTTTTTTTTGAAACCACTAAATGTTTATTGCATCTTTTTTCTTTTTAATTAATTTTGCCTCAATTTTAAATTGTTTTCACAGTAATCGTTGCATGTGTAGAGCAGTCAAGTCTTTGATTTCCATGTAAGAGAGACGAAGGGCCAAAATGTACAAATTTACAGATTGAAAGAAAACATAGCCCTCCATAATATCTATCCTAATTTGTGCACTTTGTTTCATTCTTATGTACAAATGATAGCCACAATGATAATCAAACAAACCTCAGTTGACACAATAAGAGTACAGTTGTTTTGAAAGAGAGACATTGTGATTTTGTGTTTGGGCCATTTAAAGAGCAGCTGCAGGTACTAAGCCTACGTTCAGACTGCAGGCAAAAGTGGCCCGAATCAGATTTATTTTTGGGGGGGTCAAATGACCAGGTTTTTTTTTTTTTTTTTAATGCGGCCGCAGTGTGAACAACCAAGGCGGATTTGATGCAACTTTTACATCAATCTACATCGACATTTGTCACAATTATGCGCCGGCGGGAGTTAGCCCTAGACACAGACCGTAACATTAAAAACTTGACTAGGCCTACAACATGGAGAACAGTGATGGAGCAAATCAATGGAGGGAGAGGGAAGTGTTAGACCTAATTAGTGTTTGGGGACATACTTCAAGTCAATCAAAACTAGAAGGCTCATACCGTAACCGCTACGTTTTGGAAAAAGAGACACAGAACTCTGTAGTGAATTTGCAGCCATAACCCCGCAAAAGGCCAAAATAGCCAATTTGGCTCTCTTTCTCTTCATTCTTCTCCTCCTCAGCACCTGCTCATTAATGTTACGGCTGCCATTACACAAACATTTTTGAAAAAAGCGAAAACGCTTACTTCCTCCATAACCTCCCTAACTTTAGTGTAACAGCGTGCTGCGTCTGATGTCATTGTTATTGTTCTTTTGCGCATGCGGGTCAGTTTCGAAAGCGCAAACGGTTCACATTGGAATCTGATATAGGCCACATTTTAGCCAAACAAAAAGATCTGATCTGAGCAAAAAATCCAAATTAATCATTAAGACCTGCGGTGTGAACGTAGCCTTTGACACTAAGAAGAGCAATCTTGTTGGAACATTGAGGTCAATATAAAGTAAACGTCAAACTCTTCAGTTGATGAAAGGAAATGAAGAATTGTCAGTTTTGGTTCAGTTGAGCCAAAACTTGAGATGGATGTCGCCCTCGTTTCCACAGGCTGTAGTGCAGACACGTCCTGTCCCCCCTGGCAGATGGTGGGTTGGCTTGAAGTCGACTGCGGGACTGGAGGGACATTTCTCTCTGTCTCTATCAAGAGGAGTATTGTCTGGGGGTAGCGAAGGGAAGAGACATTCCTCTTGATCAGTGATAAGAGAACTATGATAACTATTTTACTAGATGAACAAGTTTTGGGGTGCAAATTTCACGTATTATCTAAGAAAGTCAGTTTATCGCTGGGTTGTCCCAGTTTTGGCATGTGTTTTTCCTGTTGAGAATAATGCTCACATCTGCTCTCATTTGAAGTTTGCTGGACGTCATGGTTCAGTGGTCATTAATTGGTCTCAAA
This sequence comes from Perca flavescens, assembly GCF_004354835.1. Classification (NCBI taxonomy): domain Eukaryota; kingdom Metazoa; phylum Chordata; class Actinopteri; order Perciformes; family Percidae; genus Perca; species Perca flavescens. The sequence continues at coordinate 5,067,162 of NC_041338.1, read as the reverse complement.
TGTCATTTAAACTGTCAACCGTTTTTAGCTTGAACTGTAATTTCTCAAAGTGTAATGCTTAAATGTAGCATGGCTTGAATGTTATGACCCAGCATACTCTACTACAGGGAGACACCCTAGCAACCATCTGGAGAAAATAAAAAACATAGTAACCGTTTAAACAACACCTTTGGAATCTACTTAAACATCCAAGAAAGTATCCGGCGACAGCCTACCAATACATGTAGCAGCAAAAACTGGTGTTGGCTGAGGTTTGCAAGCCACCAAGCACGTGCAAATCTTCAGAAAACAATCACCCATCATCCCCTCTGTTTAATGTGTGGCCCACACTCTCTGTCCTTCAGTCTGGCCTGAGAGAACACAGATGGAGGCTCATTCTGTCTTGGCTGCTCCACATAACTCTACCAGAGATGTTGAGTTCAGCCATGGCCACAGACAAAGCAGAGCCAAGCACTATGGGATCCATGCTGTTGTACTCATCCCAGTGCTGGAAGCAGAGACTCACCACTGCCCCTCAAACACTTAATGGTACGCCCGACAGTACGTTCCAGCAGCAGAAGATCCTGCCTCTCAGGTGTGTGCGCCGCAGCTGGTGTTGTGAATCAGGCCGATGACAGACACCTCCTATAACCCGGCTATTTCACAACACCAGGGTGGCACTGCACCACTGCCGACGAGACCAAGAATCGCCACGTGATGCTGCTGTGCCCAGGGATGTGATGCAGGGGCTGCAAGGGGGGGAAAAAAAAAAGTAAAGTGTTGTGTTTACATGGATTTGTCAATGTCCAGTGGTACAACATACACACACACACACACACACACAACTAAGGGTGCTTTTAAACATCTGGGAAATTATTTCAGTGTACTGTAAAGTGTTTTGCTGTGTAACGTGAATGGAGTTTCTGTCAATTACACCAGATGTGCTGAAGTTGTGGCTTTTCCACCCATTCATAACATCAATTTCATTTTTTTTTTTTCTTCCACTTAATGATTTGGACATTCACTCAGGTATCAGAACCACGAATGTATACTGAATAAAATAATGTGAAGATCAATTTTTTCAATTAGGACAAAACCAAGCTACATTCACAGGTGCAAACACTGACATATTTTATAAACCCTTCTCTCGAGATGTGTCAAATCTTTCCTACCCCTTTGCTCTCTTAATAAATAACATTACCCATATTTCCTCTAAATTGTTCTGTCGCTGTTTGGGTCCAAATTATGTGTGCAGTTGAGGTTGTAGCAGCACAATGAAATAATTTACAGCTTATTTCAATTTTTGTGTCATGAGGTTTCAATGGAGCGTGCTTTTGTTGTGGCTATTGGCACGCTTCTAAACAGAGAATAGATTTTTTACACTATGCAGCCAGTTGTAACCGATTTTTCCATCCTTTGTTGCAAACAACCCTGCCCATCTGAATGTTTGTAGACCGTTTTTATTTTTCACCGTGAAGGCTTCGTCAGAGGAGGGTATACAGCCATCACTACAACATAGGCTACATTATCTAATTTTTAAGGCATTCTAATCTGTCACCAGATGGATGCCGCAAACCTGCATCATCAATCACGGTGCCTCTCTTATCAACAACTTATTCTGGCTCTGATCTGTCCCATCAAAGACAGATGGCCTGCACTCAAATAGGAGAGAGAGAGAGAGAGAGGCTTGCTTGATGATTTCTGAGAATATGAATTGCGGCCTGCGGGTGTGACCAGCTGGCACTGTAGGAAATACAGTGACCCACTTATGGCCTTCCCTTAAGACACTGTTGAGCCCCACACTGTTTTGACCTGCTGACACTAAATTTATTCCTTCTCTACCAAAGTCGTTTTCCAGCTCCCCTTAAATGTTTGTATGGTTTGGTTTAGTATGCGAGATCCAAAACAAGTCACCTTAGAGATTTCCAAATCCACTTATGTATTGATTCGTAGTTTTTATTGCAGTGGACATTTTAGCTGTATTATTCCTGTTTGATTTGTAGTGCTAGTTCACATACTAGAAGGGGTGATTGGGTAACTTAAAAGGATAGGCCAAATTTTTTTAAAGTGGGGTTGAGATTGCTGCTACCTCAACCCCACTTTTATATGGGGTTCCATTTGTGCCAAAATTAAGTCGACATGCTACCTGTCTATGCTTTGTGTCGTCTTCCATGTCTATGTCTGTCTGTCTATGCTATGTGTCGTCTTCCATGTCTATGTGTCTATTACCTGTCTATGTCTTTGTGATTGCCCACATGACTCAACTTTTGTCTGTGTCAACTCAACCTACTCCTGTCGTCTGTCCTTGTCGTTTGACCGTGTCGTCTTGCTGTGTCAATGCTGCATGTGTCATGACTATGTGTTGTTTCACTCTGTCGTTGCTATGCGTCGTTTCCCTCTGTCGTTACCATGGTCGTTACTATGTGTCGTCTTCTCTCTCTTGCTTGTATTGTTGCTATGTGTCGTTGCTATGCATAGTGTCACTCTGTCGTTGCTTTATGTTGTTTAACTCTGTCGTTAGCAAGAGCTAACGTTAGCTAGCAAGAGTTCCGGTGTTGTGCTGAAAAAAGACTGCCTGCCGAAATACGACTGCACGCCGCTAGAGGTTGTTGGTCAGTCTAAATAGTTATGTGCACCAATATTAACCAGGTCACTTTTGAAGGGCTTCAGCCCCAAATGTTTTTATTGTAGCCCCGAATGTCATTAGCCTAGTTGTTTTAAGCAACACAAAGTTTAAGTTCCTGTGTTGCCGTGATGTTAACAGTCTACGTGGTTCAGGCTCAAACTCAAGGAGCTCTGGAGCAGACCCGTGCGTCGCTTTGTGTGTGTGTTCTGTATATAAAATGTAGGCCTAATAATGTAAATGTAATAAATGTGACTGAGGTCTACTAAAAGTCCTGAAAAGTTGTAGAATACAGAAGCCAATTGTGTGATTGTCAGACAATATAATAAGTATTCTATAATTAGCCTATACTGTAGCCCATTCAAATCAACCCAGATTACTTTTAGCCAACTTTCCTGATATTCAGATTGCTCTCATTAATGTTGCAAGGTGTAATTGCTTTAGATGGGATAATACTGGCAAGCCCTGATGCCACTGCGGCTAGAATAATGTTTAAGAAATGTATAATTCCAGAGCTAATTGCCAAGTATTTTTCTGCTCCACAACCAGCAGCAATATTTCAAAATCATGGTCAACAGTGGTACTACTGCCGTGAGCCCGGAGTACGGAACATGTTGGTCTGTGTGTCAGGTTTTTGTTCAGTTCAAAGTTTCAAGTGTATTTTCACCAAACTTGCCTTGGCATTAAAAGAAACACTAAACAGTGGATATGTCATAGCTGCACAAAAGTGATCAATTCACAAAAAAGAGAATTAGTCGTGAGGATTACAAAAGGAGTTGGCCCACAATCTTTATTTAGTAAAAATAGATAAACATTGTACATTTGGTGACATGACAGGGAACTGTAACAGCAAAAGAAATCAATGGGTGAAATGATAAAAAAAGAAATGCTATTAAATAAATATAACTACTGTAATACTTATTTGTCATTAATCGCCCTAGAACAATGAATCCTCCTTGGTTTAGGCATCTTACATTCACCAACACTGCACCAGCAGTCCACAGTATTACACTATACGCGTACACAGCACGTTGCACATCGGTACCAATCTGCAATATTAGTTTAATTAGTAATTAGTCTAATTAGCGATTAGTGTTCTCAATGTGTCCAGGTCAGTACAATCACGGATGTGTGTGGGTAGGGAGTTCCAGAGGGAGGGGGCTGCAATGGTGAAAGCTCTGTCACCCCAGGTACGGTGCGTTGTCCTGAGTGGTGGGGAGAGGAGGTTACGGGGGGATTGTGGTGGTGGAGCAGGTCTGTGAGGAAGGAGCCTGGTTATGGAGGGCTTTGTAGGTGAGCAGGACTTGAAACTGGATGTGTTGGGAAACAGGGAGCCAGTGGAGGCTCTGAAGGACGGGAGTGATGTGATCACGGGAACGGGTGTGGATGAGGAGACGGGCAGCAGAGTTTTTGGATGTATTCCATTCTCATTCAGTGCAGTTGTATTCATTTTCTCTTTTAACAACATAGTTTCATTTATCAGAAGTGGCTGGATCGTCATTTTCATGGGGAAAAGGCAGAATATTTTCATTTTCAAGTTCTTTGTTGAGGTTAGATTCCTTCACCTGGTCTGCAGTAGAATGCTTGCTGTTTTCTTGGGGACAATCCGTTAGATCCATTACTGCTGCAGCTGATGGCTTTGCTGCTTTCTCTATTCTTTGAAGTTTGCTCTTCTGTTGACTACATCTAACCTCATTCTTCTTTTTCTCTTCTCCGGGGATGGAACATGATTGAAGATTGAAGGAACGTAGTCAGGTGACAGAGGGTTGTCACTCTTTTTCTCTAAAACATAAGTACATAGAAACAACATCAGAATCAGCTTTATTGGCCAGGTTTGAGTAAACAAACAAGGAATTTGACTCTGGTTAATTTTTGCTCTAAAGTAGGCCAGGCTACAACACTCACTTAACTTATAAAGAATAAAAACAGAGGACAGTAAGAAATACAAAAAAAAATACTCTTAAGTGTACAGTATAACAATACAATAGAACTTACCATTTAACAAAAAATATACAAAAGCAAGGGAAGGAAATGTGCAATATCAGTCAGTATAGTCTGAGATTTTATGATTTAAATATGAATACAGTGCTTCTTTTAGGTTAGCCGACGTTAGCCTTTGTAATCCACACAAAATCCATGCCATACTGCATAGGTAGAACTTGCCTTTTCGTAATAACGAACGGTTGTCGCTAGAAAGGAAAGGAACGTAGCTAGCTAGCTGTATCCCTACTAGCCTCAACCGTAAGAAACCGTTTTTGCTAGCTAACGTTAGCTAGCTACATAAATAAAATATTTCTGTTAAGTTACCTGATATGAAGTGATCACAGCATAACCGAAATCCATTATTTGTGGGCTCCCATCGCTTGGTTTGGTTCCGTCTGCTTCTAGCACGTTTTATGGAAGCAATCCATTTACTTCTTCTCTCGGGATCTTTAGCTAGGAATCCCATAAGATGCTAGCTATCCATTATCTTTTTTTTCCGATGGTTCTGGCATCCCGGCGCACAGCAGCTATCCACCATCCTGAATGAAGGTGTTTATTGAAATAGGCAGCAAATTATTTCCCCTTGGGATCAATAAATGATCTATTTATCTAGCTAGCTATCTACAATAGGTGCAACTAGCTAGCTAGTAACATAGCTAGCTGACTCCGGCTCAGCTCCGATGGCAGTGTTTGATATTGACTGGTGCATGCTGTGATTGCGTGACATCAACTGCTGGAACTCTTGCTAGCTAACGTTAGCTCTTGCTAACGACAGAGTGAAACAACATAAAGCAATGACACATAGCAACAATACAAGCGAGAGAGAGAAGATGACACATAGTAACGACCATGGTAACGACAGAGGGAAACGACGCATAGCAACGACGCATAGCAACGACGCATAGCAACGACGCATAGCAACGACGCATAGCAACGACAGAGGGAAACAACACATAGTCAAGACACATACAGCATTGATACAGCAAGACGACACGGTCAAACGACAAGGACAGACGACAGGAGTAGCTTGAGTTGACAGACAAAAGAGTCATGTGGGCAATCACATAGACATAGACAGGTAATAGACACATAGACATGGAAGACGACACATAGCATACACAGACATATACATAGACAGGTAATAGACACATAGACATGGAAGACGACAGACAGACGTAGACATAGACATGGAAGACGACACAAAGCATAGACAGGTAGCATGTCGACTTAATTTTGGCACAAATGGAACCCCATACTTTTATGTTATGTTATATTATATATTATTTATGTTATGTTATTAGGCTATTATGAATAGTAGGCCTAGATGGTGTACTAATCCTAGACTCACCCTAGCAGCAGCAAATGTAATTTGCTGCCAGGGCCAACATCTTGATGTGGGTCTGGCTTGTCAGGATAGGAGTTTGTGCTATTGTGTGACTTTAGTGTCTGGAAAGGGTTAGGAACTAACAAACTAACGTGTAGACCGCCAGCTAGGCTACTGGAGGTAACGGATAATAGCCTACACCGGGGATCTTCAACAGGGGGTCCTCAGAGTCAATGCAGTGGGGCCTCCAAATAATTGTTAATTCTTTTAAGTTTTTTTCGAAAATTAAAAAAGTCTTAACATGAATCCAACATATTATTAGCAAATATATATCCCCACTGCTTACTGGCCTATAAGTAAGGTAGTCACTAAGGTAGCCACCAACAGATAAAGTAAATCTAAGGATTCACTGTGCCACATGTATGTGTAACATTAACACCTGATTTATAAAATAATGCCAACAATTATTAGGCTATTTTACTGTAATAGCTATA